>NC_087531.1:8949817-9253483 GCF_963921805.1 Phalacrocorax carbo
CGGAAGTGTGGGCCATCAGGAAAGTTCCCCAGTGGCCGCCACTCCACCTGCTTCACCAGCCCCACAGCACTGAGGTAGTGGTGGGCAAACCAGAGGTGTCAGCTGAGCTTCCAGGCAGCCAGGTTGGCCATCAGTTTTTCTCCACCACAAACCACCAGCACTTCTTGCAAGGAACGCACCCAGCATGGCAGCTGGGCCATGGGGGCCAAACTTGCTACCACAAGCTCGTGGAGGACCTTTGGGTCAGCTGCTCCTGCAGTAACTGATGGGACCGTCTTCAGCTCCTGGCTGGACATGAGGGCAAAGCGAACAGATGACAGGACTTCCTTGGCTAGATCCTCTTGGACATCGCTGTTGGCCATAAGCCACCGGGATGCTGCTTCCAAAGCTTCCAATTCATGGAGGACATTGAGACCATCAGACCAGAGGAGGCAGATGAGAAAGTGGGCAGGAAGATCCAGGAAGGCCGGTGTGGCCACCACGCTGGGGAAGGTGGCCAAGATGTAGTCCTCTGCTATGCAGCCCACCTGAGCCAGCCCATAAGCCACAGCAAAGGCCAGCACGTCTAGGCCAGTTTCTGAGGGTCAGGCCATGGGTGAAGACATCCAGGCAGAGGGTGAGGAGCCCCCAGGCCTGGTAGCGCAGGGAGGTCTCAGCTGCCTCCAGGACTGTGGGCCATGGCCCTGCCACAGCCCCCGTGTAGGTGAAGGAGAGGAGGCGCAGCTCGGCTGGAGACAGCCCCATGGCCAGCGGGGCAGCAGGGTTGTGGGTGGTCTCCTGCATGGGGCAAGTGAAGAGGGCACGGAAGAAATCACAGGAGCAGCTCAGGGCCAGGCGCTGGACTAGGGGGAAGGAGGAAGAACAGTAGGGGCAGCAGGGGGACCCTTTGCAGCATGCAGCCCTCTGGGAACCCAGGTGTCCGTGTCCCCCCCCAAACCCCCAGCTCTCTTGAGTGGACCAGCTCTGCAGGCACTGCCACCTCCTCATCCCCCCCAGAGACTCAGCCCCCAGCATTCATGCCAGGGGACCCAGCTGTCCCAGTGTGCCCTGCCCCACCCCCAGCCCCTCCTGGGGGACCCCCATCCTGGCTCACCTGGGATGACTGCGTCCCCTGCCTGGAGCTGGAGGTCGCAGCCCAGGCCGCTGGCATGGAGTTGCTCCATGGCTTTTAGGGGCTCCCACTGCTCCTCCAGGGGCTTGGGACCCCCCTCCTGGGGGGTGTCACTCTCCAGCTGCGGGACACAGGCAGCCACCACCCGGGGGGCCCCCAAGGCCTGGGCAGCCTCTTCTACCTCCTTCTCCTGGCCATGGGGCACAGTCCCCCCATAGGTGAAGGCCAGCATGGCCCACCAGCCCCATAGCGTGGCCCCGGGTGGCAGGGAGACATGGGGTGGGGGGCCCTGGTGCAGCTCTCTGGTCCTGCCCTCCAGGAAGCCGAGGAAGAAGGAGCTGATGGAGGCCAGGACCACGGCATGGGCCACATCACCCTCCGGGCCCACGGCCACATCCACCAGCTATCCTGCAGTGCGCAGGCGGTTGGCCGTGGCCAGGAAGTGTCCAGCGTGGGCCCCGTCCCGCAGGCTCCACCAGGCTGGGGCTGGCCCCTCTGCAACCCACATCTTGCCTGTGGGAACACACAGAGCGGGGGTGGGGTGGTGTCAGGGTGCTGCCTCTGTATCCAGAGCCTCTGGCCCATGGCAGAAGTCTTGCCTGGGGACACAGGTGGGATCCTGCTACTGGCACTGCCCCATAGTGAAAGCCACTGGGTCAATCACCAAAGCCTCTACCCCATAGCTAAGGCCACCAGGAGCTGCTACTACCCCATAGATGAATTTAATGCCCCTTGGCAAAACTGCAACCCAAAAGGTGAGACCAACGGGCCACGTCACCACCCCATAGCTGAGGCTGATGTCCCTCATTGCTGAACCTTCAGGATAAAGCAACTGACCCACAGCCAACGCTGCTGCCCCAGCTGAGAGCCACAGCCCCATAGCTCAGTCCACTGCCACCCATCAAACCCTCCACCCTATAGCAGAAGCCACCAAGCCCTTCCCCAACCATTGCCCTATCATTGAAACTACTGGTGCTCCAACAGCAGCAAAGCCGCTGCTGCCCAGAACAGCTCCCCAGCGAAGCCACCTGCCCCAGCCATTGGGTGTGCAGCAGCAACTGCAGTGCACTGCCTGTCCCCTGCTGTGCTGTCGCAATGCATCATGTGACATCACATGTTGCACGCCCTCTTGCACCACTTGCTGTCAGGGCGTGCCAAGCCTTGCACAGTATGCTGTGTCACACTGTGGTGTGCTGCATGTTGACACTTCCCCCCCACCCCGTCATGAGTGGCACCTCATGTGTTGCTCCCTGTGTTTGCATGGTGTCGCGTGTCCTTGCTCGGGCCACACACTTTGCAGCCCTGTGTGGGGTGTGCCGTATGCTGTGTCCTGCATTGCCGCGCGGCATGCCGTGCTGTGCTGTGCCATGCACTTGTACCCCCTTACCGCCCGCTGCCACTCCAGGAAGCTCCTGTGACCCCCCAGGAATGTGCCTGGGTAATTATAGCCCAGACAGGACACATGGCAGTGGCTGGGAGCTGGGAGAGGAAGGCCTGAAGCGCCAGAGCCCTGGGACAGGGCAGTGGGGACACCTGGGTTCCCTGAGGACAGCAGCAGGGTGGGTGGAAGCTGCCAGGAGATTTTTCGCCTCTCAGGCAGCAGGAGGGTGCAGGCAGGGCTGTAAACCCCGGGTTACCCTGGGCAGGTCCTGTTGGGGGTCTCTGGCCCATCAGACCTCCCTCAAACCTTGCTCACCTCCAGAGCCCCCTCAAAAGTCCTCGGGTGGGAGAGAAACAAACATGCCTGCTCTCCCAGCCCCATGGAGGGTGACGATCCCCATCCCATTGTGCTCCTGAACTGGAGCCCAGCCCCGCTGCCCCTCACACTGAAGAGCTGGGGGTCCCCCAGCCCTGGTGCCAGGAAGCATGTGGGGGCACTGGCCCCTTGGCTCCAGCCCTAAGCACCCCCAGGACCACCCTACACCCCCCCCAGGACACCCACCTGCCCACAGACAGCACATACCAGGGAGCAGCACAGCCTGCCATGGCTGTGGCCATGTCCCCCGTGTTGCTGTGTCCCCTCCTCTACTGTCCTTGGGTCCCCCCATCTCCTTGTCTCTGGTTTCCCTACCTCCTGTCCCCTCCTCTCCCACCTCCCTGTGTTCCCCTACCCCACATCCCTGCTTCCCCTAGTACCCACATTCCCTGTCCTTTATTAACTCATATCCCTGTCCCCAGATGTCCTGTCCCTGGACCTTCATATTCCCATGTGTCTGGTTGAATTTTGTGTCCCCAACGATGACGATTTCACAGCCTTTCCAAGTCCATTTGCCAGCACTCACCTACCCCAAATGTGAGACCCTTTTTCCCTTCTATCTAGTTAGAATTTCCATATCTGCAACTTGTGCTCGTTATTTCTCATCCTTTACTGAGCACCTGAGCCTGCCTTTTCATTAAGTTGTAAAAAAAAAATAATGGTATTACATCAGCCCTTGACCTTCTTTTCTCCAGGCTGAACGATGCCGTTCTCCTCACCCCTCCTCGTGCACCCTGTGCCTTGACCCTTTTACACCTTCTCGGTGGCTCTGCTGGACATGCTTCAGTTTGCACGCAGGAAATTCAGCTGGACACAGCCCTGAGCAACCTGCTCCAGCTTTGAGCAGGAGGAACTCCAGGGGTCCCTTCCAGCCTCAGCTATTCCCCAATTCTAACCCTCTAGACTTCCTTAAATGCTTATCAGAGAAAGTCCCCAGGCTCCCTTCTGGTCAATCATAGAATCATCAAATGGTTTGGGTTGGAAGGGACCTTTAGAGGCCATCTAGTCCAGCCCCCCTGCAGTGAGCAGGGACATCTTCAACCAGATCAGGTTGCTCAGAGCCCCGTCCAGCCTGCCCTGGAACATCTCTAGGGGTGGGGCATCTCCCACCTCTCTGGGCAACCTGGGCCAGGGTTTCACCACCCTCATAGTAAAAAACTTTTTCCTTATATCCAGACTAAATCTACCCTCCTTTAGTTTAAAATCATTCCCCCTTGTCCTGTCACAACAGGCCTTGCTAAAGAGGTCACCCCATCCTTCCTACAGTCCCCCTTTAAGCACTGAAAGGCCACAATAAGGTCTCCCCGCAGCCTTCTCTTCTCCAGGCTGAACAACCCCAGCTCTCCCAGCCTGGCCTCACAGCAGAGGGGCTCCAGCCCTTGGAGCATTTTTGTGGCCTCCTCTGGCCCCGCTCCAACAGCTCCATGTCCTTGTGCTGAGGAGCCCAGAGCTGGACACAGTGCTGCAGGGGGTTCTCAGCAGAGCAGAGCAGAGGGGCAGAATCCCCTCCCTCACCCTGCTGCCCACGCTGCTGGGGATGCAGCCCAGGGGATGGTTGGCTTTCTGGGCTGCGAGCGCATTGTTGGCTCATGTCCAGCTTTTTGTTCATCGGTACACCCAAGTTCTTCTCTGCAGGGCTGCTCTCCATCCCTCTATCCCCCAGCTTGTATGGATACCAGGGCTGCCCCGACCCAGGTGCAGGATCTCGTACTTGGCTTTATTGAACCTCATGAGGTTCTTCCAGACCTACCTCTCCAGCTTGTCCAGGTCTCTCTGGATGACATCCTGTCCTTCTGGTGTGCCAACTGTGCCGCTCAGCTTGGTGTCATCTGCAAACTTGCTGAGGGTGTACTCGACCCCACTGTCTGTGTCATCGATGAAGATACTCGCCCTTGGGGCCCTCCCAGTAGCCCACCATGGCGCCGCAAGGGCACGGCTGCCAGCGCCGCACACTCACGAGAGGACGGCGCCGCCCCGCCCTGCCCGCACTGCACCACCTCCTGCCCCGGCGACTGGACAGGGCCGGTGGTCGCCTGCCTGAGCCGGGGCCTGCTAGGGCCGGGGATCCTCTGCTTGAGCCGGGGCCTCCTCAGGAACTGACCAGCCCCCGGTTCGCGTTGGCCTGAGGCCGTTCTCCTGAGCCGAGCTGGTGCTGAAAACACCGTTCCCGCCTCAACACGGCGCGATCCCCGGGTCAGGAGCCTCGTCCTGGCGTTTCCCGCCGCAGCTCTCGCCAGTGGCTCCATGTCCAGCCTCCAACTGGTGGGTACTTAGAAATGCTACAGAAAAGTACTTGTATTTCATGTTTTCAGCTCACACCCAAGCCGGGGCTCTTAAGTTGCTTTTAGATGGTGCAGTTCTGTGTCTACACCTAAGCAGCATATGCTTCTGATAGCTTACATTTTTCAAGGGTGGCTGTTCCATGGTGGTTCGGGGTGGGTGGGTTTTTTTTTTTCTCTCCCTGTAGGTTTTTTTTTTGGTAGTTATAACTAAAGAGTACTTGAATTATTTTTTATGAATTTTCAAGGACAGTATTCTGAAATACTAGGTGTTTTGGCACACTTAGGCCACATTGTAGTGTAGGCTATACTGGAAGTAAATCTTTTCCAGTTGTTCTCAGTTTGCCAATACATTCAGCGACTCACTACTGTGCTTTCTCAGTGGATCCCTTCAAGCCAAGCTCTTCCAGTTCTGTTTCTCCCACCACTGAAATAACTCCAACAGGTGAATGGAAGCAGTCTGTAACTGGATTGACACTTAACTCAAGCTCTAGAGTTCAGTTTAAGTAAGTCAGTGCACAGAAAGACCAAAGAACAAGGGGAGAAAAGTGCACAGTGAAAAGTCAGTTTAATGAAATCTTGCATGACAAATTAGGAATTCCAATTATGATAATTGCCATAAAACTAGAGAAGATTATAGGGAAACATGGTAAATTTTCAAATATGTAACATGTTCTAGAAAGGAAATAAACCATTGTCTACACTCACCAGGAAAACAAGAGGCCAGTCAGACTGCAGAATGGGATGCATTAGGGTGGCAATACCTAAGCAATGGAACTGATACCTCAGTGACTGGGAATGGGGAGAGTCATTATGAAGTTGGAGGTTGTTTTTTTTTAATTCCTGCAGGCTTATAACAGTTTGGACATCTGCCCAGCCTGATTTCAGTGGAGGACTGTGGAGGACTAGTTTATTTAGATCTTCCCCTGTCCTGTCTTCTCTGAAATAGTGCATCACGCACTGGGAACTGGACTACAGAAAGATGATGTAACTACACATTTTCATACCTTAATGTTTGTATTTCCTGTGGGTGTAATCTTATTTTTAGTTTTATGGATAACAGTTTTACTTCTGGTTTTAGTAACGCCACCATTCCTGCAACATTTTCCCCATCAGGTGTACCCAGCTTTATTACACTCTTCAGTATCTCTTTTCCTGGAATATTTGAAAGGCTGTGCCCACATCACTCAGCAGCCAGAACCAAGAGACACAGTAATTGCTAATAACATCCATGTGTTAACAACAGACCAAAGGGCAAAGATGCAGCAGGAAGGTTGTGCAAGGGGAAGATTGTTGTAAGAAGGCAAAGCTGGCCATCATCACCCTCCCTTCTAGCAGCCATTGCCCAGCACAGGAAATGACACAGGGCTCAGGGCATTTTTGTTTGTTTGTGTTCTGATAAAAACTTTAATGTAGTTCCCACATACATTTTGATGACAGTCTTACATAACTCTTTTAAAACACGTAGGCATTCTCATTTTACCTGTCACTAGTTTACTAAGGTTTAAAACAGAAAATGAAATAAGAGTTTTGCTTTGGCCTAACTACATCTTGCTGGGCAGGGCCTGAACTCAATCTATGGCCAATTCTGGTAGTGGTTCACACTAATCTTTTCCTCTTCACTACAGACATATATGCAAAGCTTCCAGCTGAAATAAAATCTGTATCAGTAAATAGTTGCCAGATATTTTTAGAATGCTGTAGGCAACTGTGCACCACCACTAAACCCCATCAAAGCAAGCATGCTTATTCCATTTTTCTGAATTTCTTGCACCAACTTCATTTTAGGTAAAGCACCTGAAAGTGAGACTCTGCATAGACCCCATGGAGTTTGGGACCCAGAAATAACACCTGTTTCTCTACAAGTAGGCCCCGCTGACCAAGACACCTTATTAATTTTCTTTACGCTGACAATAAGTAGCTTTATATGCTGCACGGTTGTTTGAAGAGTAGTTTAAAACTGAGTATCTCAGTGTAAAAAGATCCAAGATCAAAAAGCAGATCACTTATTTAAAAATACAGAAGTTCTCCATACCTTGTGATGCAGAAACAATTGTGTGGGTGGGTATTAAGAAACATGCTATGCTTCTGTTAGTGAGCTGCACAAGAGGGGGTCATCAATAGGTTTGTGCATGGTTAAAAACCCCCAGAACTCTAAGGAGGAAAAAAAAACCCCAAAATGCAAAAAGGCATGAACAGACAATCCAGAGAAATCACAAATGGAGTGGCACAGCTAGTCATTAGCCCTTTTCATGCCCCAGAAAAGCAATCCAAGATGGTCCTTCAACAGTCTGTCAGGAAAAGCAAAGCACCCCACTGCCCCAACAGCTTACGTCCCCACAATGGTTAATGACTGACAAGAAGTAAAAACATGTTCTTGACTCCTAGTGATGAAAAGCATGTTTCACGACAATAGAAGCAATAATGACTGTTCTGCTACTGGAATAATTTCAAAGTTGCTTTTGTGCTACAACCTGGGTTTTCACTTTCAATTCAGGCTACATTAAATGCTTCTTCCCCTTTAATTTTCTTTTAAATGGTACATTTTAGATCTCCTTGACCTACAGGAGAAAGAGCAAGCGAGAAGTTATGTATCAGTAAACTACATATAAAAGAAATAGGACAGTTCAGGGAATTTATAGGGAAAGCGATCTGGTCACTGTTCTTAGTGACTACCAAATTCCAACTTTGCTGGACAAGAATATACCATATGTTTTAATAACAAAACTCAAATTTCACACAGAAGGCCTGAATTATTAGAAAACTTCCAAAGCAAGAGGTGAGTTATGGTTACAGTAGGAGCACTTCAGAATTACACACAGAAAAACACATTCTTGCATTTATTTTGATGGAACAGAATACAATATCCTTCAGCCCAAACTATTCAAAGCTGGCAATATTACCTTTTTCTTCATGCTGCAAGACTTCAGGAAACAGAACAGGGACAGGAAGGGTTAGAAGTTAATTTTCTATTTAAGGCCATTCATCAAGATATTTAAAAACATACTCAATTTTAAGCGTGAATAGTTGCATTGACTTCAGTAAGATTATTCACATGTAGTTAAGTCAGGCAAGTGCTTAAATGGCTTGTTGAATCAAGCCATTAAATGAGAGCTGCTTTATTATACAGTTTTATTTTAATGGCTGACAGAGCTCATTACATGAGCCTATTTTATTCTTCCAAGGGCTAACAGCTGCTTCCTCATCAACTTTTCTGAAGGTGTAACCTGTATGCCTCCTATGCTTTACTGTAGCCACAGAAACATATAATTTTCTAAGAAAAATTGTATGCAACATCTATTATATATAGTGGCTTAGCTCCCCCTTAAATAGCAACAGAAAAGAACAGTACAAAACAATAGTTTCACTTTTTCAACACACGAGCATCTTATTGAAAAACTAAAATAAAAAAGTATCACCACAATATAAATCCCCAAATAATAATAATGAAATGGGAAGAAAGAAAAGGAGTTAGCAAAACATCCTGTGGACTCTGAAGTCTCTTATTACCGCATTAAAAGAAAAAGCTTTTCTGGTGAACCACAATGTTTTGTTTCTTTCTGTTTACAAACCCACTAGACAGGGAACAACGGTGTCCACAACCTATGTTGGGATTCAAAGGTAAAAACATAATCTGCCCCATCTGCAGTCCAAAAGGAGAAAGAACCTGAAAGGGCAGCCAGTGAGCCTAGCAATTGGTGAGGACATGGTTTTCCCTGCAGGTGGAAGAAACTCTTAAGGGGGAGTAGGGTTTATGAAAGCAGAATTCGAGTTGGAACCATGTCGGAAAGTTCTCTCTGAGGCCTGCAAGACGTGAACTACTGAAGAAACAGACAAAAGGTCCCAATGAAAAGCTGTGACAAGATGTAATGTGCCATTTCAATTACAAGGAAGAGGGAAAATGTTTGTTGTTTGTTTTTTTTTGTTGTTGTTGGGTTGGTTTTTTGGGGGGCTCATCAATATGATGAGCTTTCACATCCCAAACCACATTCAGGTAGTTTCCAAGTCTGCTTTTTTTGTGTGGAATCTACTGATCCAGACCAAAAAACCAAACAGAACAGGGATGCACAGTTCTTAAAGTCCTGGAGCCTTCAATACTGCCTGAAATAATAGCTGGCCTGGGGTATCCAGAGATGCCTGCAAGAGGGTGTTCACAGCAGCCTTGCAAGCAGATCGGCTCACATCTGCTATGTGCTGCCAATGTTCTGCCCGTCACCATCATTAGAACCTGAAACAAGCAAAGCAGTTCTTTGTCATAAGAAATATCTCTTTTGTTTCTTGCCTTACAATAAAAGGCCCTACCTGAGAAGCCTACACAAGTCTCATATTTAGGATTTAAATGACAGGTGAGAACTATAGAGCTCCCCCCTCCCCTGCCTTACATCTTCCTTCTCCAGATTAAGTTCTGTCCACTGCAGAATTTTATAGAATCATAGAATCATTAAGGTTGGAAAAGACCTCTAGGATCATCAAGTCCAACCACCAGCCCAACACCCCCAGGCCTTGTAAACCATGCCCTGAAGTGCCATGTCTACATGTCTTTTAAACACCCCCAGGGCTGATGACTCCCCCACCTCTTTGGGCAGCCTGTTCCAGTGCCTGACCACTCTTTCAGTGAAGAAATATCCAAGGAACAGAGGCAGTCTATTTTTCACAAACCAAGCTCTCAACTTTGTGCTAAATAAGTGTAGTTTTAAGATTAGACTTAAGATCCTCCTCCCTTGATATCTTTAACTCTTTAGCATCACAGCTAGCCCATATAATTTCCTTATCCTAAGACTCATAGGTGATTTTATTTAATCTTCAGGGTTACCATCAGTTTAAAAAACACACCTAATGTATTTTTTACCTAATAATCTGTAATTTACGACTCTCATAAGCAGTACATGAGATTATAGAACAGAACATGAGTGATTTTTTGGGACAGCTACATTTATATATTAAACAGGGAAGTGTAACCATTTTAACTGCTTCTTTGAGCCTCTGGCCAGTTTCTGGTGTTCACAGAAACCTGTAATGTGGCAAAGACAACAAAATCCCACAAAATCCAGAGTAATGGAAATTATCAGAAGGTCTTTTTGCCCAGTAGCATCCCAGAGCCTAAAACCTCTGTTTCCAGCCTCTTAAATCCACCCACTACTTTTGTTCATATTAATTCCTTCTTTTTCCCCTGCAGTGAATCAGGATGGAGGACTGGTCTCTGTTGGATGTTCTAAGCCACAGGAAAGCAAAGCACAGATGACTCCCAAGTCAGGAGTACAGAAGGAATCAAACTGATCACTAGTGTTTTTCTTAAGTTATGGTAGTCTCATGTACAATGAGATTAATAACACTCACTCCATGCCCTTTTGTAAACCTCCTGGTTTCCAAATAGCACTCTGCTAGTCAAGAGTCAGTCTGGATCCTGCCTGCTGAAAAGTCCAAGACAGTCATCTCAGGTTTTACGTGCAAGCCTTGGCCATGTTGAAGGCAAAAATGAAACTCAACTACCCCTTAAAAATCTTGTAAACAAAACTAGAACTGAAGGACAGGTAACCTCTGCTTAACAGTGACATGTAACTCAGAAGCACAGTGGCCTTTTTACCAGTTTGGAGAAGTAGCAAGAAACAGCTGCATTCAAAAAGGCAGTTCACACAATGAGTCTTATTCCAAACACACCTGTGAGACATAACAGGTCAGAAGTCCATCTATAATATACAATTACAGAGGGGAGAGTCTGCCTTAAAGAATGACAGAGAAAAATGCATGGAAACAAGGAAACTACATGGTCTTTCTTGCTTACCACTTCCAACTGATCCTGAAGGTGCGATGACATCATCATCACTGTCTTCCTCATTTGATTGCGTTACCTCTGGCTCAGGCGCTAGATTCTTGACTTCTTGCTCTTGTTCCACTCTACTCCGCAAGGCCAAGATCCGATGGTGTAACGCAGCATACAACTGCCCTGTATCTTTAGAACTTGCCTACATTTTTAATATTCAGAAACAAGAAAAAGGTGCAAGGAATTATACCAGAATAAAACACTGCTTACATAATACACACCGGTCTCTCAAAATTTCACCATCTACTTTTTAATTTTCTCATATAGGGTTTTTCAAACTAGGTCAGAATGGGTTGTGGAATACATAGCAAGATGCCAGATATACTAAACTCTGATGGTGAGAGTATATTCCTCTCTGCTCAGCACCAAGTTTCTCTGGCTAACAGAACCAGTACTAGCTGATTTTAATATGACCCTCTTCACCCCAGAGTCTCATACAGCTTTCCTGACACCCCCAAAAGCTTATGCTAAAAAGATCTTTAACTAAAGTTTGTCTTGCACAGGTTTTTCCAGGTTTGTCAATCACTCAACTTCACATATCAGCTAACTGTAATCAAGTCACTTAATTGTTTCATGATGCACTGACATAACATTTCAACATAAGATACGAGAAAACTGAATGGACATGCAGTCAGGCAAGTGATTATTAAAAAAGTTATTTTCTTTTTACTCTCTCTCTTATACTGGTCAGCTGTTTCAGAGGGAAGCGTTGGTGACAACCTGTCCAAGAATACTTTTTTTTTACTCTAAGGTTAACATCAACTTCATGCCTTCAAAAGAATCAGCTTCTAGGCTCACTGAGCTAAGTAATGGACATTATTTAAAAGGAAACTCCCTTCTTAAATCTATGAAACTGTCTTCACTATATCAATGAAGTCCTCATGTTAACTACTATTACCGCTACTCCAAGTTAACTGTAAGGTAACGATTCTACTTCTTGGATTCTTTCAGAAAAAAAACTGTTTCCACCCTCCCCATCTGTCACTTAAATCTATCACCTCTATATCCGCAAAATTCCCCTGCAATGAGCTGTAGTGAATAAATTAGTCCATAAAAGATACTTCTTAATCAATACTAAAAATCAATAGTGAATAACCTGATGACGGACTAGCTCAAACTTGTCAAATCTAGAAAAATGCTGAGAAAGAGCCATTAATTTCACTGCTTTTTCTTCATCAGTGGATATTCCATATCATTAAGTTCCACTCTGGGACTCCAGATCCCAGTCCTACAAACCTAATGTCATGGGGAAGCTGACCATTTGTTGCTGTTCTCAATTTCTGATCTATACGAACACTTAATTCTTTAGCAACCCCTTGTATAGAATCAGTGTAAGTCAAAATAATGTGTTCAGACCTCTCAAAATCTGTAAGTGCTCTTAGCAGACATGAGGGAATGACCTCTCTTTCTTGCTGACTGTATCACGATCTCCCAAGTGTTTTAGTAACTCTAATTGGGATTGATGTTCCCCCACTTAGCAAGCACAGAAATCACTTTCACTGTCCTGCTACTGCTTGGAATACTCTGTATTAAAAGAAAATAAAAAGTTAAAATGTGTTACCCTTAACTACTAACACAATGTTCTTGACAGATATTTAGTGTTTCGCTTCCAGTGAGCACCTATACATCCACCCACGCTGCAGACAATGACGCCTTTCTCATGCTACAAGTCCCGGTAGATCTAATTTTGGTTAAATTACTACACAGATATTTCACAGATTTTATCTCCCTCAATAACAAAAAATGATTAGCATTATTCTTGCACTAGAGTTACAGTCTTACTAGGCATGGAACAGATCCCATGACTCCATGGTCAATGCTTTGGACAACGCGGCTTCCTGAAGCAGCCTTTTACGGTGAATTTCTTCACAACTAGTAAGGCTCTTCAAGGCAAGCATAGCCTGCTAAGCCCCTTGTCTTTGGGGAGGGGGTGGTGGTAAGGAGGTCGAGTGCAAAGAAGAATGGGAATGGTACCTCAACTACAATTTAAGCAAGCACTGATTTTAGTAGGAAGGTTAAGATGTAAACAAAAAACAGTACTCACTGATATAAGAAAAACTTTAACTCCCTGGTCCTCTGTATCCATGGCGGTGATCCGGATACTCTTCTCACTGGCTTTATCAATCTGCATCTGAGCCCAGAGCTTGGTATTTAAGATTAGCCTGAGACTCCCCTGAGTCCTCATCACTAAAGCCAACATACAAGATGAGTTAGGTGGAAAAAGACACAACAGGAAGCTCAGAACAGTCCAAATGGCTTTTTATAGTGTGAATGTTTAAGTCTATTTACAAAGAATATCAAGGGAAAGGAATCTTGTCACAACTGTTAATCAGAAGAATGTGAGCTATTAAAGATTATCAGTCATGTCTAAAGATATTTAGTCCAAAGTCTTATATGTTAATACATCCAAGTTCAGTGGTTGGATTCGAGCTGATAATCTCGGGCTAATGCACATTCCTGCCAGTCTGAACAATCATGCACTATTCAGAGAGACTTTCCCCCCAAGCACCCTGTCCTGAAAAAGCGAAGAGCCCAGATCTGAAGAACATTACCATAAATTTCTAGTAAAATTTTCTAGTTGCTAAATTTAGCTTGCTTTTATAGGGGCATAAAAAGTTACTGGAACATTTGCTACAATAGGAGGATATGAAAAGATACTCTCTTGGGAAGAAATGGTCACAAACTGAAGCAAGAGAAAAGGTCCAAACTGCTTTCTGAGTTGCTGTAGCCAAGACATAACCTAAAGGGGATGCTGCTGTGAGTCATGGAAGCATCCTATGAAAATAGCACTGACTATAATCCAAAACCTCATTTCCCCTGGTTCCGCTTACCTAGCCGAGACTGTAATGTTCCATCGTCTGTCGAGGCCATATCATTGAGTCTCAAAAGTCCTCGACCTCTTTCCACCCAAGACTGAGAGTTTTTATCAAATACAAACAGCTTGCACTGAATCTGTAACAGAAAATATCTCTGTAGCATAGTGGTTGACTGAAGTAATTACATTTCATATTTAGCCACCTACAGCTGGTTAAAAAAACTCTCAAGATTTCATATTGAAATTTCAAACTGTTTATAGCTGTGGAAACCAAAGCAGTCATCCTCTCTTTTTGTGATAAATTCCTCAAAAAATGCTATTTAGTTTCATAGGGTTTTATTGACAGAAGGTAGATATTCTTAAAGAATAACTGTGTTCAAGATCAAACAACAATTTTCAGATAAGGTACAAGCATCCACAGAGGAAAGTTATTGTGATAAGAGACTGTTTAAGAGTCATCTACAGTCTTAAATCAGTCAGTTCTTTTAAAAGAAAGTCTTAGGTGCACTTTGCACCACTGAGGGTGGTATTTGTTGCTGGGAAGACCCAGCACAATGAAAGCAAAGCAAAATTCTTTCTGTATTAAGGAAGAAAGGATGAACAAACACATTAATTATCAATTCATAAAGCGTGACCCACACAAAGTCATGAATAAACAAGAGGTATTTTTCCTGCCTTCTTGGTTCATCACTTTGAAAAAAGTACACCTTTTGTACTTTCTAATGGTAGGACTGTTCCTGCTTCCCATAAAAGACCCCTTTTTCCTGCCCTGCTAAACATGTCTACTTTATATTGTCCCTCTAATCCATCTTTCATTTTCACTGCCGAGGTGTCATACTTCAAGGCTTCACCCCTCAAGTTCCCCACATATGTGCATGCCCTAGGTGGAGGATGTATTTCCACTTTTCATTCCCTCCACCTCTCTCATTTTCTCTGACACAGAACACCGAGCTCTGAATACTTCATTTCTGCAACATTAACATATTTCTGTCTGTACAAGTCCCATTCGGGATTCCAGTGAATTAAATTTCATAGGAAAAAAAGAACTGAAGTTAGGTGAGAGCTAAGCTACAACATATTAATGCAAATCAGTCCTCTATTAAGTATACAACTTATGTACTTGTAAGTATACAACAACTAGTTGTTGTTTTCCTAAGTGAAACAGGACTGTCATCTCTTCAGTGTCTTAATTATATGAAGCATCCAGGACTTTCTGAATTATGTAGAAACAGACAAGTACCAGAACAACTGTTTAAAGATCCATTCATGTTTGGTAAAAATAAGTCTGATAAGATAAACATTATAGATTATTATTTTGTAGGATAATACAAATGTAACTGATACGCGTTAGTTACTGACACAGTGCATCTGGCTTGGCATCAAAATAGACCAGCATGTCTGTAAGAACAAAAAGCTATCCTTAAAAAGAATAATGCCATTCAAGTGCTGAGAAACTTAGAAGATCAAGAAAAAACTATAATTGGAGGATAAAGAGGAGGGGAAAAAATTATATATACCACTTAGTTTCACACATAAATCCTGCACATTTTTAAGGCCATACTGAAGTTAATAAGTATATTGAAGTTAATTAATAACTACAATGTTAAATAAATCACGATTAAAATCAGGAGGCTAAGTCATGACCGAATGTCCCTCTAAAACATCACTTAATTACCTCAAGACAAATTCCCAGATCCTGTTTTATGGTTTCTGCTATGCGAGAAACCAGACTGCTGGCATAATAGTCCATTCTGAGTTTAAAAGAAAATCTTCAGTAGTACAATAAGAAATTTAAAATATTTAGTTCATTTAAATTTTCTTCAGAGAATTATTTGTAGGAGAGAGAAGCTTTTGTATGATGGATTCAGGAAAGTATGCTTAAGATTTGTCTGGATGGCCCAAACATTAAAATTTATTCAGAAAAAAGAAATTAAGAAACAACAAAGTAAGGATCTGATAATAAATATGCAAAGTTTGCATTTTAACACAAGAAGGTACATTAGTGATAGAGGATGGCTGAGTTGTAGGGAGCCAGGTGGTGTGCATTCACTGGACATCCATATGAATCCCCATAAACTCAAAGCTCCTCTACTTTATTAGTTTCTTACCTGTAACACATTACTTTCAGCTTCCTCCCCAGTAATCACTTCTACCTTCGCTAATAAACACTTCCTTGCTGTTGCTTTAGTATAGGCTGCTGCAGACTCTGCCAGTGATTCTGAAATATTATTAGCTGAACAACATTTTGAAAGTTTGAGAATGATGAGCACATAATTTGCTAAGATTTATAGAGATATTACATAAGTGTACCAGAACTTGGAGAAATAAAGTATAGGAGACCAGCATTAATAGAACATTAGAAATAGGACTGAAATTTAAAGCTCAAGTTAAAGCTTGTCTTTTAAGACTTGTTTTAAAAGCACAAGATGACACAAGGGAGAGAAGACATAAGTTACTGAAAAATTTTGTCGCCAGATACAGTATTTCAAATACACAGACACCTCTGTATCTGCAGATGTTCTAGATGTCCCTACAGGTGTTCCAGCAGAACTGATACTGCTACCAGCTATACAGTCGTGCCTATACATGTACAGCACGATTCATCTTCCACTTTTATTTTGGGTTGCAAGCAGTTTGCTGGAAAAACCCACAGCTCCCAAAAGGTCCAGAAAATCTTGCCAATCTGAAGAGTCACAGAAGTCTAGAATCCAGCAAACAGTTCTTGGGTCAAGCAACACCTTTGGCTCACCCACTCAATACAAAATACATTTGACTCAGGCATTCAGTCACTGGAAGTGTGATAGAACAGTTTGCCGCATTTCTTCTACACTCTGTAGGTCTAAGTACCTGCTCTGTCAATTCCCTCTACTTTCATTCTGCTGAAGATACTCCCAACACCACGGAACGACCATGAAAAAGACAGTGCACCCTGTACACGTTTAATATTAAAGAAGAAAGGACACAAGACTCTAGCATCTAGCACATCACCTCCCACCCCAAGTGTGTACCATTGGTTACAGCAGGCAGTAAAGGCAACCTGAAAATGTTAGGTTTTTATGAAGTAATAGGATATTGAAAAATGCAATAATTTAAACAAGAATTAACTACCATTCCTAAAATAGTGTTTTTCACCTTTCTCTGGTGTGGCTTCCTGAGAAGATGATTCAGACCCAGACTCTGTAGCAGCATTCTCCTTATTACTCTCTGTACTACCTTCATTTGATTTTGGTGGACTCTATCACAAAAAGAGGAGGTAAACAGAAGAGAAAGCAGACACTAATTTTGCATAACAAGACTTAGTCATCAATTACTGAGGGATGCCCTAGTGTTTATAAGCTGTACAGCAAAAGAAGAATCCCACAGATGACATGCTGTCACAGTAAAAGCTGTCCTACTACCCTGGCCAAGGAATTGAATGGAGCGTGACCCGAAAACCAGTTCAAATTACTTTCCCCTGAACTGAAACCAAATTTCAATGTGTATTTTCAACAAAGCAAACCAATTTCAGCTACAGTTCAACTCAAGGCATACTTGACTGACCTCCCTGCTCAGTGGTTAGACAGGTATGAATGCACAGCATGAAGCGTTTCCCTTTTGTACCAGCATAGCAGTAAAGACAACAGTAGGAAACAGTGAGGTGCTAGAAGTTATACCTTACACAATAAACAAAGACTTTCCTGAATCTTATCTTAATACTGAGGCAGCTACCTTACTGCTAGACTTGAAATCCCATCACTGGGGGAGTCACATAACTGACCTTTTCTCAATTTGGAGGACAGCAAACATAAAACACCCTCAAATACTTATACTGAGGAAGCCATTTAAAGCAGCAAGCTGTGCCATAAAGTGCTTGGACTTGAGAGCCACAAGCACTGTAGGGAAGGCACTCTGTCTCCTTACACTGGTAGAGCTTGGCAGGGAAAACCCGGAGAGCACAGCTGTTGCAGACAATAGCACATAATTAATTCCCCACACTGCACTCAAAATAAGTTACCTACATGGGAAATCACTGAAAGAAAACCATGCTCCAGTGACAAGTATAATTAAAGGTTCTCAAAATTCCTGAGTGAGAATCCATTATACAAACTACTCACAAACTTACACATTTCATACACAGTGGATACTCACTAGGACTCGCTCACTCATGTTCTGTCCAAAAACAAACTTGTTGCTAGATGCATCTGCACTGTTTGTAGAGTTCTCTACACTGAAAAAAAGAAGAAACCCAAACCAAAGCAGATAAGTCAGAAAAATATCTGTTTATCTTCTATTGATAAAATTCCTCAAGAAGTGAGCAATTGGCACTGGTTGACACAGAAACATAAGCAAAAATTAATTCAACTTAGTAATATTAGAGTAGATACTGGTTTACAGAATAAGAATTCTCTCAGAACAATGCCAAATGATTTTGTCACTGTAAATATCTTCCCTTTAGATATCTAATTACATATTAAGCAATGCTGAATGCTAACTGAGGGCTTACTGTTTAACCATATAACATACCTTTTTTGAACAGTAGTCTACATGCAGACTTGAACCACTACAGGTTTTTAGGTCAATTTTCTCAGAAAGGGAAAGAATTGAAACAAAAACACTCACAATATCATAACTGAAGCAAAGATAGCAGGGATAAATAATGCCTTTTATTAGACTAGCTGCAATGCTACAGCCTTCCCAAGAAGTTTCATGACCAAGCCTCAGCCCTCACATTCTTCCTTATAGAATAGGCATCCTCCTCCCATGTGGCATTTTATTAACAGATTTTTAAATCCCATTTAGGAAAGGCAAAAGTTGTACTATTTTACAGACTCAAAAACTTAAGTCATTGTTCATCTGCCTTCCCTTCAGACACACTGCTCTAAGACATCAACGTGCTTACTAAGTGAACGTGTGGAATAGAGACCATTTGAAATCAAGCCTATGTGCATTTCATTGAGTTTGGAAAATGGGGGCACACATGCCACCACAAGATTCAAGCAGAACCACACAAGCCTTTAAATCCTGCATGTAGAGATGCTCCTTCTGATTAAGGAGATTCAAAGAACAGAGGAAATCCTCACAGGAAGCAAGTTTTGCCTACTAAGGGGATTAAATACCACAGTTCTGAGCTCCAAACACCAACTGGGAACTCAGTATGATCTACCAATACCTGCCATGTGACGTAGTACATTTACAGTTTTTAAAGGACTGGCAGTGTGTTACACAAAGGGAGGAGCTTTCCTTCTACAAGTTGACTGCCATAATGTCTTGCCATCTCAGACAGCTAAAAACCAGAGCCAACTCCACTTAGGGATGCTTTTTTTTTTTAAAGGTGAACCCAAAAGTAGGTTTCTGGCAACTGACCTACCGTGAATAAATCCTCCCAAAGTGAAGACTCAACCAAAATACAGCAGTAGATGTCATAGGGGTTGAAAAAATATAAACAAAAATTCCAGTATTTGAAGCCTAAGTTATTGTCTGCCAAATCTGGTTTTAAAAAAATCAGTGTCTCTGGAAAGGCATCGATCTGGCATCCACAGTCACTCATGTGTTCTCTGCCTCTCCAGTGCATCATCTGAAAATCTCAATATCAAAAGGGATTAAGACTGCAAATCTGTGCCTATTTGTGGTAAAGGCCACGCAGATGAACAACAGGGTTTTAAAAATGCAGAATATAAGCACAAGGCAAGCACACATTGATTAGTGCTTTTCTACAGTTATTTCATGGCCTCAAACAATCTGCAGGTCAGGTTCTTCTAGGAGCAGAGATAACGCTCTGCTCTGTTACTCTCAGTGGGATTTTCCCCCCACGATTTTCCAGTTATTACTTGAATTCACAGCTCTGTGTGCTAAGAAATGCTCTTCTGTTTTCTACTCTCTCTGTAACACTACTTGATTTTTTTTGACCACTACTGAGCTATCATTTTCATAGAGCAGTATCGACATCTTAGCCTTAAATGAAGGCTGTCAGATCAGAGTTCATCACTGTATATATAGAATTTGCACAGTTTTCTCCTACTATCTCACTTTATGTATACCTACAACCAATTTCTTGTGATACCATTGCCTAAACAGAAATTCTCTCAGTTAGGTTCCTGCTTATTCAAACAGGCCCTCTACATTGCTCTGAAAAGCTTACTATCAAACAATTTGGTGGGTTTTTTTAACTATTCTTCCCTTTATATGTATTGTATATGAAACATATTGAACACCACAAATACAGCACAGATCTCTACAGGATTCTACTGGTAGCTCCAATTTATTCCATCACTGTTTCTTTCTAATCACTCATGAGAAGACTTCTCTCATCTTATGCTTATTAGTTTTCTGAAGAGGTGACAACCTGGTCAAGTAAATGGTGACAAATGCTTCTCCCTTGACCAGATGATTGAGGATTCCCTCAGATCTGAAGTTTGCCACCTCATTCTTCAGAAGCTTAGATTCCCACTGACCCAGTATAAGCTCTGCATCCAATAAAGAGCAGAGTCACAAGTAATTCTGAACACAGAAATGAGGAAAACTGTCCTATAGGTTTCTCTATAGTCTCACCTGGAACTGATGCACTGTAGAAAATAATTTGTTGCAGAAGGTATGTCTGATGTAGGAAGGCCAGCATTCCGCACATCGGCTGTTTCATCGCTTTCATCTCCTAGCTATAAAAAGAACAAGTATATATTGACAGTTTTAACTACTGATCACAGAATTTTCAGTTCATTCTTTCCCAAGACAAAGTTCCATCCACAAACACTTTCTATAACAAAACAATATAAGCCTACGTCCCACTTTCTTTTGTTATGCTAGGAAACCTGCACAAACCTGTCTTCAACAGGAGGTACTAACAATACAACTCAATTACTCCACGTACAGATTTCACAGAATCATGGAATATCCTAATCTGGAAGGGACCCCCAAGGACCATCGAGTCCAACTCCTGTCCCTGCACAGGACAGCCCCAAATTCACACTGTGTCTCTGAGGGCCTTGTCCAAGTGCTTATGGAATATCGCCAGCCTTGGTGCCGTGATGCCTCCCTGGGGAGCCTGTTCCAGGGCTCCACCACCCTCTGGGGGAAGAACCTTCTCCTAATACCCAACCTAACCCTCCCCTGGCACATCTTCCTGCCGTTCCCTCGGGTCCTGGCATTGGTCACCAGAGAGAAGAGATCAGCGCCTGTGGGTTTGAACCCAGGTTGCCCTGTTTTTCTTTTCTCACCTTTTCTGTGAAATCTTGGTTGCATGGGAGCATCTTAAGAACACATTTCAACTTAATTCTCACCCAAAAGGTACAAGGAAACATTACATCGCACTGAGCTTTAGACATTACCTAGGATTGCAGTAGATGTGTTTATTTTTGAAAAAGCTTCTTATGCTGCTAAACAGTAATATTAATTTAATAAACGTCTGGAAGACCAGTTTTACTAAACAGCCAACCGAACTGTGCTCACAGCTTCTAATTTTGCATATATACATGGAGGTTTTAACCCGATTGTATAGTGGCTTCAAAGTACTTCATAAACAGTGTGCAATGCTCATGCCAAGAAATGATCTGTTCCACTGCTTCTTATCCTCACTTAAATACATCAACTCTTAGTCAAGATAACAAACACATGTGTACCTTAACTCTATCTCTTAAGTTTTGCCCAAATACAAACGCTTGCTGTGCATTTAGTTCTGCCTTCTCACAGCTGTCATCATCTGAAGTACTGTTGGGCTCTTTTTTCTGACATTCTCCTGCCTAAAGAAAAGAAATTGAAAACTTTAGCCTAGGTAATTGAGTTTATTTAAGCAAAAAACACACATTATGACATGGTGAGTCCCACAGTTATTTACAATAAGCCAATAACATCTCCAGAGCTACAAGGCAAATTTTACATTAAAAAAAAAAAAATCCTCTGTTGTTGTTCAGAGCATCTTTCTTAATGAACCACAGAAGAGTTAAGGTTCAAGGGGATCTCTAACAAACATTTGGTCCAAACTGTGCTCAAAGCAGCATCAACTTCAGAATTATGCTAGGCGACCTGAGGCCTCGTACAGCTGAGTTTCAAAAAATTCAAGGATGGCAGTTTTACAGTTTGCGTAGCCTGGTTCAATGTTTGACTGCACTAAATATGACAGTTTTGTCTTAATACCCAACTGGAATCCCCCTTCCCCACACCTGCAGCCTTCAGTGGTTTGGTAGGCACTTCCAAGTCTCACTCTTTCTCACTACAGCCCACCACTAGAGAGTCGAGAACAATTCAATTTTCCTCCCCTAGTCCAAGCAGAACATACGCAGCTTTTTCACTCTCTCATCAGGCATCGTGTGCTCCAGCCACTTGTCACCTCGGTCGTTTGTAAATGTCTTTCACACACTGGCAAGCCCCAAACTATACACAATACTTCTGATGCCACCCACCAGTGACAAGTGAAGGGGAATAATCACCTTTCTGAACCTAACAGCTGCAGTCTTAGTAAAGCAGCCCAGTACATTGTCTTAATCAATAAAGGGATGCACTGCTCATTTGTGTTCAACTTGATCACTGTTGCACAGGACCTCAATGTTCCTGAACCTTTTGTCATGCTAAGGACCTTCTATCTGCACCTCTGCAGTCCACTTTCTATTAGCAGCTCTATAACCTTTCACTGTAGCTGCCATGGCAGTGTTTTCCAGAGCACCTCTAGCAGTATTTTCTCCTGTTACTCTCATACTATAGTACTCATCCCATTACACTCAGGGCCTTGTACCTGCAAACCCCTATAGTGGTGTTGGGAAGCAATTGCCACCAGCATGGGAATTGCCTCCTCCCTCTTTTCTCCCGATTTCCTACCTGGTAGCTTTTGATTTACATCAGAAGGCCCCACAATGTGCACGCACAATGCCTAACAACTAATCAGCACACAGCAGCTGCCCTCAAAGCAGGCTTCAAACAGCATGAACAGCATCATAAGTAGAAAAAAACCCCGTAGTAGGAATTTTCACAGAATCACAGGTTGGAAGGGACCTCAGGGATCATCTAGTCCAACCTTTCTAGGAAGAGCACAGTCTAGACAAGATGGCCCAGCACCCTGTCCAGACGACTCTTAAAGGTGTCCAATGTGGCTGAGTCAACCACTTCCCTGGGGAGATTATTCCAATGGTGACTGTCCTCAGTGTGAAAAATTTTCCTCTTGTGTCCAATTGGAATTTCCCCAAGAGCAACTTGTGTCCAAGTTTATTTTGAGCATATCCTGATGAAAACTATATAGTTACTATAGGAAGAGTATTATGGGTTACCACCTGCTCCACTGGAGAGAACACCCAGGGAGAAGATGCCTGCCTGGAGAACCCCTGTCACTTATCTACCTGGTCCATGGGAAGTTTTCCCTTGTCCTTTCCTTCCCCTTTTGCTCTCCCTTCCTCCAAAATAAAGTAATTGTCACCCTTAGAAGTAATACTATCAGCCACAGACCCTGTAATATGTTCTGTACATCAGAACTTGTCTCAACCTCCTTCATGCAACACTGATCTCCAAGCACTTCTCTGCATAGCTGCTTTCTAACCACTCACTCTCCAATCCTCCTGACACATGGGTTATCTCACCCCAGGTAGAGGACTTTGCATTTGTTGACCCTCAGTTGGTTTCTCTTGGCTCACTTTTCCAGCCTGCTAAGATCCCTCTGAATGGCCTTGCCTTCCAACATATTGACCATTTTCCCCTTCCCTCCGTTTACTGGCATCCACAAACTTAAGATTCATTCCACCTTGACAGGTTGTTCATGTAAACATTAAATAGCACAGTCAGTACCAGCCCTAAAGGAATGCCTCTAGGAACTGGCTGCCCATCAGACTTTGAACCACTGACTGCTACCCTTGAAGCTCACTGGTTCAGCCAATTTAAATTCCACCCAACCAGTGCATCTCTCCAACTTGGCTATGATGATGGTACTGGAGACCATCCAAGCTAAAGTCAAAACCAACAAGTATTGCTCTCTGCACAGCCAATCATCTCAGAGGGGGAAAAAACACCCAAAACAGTCAGGTTGGTCACCATGCTTTATCCATACTGGCTGTTCTTAATCACTTTAAGGTGCTTCGTATCCTAGGACTCCTTCACCAGGAAAGGAGAGGAAGGGGCTGAACACTTGCTACTTTCCTGGATCCTCTTTCTTGCCCTCTTGAAAGCATGTGCCACGTTCTCTTCTTCCCCAGTAACAGGGACCTCCCACAGTACAACATTTTGATAATAGGCAGTGGTCTCACAGTAACACCAGCCAGCTCCCTCAGCACCCATGGATGCATCCTGTCTGGTCCCTGGACTTGTATATGTCAAACTGTATCAGATGGTCCTTCAGCAAAATTTACTGTAATAAGTCACTGCCCCAAACTTCCCCTAGGAAAAGGGACCTGGAAGACCTGACAGCAGACCTCTAGTAAAAACCAAGGCAAAACCACTAACTCCCTCAGATTTTTTTCATGTCCTTCATCACTAGGTTCCCTTCAACATTTGGCAGCAGACCTACATTTTTCCTTCATCTTGCACTTACTGCTAATGTACCAGCAGAAGCCCTTCTTGCAGCCCTTTCATCCCTGGTCATTTCCAAGTCCAGCTAAGCTTTGGCTTTCCCAGTTCTCTCCGCACATATCCAGGCAATCCTTTTGTATACCTCTTGGGTACCTTGACTTCTTTCCAACTTATGCACACTCCCTTTCTGGATTTAAGGAGCTCCCAGTTCATCCACACTGGCCTCCTGCCATGCTTGCACAATTTCCTGCACACTGGAATAAACATTCTCTGAGGTGGTTTGTCCATGGGGGTAACAAGATATCTTGAGCCCTTCTGTCCTTCAGGATCCTACCAACAAGCTCGATGAACAAGCTGAAGTTTTCCCCCTTGAAGTTTGGGTCTTTACTCTGCTACTTATCTTCCCCGCTTCCCTCAGGATCTCAAACTCCATCTCATAGCTACTCTCAACCACTGTACTCCACTAAGCAGTTCTTTGCTGTGAATACCAGTTCCAGCTGAGTACCTCACTGGTCAACTTAGCCAGCACCTGCATTGAAAGAAAAAAATTATCCTCAACTTATTCCTAAAATTGCTGGTAGTATTTCTACCAAGAATGTTGCCATTTCATCGGGTGCCAAGGTACCTGAAGCCCCCCTTTAGAACCAAGGTCTGCAATTGTGAAGCTTCTAGTTCTACAAGGGCTTCAGCTTCTTTCTGCTCTTGATCGGTCCAACTCTAGTGAAGGTTCACCTTAATCACCCCCTTGCTGGCTTCCCCTCTGATCTTAACCTATAAAGCCCTGACCAAATCAGCACCTTTCCCAAACCAAAGTCTCTAGATTCAAGCAGCTTCTTCAAGCATAGCAGAACCCATCCCCTTCTCATCTTTCCTGCTTTACTTCCTAAAAAGCCCATATGTATGCAATGCAGTACTCCAATTGTCCACGTGAACCTCCTGTATCTGTGACCCCAGTGAGGACACAGAACTGCCACTGCACATAGATCTCCAATTCCTCTTGGTTTCTCATGCAGGGTGTTGTTGTCTACAGGTGCTTCAGATGGGCTGCCAGCCATGGCACCTTCTGCACATATTGCACAGGGGAAAGAAAGCAGTGGGAAAACAACCCTGGATTGGGTCCAAAGGAATTCTGCAAATCCCATTTTATGTTTAAGGGACATAACCTTTGCATAACCTAGCTGTATCATCTGCCTTCAGATTCTAATTCTGGCATTTCAAAGATACCCTTTTTCTGCTGGTAGTCAAAAATGGACCAGTATTGCCTGCTGGGAGCAGTCCTCCACCACTGAAAGGTGTAGAGAGGGAAAAGGAACATTCTGTTGAACAAAGGAAAAAAATCATTAGCCTAGGATCTCCTTAAACAGGTCCTCTTCCTGGAAAGCCATCACTATCCCCCTGCTGCCAAAAAGGCCAGGGGCTGTGTGGTAGGGTGCCTGTCAAGTTTCCCTGCACATCTGATGACGTTCAGCCACCAGACTCTCCCACCAGCCAAAGGAGGTTGAATAGAAGGCTGTAGCTTGTTCCTGTGTAAGGACTATGTTGCTTAGGGCTCCTGCAGTATCTTGGGGATTTTCAGGACAGTGAGAAGGCCTAGCCCAAATAGGTACAGGTCACCACAGAGATGCTCAGAGTAGGACAACCACCAGATAGAGAACATTCTCACTCTGCTACCTTGTATAAGCACAAGACAGAGACCTCAAAGAAAAAAAAAATCTTTTCTGCTAGTAAAATAAGACTATGACTCACATCCGCTCTAACAAGGGCAGACCAGGCTCATACACAACTGCAAAACACCATGTACTTGCCCTCACAAGGAAGCTTTCTCTCTGTGGTACATCAAATCTATGCCACAGATCTGTACATACAGTTACTAACATGAAGTAACCATTCACTCTTATCAAGCAATCTAATATTCTGCAGAGAGACTCCAGCATTTAACACAACTACTGTGTGAACTCCAATTACTTGTAGCTGTGCTAGAAAGCTTCAGGCAGATGGTCCATCCTGACTACAAATGCCAAGACAATGAAGAATATCTATGATTCTATCCCACTACACTCCTTGGTAAAATTGCAAATGCTCAGTTATGAAGCTTTATACTGTTTAATATTTACCTTTCAGCAATCCTTAACATCTAGATTGAAGAGCTTGCTTTTATCAGAAAACTTCCTCCCAGGTCAGTATTTCCGGACTTGGATTAAAAAAGGTCAAAAGGATTTTTAGATGCTAAAAATGTATAGAGGGTTTCCCTAATGACAAAAACTGAGGTAACAAGCATGTCCCACAAAGACTTCATACTGATCCATGCAATGAATTTACTTATTGCTACTTAATTCTGGCAGTAGTCTTTCACTAAACCTTAAAAAGCCATTCACACTAGAAGTCTTTCTGCTTAGATATTCAGATTTCAAAACAGACTTGAATTTCAAGTAAACTGTTACATACTCTTGCATTGTTAACAATACTACTTTTATGCTCAACATGACATCAAAAGGCAACCCACTGTCTAATGAAGCTACCAAAAAAACCCCAAACCTAAAAAACCACACCCCAAATCCCACACACCCTCAAAACCCCCAAACATCCTCCTCATGCTCTCAGTCAGCAGATCGTAAGACACCAGCAGTTAGCTCAATACCTGCAGGAAGGAAAGGACTGGACACTTTGCACAGAACTGGTAAGGAACTATTTCATTACTTTCCTTTCAAGATACTGAATAAACAACTTGTAATGCACTTAGATGCCTCTTCCTGTAGCTGAAGCTTTTCAGCCCCTCATTACCTGCACTCCCCCTCCACCATTTCCTGTAGGGAATATATTTGCTGCCTCTGGGTTTTTGCCCACTATCAGCTCCTATCTCTAAGCTTCTTTATGTGTTACTCATTCACTTCAATTGCCTGTATGCTTTCTATCCTCACATTTCCCAACAACATTCCACATTCAACTGATGGAAATCAAGACACCCTCAGTAAAGCCATCATCCATGGGCAGGGGATCGCTTTCTGCCAGGCAGTCTCAGAAGGAAGACTGAACCCATGCAACGTAAATTGCTCAGTTTGCCCAGCTCAAAACGGAAGCCTTTTCAGACAGGAATTGGAATTCAGTAAATGCTTCTTCATCTCTGGCCTGACAGGATCACCAGTCAGACCTGGCGACAGCCACTGGAGGAGACGGCTTTTTCCCCCTTCATAGAAAAAAATTCCCTACTCTCCTGACCCACTCCCTGCACAACACAGTAAGGGATGAACCTGCAGGAGGAAGATGTATTTCTTCATGCAATCTAATCAGATGAAAAAGCAGTATTCTGACTATCAGTCCAGTAACCAAGACACCCAATGTGGAATCCAATGTCTATGGTAGGAACAGCATCACTCGAGCAGCAGTAAAATTTTTACAGCAAGACTAGAAATAGGTATGAATAACCATCCTAAACGGTGGAATCAGTAAATCCTTGTTACAGTTCTTGAGTTAGTAAATACAAGTATAGCATACTATTAAGACAGCATAAAATCTACTACTACACCTAAAGTGTACTACCATAGTATGGATAGATAAGGGGCTATCACTGATGAAACTGCACTCACATTATGAAATAAAAATACTGTTCTCTGAACACAGTTTAAGTCTGTCACCTTGAGTGTCCTTCCAATCCCTTCAACTCACCTTGTCTTCAGAGTCAGAACTTTTCAGTGTTGTGTTACTTAGTGATTCTGATGTGGCTGCAGAATCTGGAGAGATATTTACACCATTGGTGCCACTGCTGAGAACTGCAATAAGGAACAAGAAAATGACATAAGTTCTCTAGGTATTTAGATTGTCCTAGAAGTAGAAAGTTTTCTATAGCAAATTGCATTCTGTTTTCTTGTGTAAGTCCATGAAGCATTGCAACGTAAGCTACAGAATTCCCATAGTATTTTGCAAGAGACATGAGGACTACAATTCGGCAATTCTTAGCAGAATCAAAGTTCCAAACACAGAAGACCAAGGCAGCAAAAAGTAACTTCATCTACAAAAACACTGCAGAGACTTCAACACGTACAACTTCAAGCAACCACCTGCTTCAATCTAATGCTATTCACAGCCAGCAGGGCTCCTCTTTGGACTGATCTAGCTACTTACATACTGGACTCCCACTGAAAATTTGTACCCCAACATTAAGTCCTCTGTAGAGCCCAATCTGTGCCAACAGGCATGCTGAGAAATCAAGCTAGAAATGTTTGGTTCTATGCCAGATTCATCATTAACTGAAGTAACTTCTGTTTCAGTTCAACTGACCTTCCAAACAAAAGGTGCTGGGCTGGGGAAAAATAGGAGTTTAGGAGACGTGGACACCTTGAACAGCTTTTATTTTTGCTTTAACTTCCAGTTTTCAGTCATGCCTATTTCTATTAGCTATATCAAATTCCAATGTAATACAATAAGGATAATACAGATGACCAAACTAAGAATTAAAAGTGTATCTCAAAGTCCCAACTCCAAAATGGTTCCCAAGCCTAGAAGCGCTTCCTAGCAATTCAAGCAGTTTACATCATGGTGCAGCCAGCTGAAGGCTACCACTGCTGTTCAACTGATCAGCAGTAGCTCATTACACCATGGTCAATGCTGTCACCCTTAAAATTCTTATTATTCCAAAAACCAAGCATGGACTACACCAAAGTTAGAGGCCTGGCAATGTCAGACAGTCATCCTATACAAAAACTGAAGGTTCAGCTGTGTTATCCCCTACATAACACAGATAAACATCTTAAATGTTAAGTATCTTTTCTGAAAGGAGAAACCTAGCAAAACAAAGACAGATATTGCGTAAAAACAAACTGCTACACTAAACAGATTTTGCATTTTTGTTCTCCCCCTGCAGCATTCTAGAAAGCAAAAGCATTATTTACCCATCTGTGAGAAAGCTTTTGGCTGTGGTGCCTGTAATACTGCTGGACGTAGCACACTTCGCTGCTGCTCCTTCGGTTTCTGGCTAGGGAGACCTGCAAGTACAAAGTTTTTTCAAGAGTTATAAAACTTTAAAGTTGAAAAATTCAACTTAATTTGATCTTCTCTGTAACTGCTTCCAACAGAACATACAACGGAAACCCAGACATTTAAAAAGCTTCCACCCCTTTTTTTCCCATTCCTCACTCAGCCTCAAAATAGAATTAGTCCCAAATAGAGAAGACAACTTCCTACCTCTAAGAGACACTTTAAAATATATTCTCTACCTTACCCAGGAAAGCATAGAAGGAGAGTTTATGACAATGACTCAGAAATAAAAGCCAAAATGTAAGAGAAATTAACAGTACAGAAGCAATCCTATTTATTCACTGACCTATTACTCAGCTACATGTTCCAAGTCTTTTCTCCTTCTAAGGAGGTAATTTCTGGATACTGGTAAGCGATATTTTTTTTCTGTTCTTCATACAATCACATGCATTGGTAGTGTAATAATCTTACATGTTGTTTCTTTTAACAACCTTTTGGCTTTTGGAATTGACCTGGCCTCTGGTTTGCTACAGTAAGATACACGGCACTACAACTCTTTAATTCCACTCTGATTCAAAAAGCCAACTGAGCTTAAACCACCTAATTAAAAAAACCAAAACACTTAACATCAACTAGAAGGTTATGGCAATCCCAGAAGCTTCAGTTTTCTTCATTGAACAAAAAGATGAAGCCTTGTTCCAATAAATTACCACAACAGAAGTTACTCGTAGCAACTCAGCTGAATATTCTGCAAGTAGTTCAATTTCAGGCCACCCATATTCAAAGGACATGACGACACCCAAAATATAACAACTATCTTAAGTTCAAATATTCATATGTCAGCTCAGAAAACCTTGTTCTTTTCTAAATTTACTACTCTCCCTGCAAACGAAATAAACAATTTCTATTTATATGTAACAAATAACTTTTTACTCTCTCTCTCTCCTGAGGAGCTGTAATATTGATGTCTTTCCCACACTGGCTAGGTCTACATCAGCAAACAGGAAACTCTGAGGCAAACCATACAGCCCAACTATACAGCAGAACAGGTAGGATCAAGGACCCGACACCCACGCTATTGTCAAGAGCCAGGGAGAGGAGGAAGTGGGGAGTAAGCAATGTTTCAGACTTTGCTCTAGCCTGGTGCCCGACTGCGTGCCCATCAATGGCTAGAGCTTGTTCAGCACACTCCTGGAGTGCCCCTTTTGCTCCAGTTTGCTACCAAAGCAACTGAGTTCATGGAGCCCAGGACTACTCTTAAGAACTGAATCAAAGCATGCTAAGCAGAGACAACTGGGAGATACATTTCAGAAATGCATGACCGATCCAAGCCAAAATGTGGATGTGCCTATGTACATTACACAGTGCATGTGGGCATAACCACTCTGGAGAATACAAGCTTTTTTTTTGCCTGCATAAACACAGGTATTGTCACCTTCCAGTTACAACAGCAGTTGAGGAAACTCCTAAATAAATAAAATGCTTGAATTGGTTTCTTTGTACAGCTGCAGAAGCTGTTGAACTCACCTGCACTGGGTGCCTGACCATGGATAAGTATTGGTGGCTTCAGCCGGAATCCACTGCTCTTTTCCTCTAGAAGCAAAATAGAAAATTACAAAGATGTAGCTGTAACATACTACATACCTTCAGTCAGTCATAAAATTCCTCATGCTTTCCCCATTGTAACAACCCACAAATTCTATAAACAACCAGAGTCATACAGAGATTCCCAAAGAACAAATTCCCTTCCAAAAGAAGTCTGAATTTTCAGTGATCATGACAGCAAACATACAAAGGCAGAAACACAAATTGTTGCAAGAAAAAAATTCAAAATTGTTTTGCCATTTTCACAAGAGAAACAGAGTTCATTCTGTGAAGGACTTCGAGTTTTAACAGAGGTACTTAATAGAGGTTTTAAGGGAGAATCAAACTAAAGAAAGGACAAAAGTATGGCTGAACATAACAGCTGCTAACAAGCACCCAACTGCTAATTATAATAAATTAAGTTAAGCCTCATTGCTTAATATTAGTTTCTTGTAATTCCTTTAGATTTTACCTTATGCTTTTATCATACGAAGGTAAAGAAATTAATTTGCTTGTACTCACTACAGTTAAGGCTTTTAGATAAAACATCAAAATCTCAAAAAAACTAATACTCACAAATCCTACAAAACGAGTTCCTAAGAATTTGCGAGGTATAATATAAAATGTTTCTTTTTAGGGGCATAATGGCAGTGCTCAGAATAAGACAGCTCAGCACCTTACCATCTTGCTGTACTTCACTATTCTCATGCCTTTTAAGCACAGCAATGTGCTATACAGCAATACAAACCCAGCCAAACCACAGAGCAATGATGATTAACACAATAAGCAGTACTGTCACAGGGTTCACAGGTCACGGTTAAACACCATCATGACCATAGATTATGGCTAATTTGATTTTCGGTATCAAAAAAACAGTATACAAAGTAGATAAGTGAAAATTTCCCTTAAATTTTACCTTGAGATTAACAGGTGTGAACAGAGTCATATTGCAGTCTTGCACCACCAATTCCAAAGCATTTAAGAATTTTGGTATTTATTTTAACTACCTACAGCAGGCATGAAATTAAGCAACAAAGTGAGCAAGAGAACAGCTGTGAGATCAGGACCATCACCACTTCCATTCTCCCAGATAGGGTCTTACTTCTGAAGTATCAGACCACTTTGGATTGTGACAGCCTGACAGCAGTTTGCTGAGAAACAGCAGAAAAATGAAGAAGCTCACCTGGTTCTGAGTCAGAATTGCCCATAGAGGGTTCACAGAAGCTTGATGGCATAAAGACGTTGTTCTTTGTTACTGCAGTCAAGGAAAAAGCAAAATAAAGATAAGTTGTGTGTGTTGTTCTTGATTATAAACACCATTCCCAGACATATCAAGACTGCAAACTGAAAACAATTTTTCTAGTTATTTGGTATGTTTACTTTAAGTTTTTCTTTCTTCTGAACTAAAACAGTATTACAGCCACAGAAGTAAACAGGTCATTGTCCATAAAATCCCCTTAGTTTTCACAGTGTTTTTTTCCACCCTTTGCTGAGACCTGGAGAAGCGAGTAATAAGGAGTTTGGTTGAGGCCCTGTTCAGCAGCCCAAGTACTTTTGGTGTTGTACAACAAATCACAGACAAAGCACTTTATGAAACACAACTATCAGAGCACGATGCATCAAAAATTACAAGGCAACAACAGTAGGTTAGGGATTTTGTCTCCAATGGATCATCTTGCATGAGGTAAAGTATAACAATTTTTATCAGCTCTTTTAGCTTTTATGAGGCTGTGGAAGAAGATTAAGCACATTGAAAAGATAAAGGAAACTCATCTCAACACTGATATATTCAAAGATGCAGCACTTGTCTTTTGTATTTAAGTTTCAGATTTTTTTTTCATATTTGCTTCTTGCCTTTAATTCCATCTTCTCTCTTTCTATTATGGTCTGCCTTAAGCTTAAACATGATGTAGTTTTCATATAAGCAAAATTTCCCTACCCTTGAAAGAAACGTAACCCCACAAAAAAATTTAACAGGTTTGGAAAGTGAAAGACTTTCTGTAAACTGAGGCCATCAAACACTGTCAGCAATGTTCAAAGAAGCCTTTATGGAAGTTGCAATGCCAATTAAAGTTGTCACTGCTTGACAACACACATCAGGAGAGAACAAGGGAGTCAAACAGGAAATAAAGGACCACCACCCAAAGTGCATTAGCCAAGCAGATGCTGAGAAAGTATACTGGACTCCTAAAACATCCAGTATTTAACCATAGATCATAGACTCATAGAATTGTTAAGGTTGGAAAAGACCCTTAAGATCGAGTCCAACCGCTAATTTATCACTGCCAAGGCCACCACTAAACCATATCCTCAAGCACCACGTCTACCCTTCTTTTAAATGCCTCCAGGGATGGAGGCTCAACCACCTCCCTGGGCAGCCTGTTCCAATGTTTGACAACCCTTTCGGTGAAGAAGTTTTTCCTAATATCCAACCTAAACTTCCCCTTCCTCCTAAGTCAAGGCGGTAAGCTCTCCTTTTTTTCTTGAGTTCCAGCCAAAGCTCACTATTCAGCCAAGCCAGTCTTCTCCCCCGCCTGCTCAACTTATGGTACATGGGGACGGCCTGCTCCTGCACCTTTGATACTTCCTTCTTTAATAACATCCAGCCTTCCTGGACTCCTTTGCCCTTCAGGACTGCCTCCCAAGGGACTCTGTTAACCAGTCGCCTTAACAATCCAAAGTCTGCCCTTCTGAAGTTCAGGGTAGCAGTTTTGCTGACCCTCTTCCTTACTTCTCCAAGAATCGAGAACTGTATCATGTCATGGTCGCTGAGCCCAAGACAGCCTCCAACCACCACATCACCTACCAGGCCTTCTCTGTTCATAAACAGCAGGTCCAGCGGGGCACCTCCCCTGGTTGGCTCGCTCACCAGCTGCGTCAGGAAGTTATCTCCCACAGTCTCCAGGAACCTCCGAGACTGCTTCCTCTCTGCTGTGTTGTATTTCCAGCAGATATCTGGTAAGTTGAAGTCTCCCATGAAAACAAGGGCTAGAGATTGTGAGACTTCAGCCAACTGCTTGTAGAGTACTTCATCTGTCTCCTCATCCTGGTTGGGTGGTCTATAACAGACTCCCACCAGGATGTCTGCCTTATTGGCCTTCCCCTGATCCTTACCCATAAGCACTCAACCTTATTACCGTCGTTGAGTTCTAGACAGTCAAAACACTCTCTAACATACAAGGCTACCCCTCCACCTCTCCCTCCTTGCCTGTCCCTTCTAAAGAGCTTGTAGACATCCATTGCAGCGCTCCAGTTGTATGAGTCATTCTACCATGCTTCCATGATGGCGACCACATCATAGTTTCCCTGGCACGCAATGCCTGCCAGCTCCTCCTGTTTATTGCCCATGCTGCGTGCATTGGTGTAAATGCACTTCAGTTGATCTATGAAGCTCTTCTCCAACACAGGCATGCCACCCCCCAGGCTCATCCATAGCAGGCCTGGTTTTATCCCCTTCCCCCTTCGTATCTAGTTTAAAGTGCTCTCAATGAGGCCTGCTAACTCCTGAGCCAGAATCCTTTTCCCCCTTTGTGACAGGTGAACCCCATCTGTCTCCAGCAGGCCTGGTGCCATATAAACTGCCCCATGATCAAAAAAACCCAAAATTCCACCGCTGGCACCAGCCTCTGAGCCATGTGTTAATGAGATGGGACTGCCTGTTCCTTTCCGTATGTCTCCCGGCTACCGATGGGATGGAGAACACTTCCTGCGCTCCTGAGCCTTCAAGTAACTGCCCCAGTTCTCTAAAGTCCCTTTTGATTGTCTTTGCATCTCTCATCACCGCCGACCTGAACAACCACTAGCGGATAATAATCGGATCCTTTTACCAGCCTAGGGAGCTTCCTGGTAATGTCTCTTATCCTTGCCCCAGGGAGGCAGCAGACTTCCCTATGGGATGGGTCCGGTCAGCATATCGGGCCCTCTGTTCCCCTCAGAAGGGAGTCGCCTATGACAATTACCCTTCTTTTATTCTTACCAGTGGCCGTTGTAATGCATGGGGCTGACTGGTTCCCTCTAGTCAACCCCTTGGGTGGATCACTGTGTCTTCGTCCTCCTGGCCCTCAGGTTCCAGAGCCCCATACCTATTGTGTAAGGGCACCTGGGGGGGAAGTTGGCCGGGAGAGGATTTGCCTACTGCACCGAGCACGGATCTGCATCCATCTTCCGCCTCTTGGGTCCCCTCCCTCTGCCTGGCGGCACGAGGGCAGGGGAGCCACTCCTTCTCTTGATGCTTCTATCTGGTGCGCTCGTCTCAGGGATGGTAGGGAGTGGCTCCACCAGTCTATCTCCCTCTTGCATTCCCTGATACTCCTCAGTCTTGCAACTTCTTCTTTCAGCTCTGACACCATGCTGAGCAGATCCTCCACCTGCTCACACCTCACACAGGTCCTGTCTCGGGAGCCCTCCATGACTGGAGCAAGTCTCTGGCACTCCCTGCAGCCAGAGACCTGGGTGGCTGCATGTTTTAGTGGGAGTTCTGTCTGCATTGCCACATGCCTTCTGGCGATAGCTCTTGTCCGAGTGGAGACCATGGCTAAGTCTTTTCCAGTAGAGCATAAGAGAGCCAAATTAATTTTTTTCCTCCACTTAAAAAAACCTGAGATTTTAGAGATTCTAATCTCCGAAGATAAAGGCATTACAGACTAGAAGAGCTAGTGGTTACCGGTAACCCGTTACAGGAGTATAAGGTCCAGTAAATAAGGAAGCCCCAAACAAGCTATACACATTCTGTTACCCTAACAGAAAGTCTACGAGCAGAAAGCCCTATGCGCTGTTTTTGTGCAGCCACTGTTCTTTCACTAGGAGTGATCAGCAGGCAGACAGCAGCACCGCTGCTACCCTGAACCATACCCAGTTAACAGGGCTACACCTTGAACCCCGCTTAGTTGCACGCCAGAAGATCTAGATCTTAAGGGACTCCTCCCCTGACTAGCACCAGCAGTATGAAATGAGACTCCTGTGCCCACAGAATATCAGCAACTAAATTTTGAATTCCAGAGTCACTTATTTCTTTACAATTAAAAGCAAAATAACTAGGTTTTCATCTTTTAGTCATGCTTCCCAAATGTGCTGTATGTAGAGGAATATTTTTTATTGTTCTCTCCTTTACCATTTTTCTCATCTCCTTTATTTCAACTCAGATGACAGAAACGAAGTAGCAAAGTCCCCAAACCGGCCCCAAGCACTGACACATCTTAACTAAAATACTTCTAGACCAAAGCTAAAAGCTTCCTGTTGTCTGTGAAGAGAGAAGGCATAAATTTTAGAGGCCGATCCTGTGGGTGAACACAAACATCAAACACGACCATTCCCATGTATGTGAATTGCAAGAATTTACCCATAGCTTTCCCAGTGATTTTGCTGCCCTGACTGTATACGCAAACAGGCAGCGGTCATTCTCTCTTGCATTTCCCAGGTGAGAACGTTGCTGAAATGCACTGAATCCTCTCCACTTCAAAAGGAATGGGAGCAAAGGAGAGGACTAAAACAACTTAAGCATGACCTGAGACTTGGAAGGTTTGTCTGGCAGCAGAATAACTAAGAAAGAGGTAGCATTTATATAGATTTGTCAAGAAGCAACATGATCACAACAAATCAAAAAGATTTCTGGTAAATTCTTCAATTTAACAGCAGAAGATTAAAAGCTCAAACTACAGATATATATAAGCTTACAGATATAGATATATATTTTTAAAAAAATATATCTATCAACTCCTTTGGGCTTCACTGAATTTGCTAACACAGACCACAGAAAGAGTCAGAGTACATCATTGCTGTGGTCTTAAACCAAGGCACAGCAGACAGTAATAAGACTGCGGACGTGACTGGAAAAAAATTCTAAGAAGGAAACCCACCCCCACCTCTCATAATATTGTAACACTTACCTGACTGAGAAGGAGGAAACTGAGTTAAGGATGAAGTTCTCTCACGCTTTACAGGTGGACAGTAGCTCCCATCCTCTCGATCAGATTCTGTAGAAAAAAGCAGTTAGAGAAAATGCACAAAATCCTGGAGACACAAATGTTCATGTTTTTTAATTTTACAATCAAAATGCTTACCATCTCCATCTTCTGGACTTGATCCATCTGCTGATCTCTGAAATCAGATGACAGTGATAAAACAAAAATCACATACTGAGTATCTCAATCTCTTCAGATACATCCAAACGTTTTAATCATCAGTTTGGAGATTTTCTTGACTGTCAATAATATACACTCAACACAAAGCATTATTTTTATGACTTACATGTAGGCATACTGAGTTTCACCCAAATATTATTAAGTAAGATTAAATTCATTTACAAGTAATATACCTGAAAATTCATATCCAAGCACTTACATCCTTAGAGACTATGCAACAGTTATTACAGTTTTCTATATATCGAAAATCTGAAAATTACAATTTTCAAATACGGTTTGATTTTAAAAATATCATAGAAGTTCCAAGCTCATAATGAACATACCCATTATTTAGGAGTTGACTTCAAAGCACTTTTCCTCATTACTGTAACTGACATCAGTTCCTTCAACAAGAGGACAGCATTGAAGGAATGCCTTTCAAAGCACGCTCTGTAAACCTACGAGTACTATATTTGGATAGGAATTACCAATGGACAGTCTCCTACCGTCTTCCACAGCACCAGGAACAAACTGGGAAGCATCACAGGCTACCAACTATCACAACATTCAAAAGGCTTTGAACAAATTTTCAAGTATTTTCTGAGGATTTCTAGGTTGGTCTCCTCTACTTGCTCTGCCAGTTCCTCAGCTAATGTAATTTCCCTTGTTCCTGCAAAACATAATCCCACGATGGATTCCTTTCACTATGCACGGTGACCGGGGCAGCATCAGCACCTCCATCTCATTACAAAACCTCCTGACATACTGAACCTTCCCCTTACTCCAACGCTACCCCTTCCTCCTGCTCCAGCCCCAGCACACACAGACAACCCCTCGCCTTCACTGTCTCTCTTCAGAGCTTGGCTGACTTGGGAAGGAGCAGCAGGTCACAGACCAGCCCACCGCAGTCCCACAGTACGCCCTTCCCTGCTGCAACTAGTCCTACTTTGGCATGGGGAACAGGCAGACACACAGGATCGGGCAACACACAACCGGACTGGTTAAGGCTGCACAGGACTATCATCTGAGAGACATACCTTGGATATAAGAATACCAGAAAGTACAAAACTTTCTATTTAGCACTGCGTGTATTCAGAATCTAGACACTGCTGTACTATGAGTATTTCACTCAGTGCTAATAAAAACCCATTTACGCTGCGCTTTGCCTGTGCGATTAAGTTAAAGGGTTTTTCTCGTTTGCTTTACATTAATAGAAAAGGATAGCTACTTCACTAGCTTCCTTGTCAAGTACTTTTGAAACCTTTAGCACAGGGAATAAAAAGCTATTGACAGATCTGGAACACAACCCCCCCACACACATATATCTATCAGCCCAGCTGCATTAATACTGTGTTTGATGATCCATGCTCTTCCTACATAATTGGTCAAGTACTCTGCACTACTGGAAGATGATCTTTTAGCAAAAATCCTGAAAGCAAAAGGAAACTATTTGGTAAAAAAATTGCATGAATGGAACACTGCAGATCTCTCTGTGCAAAATCCTTAAAAATTAACAAGTGATTTCCCCCTGAACTTAAACTTCTTAAGCTGTTACTAACATGTACTATATTCAGTAACACAGACAAAAAGAAACCAAACCTTTATAGCACAAGCTTCAAAATTACCACATCATTGTAATTTCATTAACTGATACAAGGACAAATACACCGGCCACTATATTTAGTGGGCAAGGAGCATCAATATCCAAAACCGATTCTGTAAATTACTGATGGCAAAGCAGAGCTAAATATCTGCTCTCTCTTGTTGGGCCAGAGCCAACGGTATGAGATTCAACAAGGCCAATTTCTGGGTCCTGCATGGGGTGGTTGTGACCCAAGTGCAACGCTACAGGCTTGGGGAGGAGTGGCTGGAGAGCTGCCTGGAGGAAAAGGACCTGGGGGTGTTGGTTGACAGCCGCCTGAACATGAGCCAGCAGTGTGCTCAGGCGGCCAAGAAGGCCAATGGCATCCTGGCTTGTATCAGGAATAGCGTGGCCAGCAGGAGCAGGGAGGTGATAGTGCCCCTGTACTCGGCACTGGTGAGGCCGCACCTCGAGTACTGTGTTCAGTTTTGGGCCCCTCACTACAAGAAGGACATCGAGGTGCTGGAGCGTGTCCAGAGAAGGGCAATGAAGTTTGTGAAGGGTCTGGAGAACAAGTCTTATGAGGAACGGCTGAGGGAGCTGGGGTTGTTTAGTCTGGAGAAGAGGAGGCTGAGGGCAGACCTTATCGCTCTCTACAACTACCTGAAAGGAGGTTGTAGCGAGGGGGGGTCGGTCTCTTCTCCCTAGTAACAAGCGATAGGATGAGAGGAAATGGCCTCAAGCTGCGCCAGGGGAAGTTTAGGTTGGATATTAGGAAAAACTTCTTCACCGAAAGGGTTGTCAAACATTGGAACAGGCTGCCCAGGGAGGTGGTTGAGCCTCCATCCCTGGAGGCATTTAAAAGAAGGGTGGTCGTGGTGCTTGAGGATATGGTTTAGTGGTGGACTTGGTAGTGATAGGTTAGCGGTTGGACTCGATGATCTTAAGGGTCTCTTCCAACCTTAACGATTCTATGATTTCCATGCTTCCTAGGCCAAGAGCTTTAGAAGATTAAGGCTATGCAAGAGCCACATGACAAGCGTTACAGCAGTTACTGACATTGCCAGCCCTAGTCAAAGTATGCACTGCACATGAAAAAGGACTTCCCTTTCTCTCAAATGTCTTTTTTTCCTACATTTAGATAATACCTTGATCATTTGCTTTGCTACCTCCCATCCTTACCCATTCACACACTGCTTCCACTGTCAATTACTGCTTGGGGAAGTTGGGACAGACCTTGCAAATAACTCCTACCAGAAAAATGCATCAACAGATTTAAATCTTCCATAGACTCAGGAATTTAAAGGGCAGGGAAGAAAAAAGTCATAATCCCTTAGGTTGATCCCCAAGCAGACAGGCCAAAGAACCTCATTTATGTTTACCTCGGTACCAAAACTCCCACCTGAGCATTTAATATATTCAGGTTCAATTTTCTGTTTTCAGATGAATGAGAATATGCATGAGTGTGCTGGTTTTGGCTGAGAACGGGTTAATTCTCTTCACTGTAGTGCCCGTGGTGGTCAGGGACCTTTCCAGCTTCCCATGCTCTGCCACATGGGCAGGAGGCTGGGAGGGGCAGGGCCACAGCCAGGGCAGCTGACCCCGACTGGCCAATGGGATGTTAATTCCATACCATGTGACACCACAACCAGTATATTAAGGGGGGCAGTTGGCACACAGGGGGGCAGTTGTGGCTCAGGGACTGGCAGCGTCAGGTCAGCAGGCTGTAAGCGACTGCGTCACATACAGTTTGTTTCAGTGGTTCGTTCCCCTTCCCAGCCCTGGGTTTTGCGCCTCTCATTGTTTTCCTTTCCATTGCGTTTTTATTGTTGTTTTTTTCATTTTAATTATTAAACTGTTCTTATCCCAACCCACAAGCATTACCTTTCTGCTTCTCTCCCCCATCCCACCAGTGGGGGAGTGAGTGAGCGAGCAGCTGTGTGGGGCAGAGTTACCAGCTGAACCACGAGTTACTCCACTGCAGTGTTACCAACACTACTGGGGACTGTTTTAATTTTGTTATACCTGGCATCCAGTAAAAGACAAACCACTCTGTTTCCTGGCTTTTATTAAAAAACTTGCTGTCCATATTCACTCCCCACTCCTTGGGCATTCACCTGTCAGGTCTCCTCAACCTTGGATAAAACCCAAGTTTTCTCACTATAATGCTTTCACTAATGACCAATTTGCTCTTACAGATATTGAAAAATATTCCTAACTCCATCATTAGAAGAAAGGCTTTCATGGAAATAAAGCTGTATGCACATGATCTACTGAAGCCTGATTTCCCACAGATCCTACCTAAATGACAAACAGCATGGAATAGCCTGCAGTGAGAAGTCAAATGCTTGAGGCAGTGAGATGTTTTCTCTTCCCTACTCTACCTCAACCCATAGGGAAATCCAGAGCCAAGATCTCCATATCTCTCAGCATCTTTGGCCAAACCTGACAGAGCTGAAGGTGGATGGCACCTTCAAAGGGGGTAAGGGTACACCAGTACAGTGTAGTAGCGTAAGCTTCATTTTCTTATAAAGCCACACTAAAGTTACCACTGCCAGCCAGAAGTTGCTTACCAGTGGTGCTTATTCTGAAGAAGCTGGAGACACCAGACAAAAATAGGGGGAATATATGCATGTGTGCTGGTTTTGGCTGAGAAGGGGTTAATTCTCCTCACTGTGGGGGTCAGCTACCTTTCCAGCTTCCCATGCTCTGACACATGGCAGGAGGCTGGGAGGGGCAGGGCCATGGTTGGGGCGGCTGACCCCAACTGGCCAAAGGCATGTTCATTCCATACCATGTGACACCATGACCAGTATATTGGGGGGGGGGGGGCAGGTTGCAGCTCGGAAGCGGCACAGCATCGGGTCGGCAGGCAGCTGCAGCACGTGCAGTTCATTTCAGCAGTTCGTTCCCCCTCTCCCCTCCCTTTCCCCCTCCCCCGGGGCTTTGCACCTCTCATTGTTTTCCTTTACACTGCATTTCTATTGTTGTTTCTTTTAATTTTAATTATTAAACTGTTCTTATCCCAACCCATGAGCGTTACCCTCCTGATTCTCTCCCCCATCTACCGGTGGGGGAGTGAGCGAGCGACTGTGTGGGGCTGAGCTGCCGCTAAACCACAACAGTCTTTTGGTGCCCAACGTGGGGCTCAAGGGTTGGAGATAACAACAGCTGCTGGTCACAGCACCATGTTGTCCTTTTTGCAGTTGGTGTTAAAGATCGGTGTTGGTTTGTTTAGTCTGCTGTGTTCTGCTGTGATTAACATTTTGCCTATGAGATTTGTTATGCAAACACTGGTTTCCAGCTTTATCTGGTATTTGGGGTTTTTGCTGAAACCCTTACTGTACTTTGGATACCACCTTGTTGAGGCAATTATCAATTATACCTCCTCCTCTGAGAGATTTTATATGGAGGAAATACAGAATGGTACCTTTGCAACTTTGTTCTATGATGTCTCTGCCTCTATTACAACAACCTTTTTGTATCTTGAACATCCTTGGGTGGTTAAGGTGCACTTATTGTTAGTTTTTGGACATGTTGTTTTGGTTTTGACTAAGCAACTTAAGAATATCACCCAGAAATCTGCCCCAAGGCTTGATAGTTACGAGTGGCAGGGCATGTGGGATAGCATGGGCAAATCCCTAGGGCAGTGGGCACCCCCAGTGTTTTGGAGTTTCACCCCCGAACAAGTGCAGAATCCTAAAAAACTAGTAGAATATTTGGAGAAAGTATGTTGTTATGCTGGGAACTCCAGAGAGACACAGATAACTGCAACATGCTGGGACCTGGCCCATGCATACTGAGCCCTGCTCAACAGTATTCAGTGCCCCCAGGGGGAAGAGAAAGGCTCTGGATTGAAAGACAAAGTGACTGGCACTGTAGACAATCCAGCCCTGACAACAGGCACTGCAGCCACTCAAACCCCCACAACAAGTACTGGAGCTGGCTCAGAAAATAAACCCGTACCAGTATCAGTTGCCCCCATACACAAGACGAAATATTGGAAGCGGACATCAACTCATTTAGAACGGGATGAGGAAGAACCAGGGCCATCGCGGGGAGAGGAGGAAGAAGTCATAAATGAAATAGAGACCACCCAATCCCTGTCCTTAAGCGAGTTGCGAGATATGCAAAAAGATTACAGCCGTTGTTCAGGTGAGCACATTGTCACCTGGCTGCTCCGATGCTGGGATAATGGGGCCAGTAGCCTGGAATTAGAGGGAAAAGAAGCCAAACAACTGGGATCCCTTTCTGGGGAAGGGGGCGATGACAAAGCAATTGGAAAAAAACCACAAGCCCTCAGCCTCTGGAGGCGACTCCTGTCTGGAGTGAAGGAAAGGTATCCCTTTAAAGAAGATGTTACATATCGCCCAGGAAAATGGACAACCATGGAGAAAGGCATCCAGTATCTAAGGGAATTAGCTGTGCTTGAGGTGATTTATGGTGACCTGGACGATCAATGGTCATCCAAAGATCCAGATGAAGCCGAGTGCACATGACCCATGTGGCGGAAGTTTGTACGGAGCGCACCATCTTCGCATGCAAACTCATTGGCAGTGATGTCCTGGAGAGAGGACAAGGCACCAACGGTGGCAGAGGTGATTGATAGACTCCGGGATTACAACACAAATACCTCTTCCTCGCTAGTCTCTGTTGTGGAGAAACTATCCCAAGAGGTCCAGCAACTCAAAGATGATCTGTCCTACTCCCCACCTCGACAGAGCAGTGTCTCAGCTTTTAGGAATAAGCGTCCTTTGGCTCACAAAAGGGGATACACACCACGGGCCACCCTATGGTTCTACCTGCATGACCACGGAGAGGACATGATGAGGTGGGATGGAAAGCCTACTTCGACCCTACAGGCATGAGTACATGAACTGCAAGGAAGAACAGTCACTCAGGGAGGCTCTTCCAGGAAAGCTGCTGCTCCAGTTTCCAGTGAGCAAGTCCCCAGACAGAGGAGTAGAAGTGCAGATTTTATTTCTAAGTGTAATAGAGGGACTCCTGATTCACATTTACAGGAAGTGAGTTGTGACTGCCATGATCAGGACTAGAGGGGCCCTGCCTCCAGCCGGGTGGAGGAAAGGGATAACTGGACTGACTGGACTGTGTGGATCCGATGGCCTGGCACGTCCGACCCACAGGAGCATAAAGCTTTAGTGGACACCGGCGCACAGTGCACCTTAATGCCATCAAACTATATAGGGGCAGAACCCATCAGCATTGCTGGAGTGTCAGGGGGATCCCAAGAGCTAACTGTATTGGAGGCCAAAGTGAGCCTAACCGGGAAGGAGTGGCAGAAGCACCCCATTGTGACTGGCCCAGAGGCTCCGTGCATCCTTGGCATAGACTACCTCAGGAGAGGGTATTTCAAGGACCCAAAAGGTTACAAGTGGTCTTTTGGTGTAGCTGCCTTGGAGATGGAGAAAACTGAACAGCTGTCTACCTTGCCCGGTCTCTTGAAGGACCCTTCTGTTGTGGGGTTGCTGAAGGTCAAAGGACAACAGGTGCCAATCGCCACCACAACAGTGCACCGGCGGCAATATCGCACCAACAGAGACTCCCTGATTCCCATCCATAAACTCATTCACCAACTGAGGAGCCAAGGAGTCATCAGTAAGACCCACTCACCCTTTAACAGTCCCATATGGCCAGTGCGGAAGTCTAATGGAGAGTGGAGGCTAACAGTAGACTATCGTGGCCTGAATGAAATCACTCCACCGTTGAGTGCTGCTGTGCCAGACATGCTAGAACTTCAATACGAACTGGAGTCCAAGGCAGCCAAGTGGTATGCCACAATTGATATTGCTAATGCATTCTTCTCAATCCCTCTGGCAGCAGAGTGCAGGCCACAGTTTGCTTTCACATGGAGGGGCGTCCAGTACACCTGGAATCGACTGCCCCAGGGGTGGAAACACAGTCCTCCCATTTGCCATGGACTGATTCAGACTGTACTGGAACAGGGAGAAGCTCCAGAACACCTTCAATACATTGATGACATCATCATGTGGGACAACACAGCGGAAGAAGTTTTTGAGAAAGGAGAGAAAATAGTCCAAATCCTTCTGAAAGCTGGTTTTGCCATAAAACAAAGTAAGGTGAAGGGACCCGCACAAGAGATCCAGCTCTTAGGAATCAAATGGCAAGGTGGACGTCATCAGATTCCAGTGGACGTGTTCAACAAAATAACAGCCATGTCTCCACCAACTAGCAAAAAGGAAACACAAGCTTTCTTGGGCGTTGTGGGTTTTTGGAGAATGCATATTCCAAATTACAGTCTGATCGTAAGCCCTCTCTATCAAGTGACCCGGAAAAAGAATGATTTCAAATGGGGCCCTGAGCAACGACAAGCCTTTGAACAGATTAAACAAGAAATAGTCCATGCAGTAGTTCTTGGGCCAGTCCGGGCAGGACAAGATGTAAAGAATGTGCTCTACACTGCAGCCGGGGAGAATGGCCCTACCTGGAGCCTCTGGCAGAAAGCACCAGGGGAGACCCAGGGTCGACCCCTCGGGGTTTAGAATCAGGGATACAGAGGGTCCAAAGCCCGCTATACTCCAACTGAAAAAGAGATATTGGCAGCATATGAAGGGGTTCGAGCTGCATCAGAAGTGGTTGGTACTGAGGCACAGTTGCTCCTGGCACCCCGACTGCCAGTGCTGGGCTGGATGTTCAAAGGAAACATCCCCTCTACACACCATGCAACTGATGCTACATGGAGTAAATGGGTTGCACTGATTACCCAGCGGGCTCGAGTAGGAAACCCCAGTCGCCCAGGAATCTTGGAAGTGATTATGGACTGGCCAGAAGGCAAAGATTTTGGATTATCACCAGAGGAGGAGGTGACACTTGCTGAAGAAGCCCCACTGTATAACAAACTGCCAGAAAAGGAGAAGCAATATGCCCTGTTCACTGATGGGTCCTGTCGCCTTGTGGGAAAGCACCGGAGATGGAAGGCTGCTGTATGGAGTCCTACACGACAAGAAGCAGAAACTGCTGAAGGAGAAGGTGAATCGAGCCAGTTTGCAGAGGTAAAGCCCATCCAGCTGGCCTTAGACATTGCTGAACGGGAAAAGTGGCCAGTGCTCTATCTCTATACCGACTGATGGTGGCAAATGCCCTGTGGGGCTGGCCGCAGCAATGGAAGCAAAGCAACTGGCAGCGTAGAGGCAAACCCATCTGGGCTATTGCACTGTGGCAAGATATTGCTGCCCGGGTAGAGAAACTGGTTGTAAAGGTACGTCATGTGGATGCTCACCTCCCCAAGAGTCGGGCCACTGAAGAACATCGGAACATCAAGGGAGAGATGCAACATACAGGTGGGCTCATGATCGAGAGGTGGACTTGACCATGGATATTATTGCACAGGTTATCCACGAATGTGACACATGCGCTGCAATCAAGCAAGCGAAGCGGGTAAAGCCTCTGTGGTATGGGGGACCATGGCTGAAATATAAATATGGGGAGGCCTGGCAAACTGACTATATCACACTCCCACAGACCCGCCAAGGCAAGCACCATGTGCTTACAATGGTAGAAACAACGACTGGTTGGCTGGAAACATATCCTGTCCCCCACACCACTGCCCAGAACACTATCCTGGGTCTTGAGAAACAAGTCCTGTGGCGACATGGCACCCCAGAGAGAATTGAGTCAGACAACGGGACTCATTTCCGAAATAGCCTCATAGACACCTGGGCCAAAGAGCATGGCATTGAGTGGGTGTATCACATCCCCTATCACACACCAGCCTCTGGGAAAATTGGACAGTACCATGGACTGTTAAAAACTACACTGAGAGCAATGGTGGGGTGGAACATTCAAGCACTGGGATACGCATTTAGCAAAGGCCACCTGGTTAGTCAACATGAGGGGATCTGCTAATCGAGCTGGCCCTGCCCAGTCAGAAATCCTACATACTGTGGAAGGGGATAGAGTCCCTGTAGTGCACACAAAAAGTATGCTGGGCAAAACAGTCTGGGTTCTTCCTGCCTCCGGCAAAGGCAAAGCCATTCGTGGGATTGCTTTTGCTCGAGGACCTGGGTGCACTTGGTGGGTGATGCGGGAGGATGGAGAAATCTGATGTGTGCCTCAAGGGGATTTGATTTTGGGCAAAAACAGCCAATGAACTGAATGGCACAATGTGAACTCCTATGTAATATTGTGTGTCACCTCTGTGTTGTATCAATGATATCAGAGTACAAGCCTCCCAATCCATGGAAGATCACCTATGAAACAAGCCGTGCAGCAGTGATGGAACGATGACTGACTCGGTATGCAGCAACCCAACACCACACACCATCTCTCCCACCGTGAAAGACTGATACAACAGATGGAGCCCAGAGTCATGGACTGGGTGAACTCAATGGACATTTTAATGGACATTTTACAGGGAAGGTCCATGAACTAAGGGACTGATGTCTGTGTATTATGTTAAAGGATGGGAAGGGGAGGGGTGGTAGTTGGTATGGTTGTATTGCATCATATGGGACCTGGGCATTGTGTAAATGGTATGGAATAAGGGGTGGAGAATGTGCTGGTTTTGGCTGAGAAGGGGTTAATTCTCCTCACTGTGGGGGTCGGCTACCTTTCCAGCTTCCCGCGCTCTGCCGCGTGGCGGGGGGGCTGGGAGGGGCAGGGCCGTGGTGGGGGCGGCTGACCCCGACTGGCCAATGGCAGGTTCATTCCATACCATGTGACACCATGACCAGTATATTGGGGGGGGCAGTTTGTGGCTCAGAAGCAGCGCGGCATCGGGTCGGCGGGCGGCTGCGTCACGTGCAGTTTGTTTCGGCGGTTCGTTCCCCCTCCCCCGGGGCTTTGCGCCTCTCGTTCTCCTTTACATTGCATTTCTGTTGTTGTTTCTTTTTATTTTCATTATTAAACTGTTCTTATCCCAACCCACGAGCGTTACCCTTCTGATTCTCTCCCCCATCTACCGGTGGGGGAGTGAGCAAGCGACTGTGTGGGGCTGAGCTGCCGGCTAATCCACGACAGCATGACTAACAGTTTACCTGACAGACTGGAAAAAGCTATCTGATTACAATTAGTGATCATAACCAGCAGGCTAGCCTTTCCATTTCAGGACTCTTTCCAGACTCCTCAATCTGTACTATACAGCAGTTGCTGTTTTACACAAGTATACTACACAACAGAAGTGAAAGCCAGGAGCATCTCATCCTATAAGGAGCCATTAAGGTGACTCAACTTCTCTCCATTCAGTTCTTTGAAATTAGAAGCTGAAGAGACAGTTAAACCAGTAACATCAAAATCCAACCCACAATGTACTCATTTAAGAACAGAAGCCACTTCTCACTTATTCCCTCCTCCCCTTACTTTTAGAAATCCAGCTACAGAAACATTACAATTATTTCTAAATAGAGGCTCCCTCAATTCTAACTCATTTCTAGTTAACCAAATTACCTTTTTAAAGGTTACCAACCACTTTTTAAAAGTGCAAATGAAAATAATTAACCATCCCATACTGTAGTGCAAACACTGCTTCTTTACACCCATTACTTCCTCATACAGTTACAAACTAACAGAGAACTTACACGAACTTCGACAAATTTGTCAGTTTGTGTTTATTCACAATAATGAGGAAAAACAGGGAAGGCAAGGGAGATTTCAGGTAAAGCAAAAAAAGGACAACGTAATTAGGTGAAATCTCTAATAAGAGTACACTTACAGTGTTTATCTTTGAAAAATACATTTAAGATGCAAGAAGTCATATATAAAGGGACTTCAGAGCCTGGTACAGCAAGTTTGCAGTCCAGACACTCTGCACATTTATAAGCATTATTGAATTGCTATGGCTGTTGCTTAAAAGCTGTTCCAGAACCTCTTAAACAATGGAGTCCTGCTGGCATGGCTACATGCTGCTCTGGGCTGGCTTGGGTTACCCAGCTCAAAGTCAAGGCATCACAATCAGCTCTGCAAGAGGCCACAGCTCTGGCCATACCATGTTAACACCTTAGCAAAAATACCTGCCTGCGCATGTACAAACAATACCAAGTAAACAAGAAATATGCAGTGTCTCTTCTTCAGAGCTCAGTCTTAATTCATCTATCCTCCCAAGGTCCTGGGAGGATTACACAAAACGTTCTGCTCCAGCAAAACCAGTATGAGCACTCAAGATGCAAACTTCCATATATTTCAAGGTAAGAGACAGTTTTACTCTAAGAAACTGAGATAATTTGGAGAATGCTTGCCAGTGCATACAGAGGCCAGTTACGCGCCTATACTGGGCACTGCACTATGCCATAAATTTAAGTGAATGGAGTGAAGTTCAAGGATGCATAGATACCTGTTGTGTACAGCCAAGAATTCCTGCATACATTCCCCAACAACATTTTTGGTTCTTAAATTTCTTTCAGACCTGGATTAACTGGGGTAAGATTTTCTGCTCTTTAAGAACAAGTCTAAGATAACAACTACCTGCTGCAGTTTTCCTGAAAGTCTGAAACTGGCCAAGAGAGCTGAATTAACCAGTAACACTGGCAATTTCAAATGATAGAACACTGACATAGAAGTCTGTGACTACATTTACCAGCTATATTTTAAAATATTAACCCTTGAAAACTTTAACCTTCAAAAAAATTGAACTAGAAAATTTTCTGCAGCAGGTCATCAAGCAACACCTGACAGTCTGGACACCAAAAAGTGCTTAACCTACAGCTGTTTGCACCTTGCCATGACAATCCATCCAGCACTGCGTTTACTGGAAATGGCCCATTCTTGAAAAAAAAAAATACTAGCGCAAGAAAAGGGTGCAGGTACTGCGTGGAGCAGCCTTAACAGGCAAAGATTTATCAGAGAGTACACACCTAGTGTGTTTGGTCACAATGAGCAGTGACACTCACCTGCACTGAGAACACAGTCCACCAACCAGAAAGATTAACATGTAAAATTGCTCTGAAAGACTGTATGGTAGCAGTCATTTAGTAATCTAATCTTTCCAAATGTTTTGCTGCATCATCAGTAGAAAAATCTTAAATTAACAGCACTGACAGCTTTTCCTACCTCAAGGTACTGACCTTCCCCCCCCCCCCAAGTACCTGAATTCAAAATTCTTGCTGCTTTGAATCTGTTAAGTGCATTACAGGTTGGCATGACAAGCTCCTGTTTCCATCCAGTGGAAACAGAGCGTTAGCTGCTCTCTTTGTCAAGCTGCAGCATTACGGCTCGGAGGAAATAAACAATCCTCTAACTGCTTGAAGCAAATCCCTCATATATACCCACTTTCTCTCTCACTCACAGGAGCTCTTATCCTTAGCAAACACAGTTTACACCCTAAAATTTAAAATTAATACTTGATGTGTCTTCTATAATTATACCCACTAGGGAGTCCCAAACAAATTTCATTTCTACTAATTGAAATGACAGCTTGGGGGGGGAACTAGCACTTGAGATCAAAGAACCAGACACATAGCAAGCTGCACTACCTGAATTTAACAGTAACAGATTCCTCCTAGTAGGAGGGACTGTTTTCTTTAATCCCCTCAGCAGCACAAGTACTTGGTAGGTTCACACTTACCCCTGCCAGTTCTTGTTGAATAGGAGCAAGCTGGGCTTCAGAAGCGGGACTCAGGGTAGCACTGACTGAGGCAACAGCAGGAGCAGGGTGCTCAGAGTCACGCTCACCAGCTGATTCTTTGTGACCCAGACCATGGTGGGGGGGCTCAACCTCTCCCTGGGGGTCCTCGCCTGAATCCGACAAACCTTTTTGTTCTGCAGGGGACTGGGAGCAAAAAAGACAATGTCCCTTCAATGCAAGGCTGCAACATGAGAGCAGTTGTCCTAGCGAGAGGATCTGCTAATCCCTTTTGAAATTCCAGTTTTCACAGTATGGCAGAAGGAATTGCTTGCTGCTGAGACACTAAGTAAAATACACACAAACCAGGTAATTGAACCTGCTGACTGAATTAGCTTCCCCTCCCCACAAAGACCACCAGTTGGAACAAATGCACTTTTTTTGTTAAGTTCGCTAAAAATGTCGGTGTCCCCAGCAAAAGAGCATTTTTGCTGGCCACAGGGTTGTTGGGGTTTAACTCCTCCTCCTCTCAAGGCAGCTAATTGTTTTTACCCCCAGACTCAGAGGTAAGAAATAGACAGTCACTGTAAATAACCGGCCTTCACTGCTTCTTCAGACCACAGTTGAGGGAGGTGGGATCGATTATAAAATTCTCCACAGAAATTCTTTATTATAACATTCACACAAGACAAATCCTTTCATATTCATGTCACAGTGAATTATCTGAAAAGCAACACCAAGGTTTTATTTTGTAAATTAAAAAGTTCGCACATCCCTTTCAAGGAGGGGGTGGTAGGAGAGCTAGTGCACACTAGTGGGATTTGATATTTGCTGAACTTCTGCCTCAGACTCTTTACATTTATTTAGATCATTTAGTGCTGCAGGTCCCTACTGGTAGAACAAAAATTAAGCATTACCATATTCTGCATGTCTAAAGAATGAAAAAGTTAAAGGCTTTGACCCTGAACAACTGTATTGTGATAAAGGACTAAATTATAGTCCATGGATAATATGCAGGCCAAGGACCCTCTCCCAGCAGTAATCTGTGGGCCAAGCCTCCTGGTGTCTTATGGGGAAGTACCTGGAGAATCAAGCAGTTAGGCAAGATGTCACTAAGAAGCACACAACCTTAGCTTGCTCTCCAAAAGCATTCAGTAGAATGAAGAAAGACTAAAAACGCTCATCATTGCCCAGGTCCATGCAAAAACAGCAACCTCCCAAATAAACAGCAGCTTTTAAATCTTAAGGGCCCAAAGTTCTTCAGCTATGACTTGGCCTGTCTTCAAACAGAAGCTATTATTAAAAGACAGCAATACATGCAGTTTTCTCAGTGGATTAATTTCAGTTCAGTGAAGTTACTCAAGTTTCAAATCTTGCAAGAACTTCCTATCATTAAGGCTCAAAGTAGTCAGAATATATTTAACAGGGATAACATTACATCAGGTAAAGCTAGAGATGCTGCGGGTTTGTATTTTCAAAAATTTCTGGTTTTAATATGAAGCTGCTACTAACACAGACCCAAACACTAACTTAAAACACCACAGAACAAGAGAAAAGAGTTAAAGAAACATTTTGTTTGTTGCCAAAAATTAAACCTAGTCTAGCACACTGCTATTCTTACCTCTTTGGCTCAGAACAGCATGAAAAGGCTATCTGGAACCAGCCACAGCACTTACAACACATGTATGTTATTCATAAAAACAAGGGGTAAACACCTCAGTCCCCCACTTGACATTCTGTACCCATTACACCTAGTCTCTTTTTAATGCTAGGCCTCACTTTCAAAATTAACAGTGTTCCAAACATCATTCAAACTGTCTTGTTCCCCTTCAAGAGGAGACAGCCATAAAAAAAGCACAAGAATTAAGTCACAAGTTACCGGCATCACACTAACCACAAAGCAATTATACAAGCAGTAGCACCGAAGATCTGATTTTTCTCATGGCTTACGTTGCATGTGTCCTCTGGTCCCCTCACTCTACTACCCCAAATCCTCCCCATGTACATCACAACACAAACCTCTCCCCCATACCTCTTTGATCCTGCCAAACCTCCTCTGGCCACCCACGGGGCCAGTTCCCCTGCACTGAGCAGAGACAGCAGGGCCACACATACAGCAGCGGCTCTCCCTCTGCAATGGAGGCAATTTGGGCCTTGCCGATCCACTCAGGTTTCTAGTTTTCAGGAAAGATGCAAAACAGTTTTAAGATTTAAACCTCTATCGCCTTGTCAATAGTTATCAGGATCTGCAAGCTTTCATCTTGGTGACCAGGAGAGAGCCAGCGCCATAACCAGCTTTGCTTGGCTTCTTAGCTGAAAGACTTCCCACCTCTTCCGTGGTCTGGCGAGCCAGACCACTACAGAAGAGATGACTGCCATAGGACCAAACAGACCTCAGCCCCAGTCCAGCTGCTGAACATGTGATGGAGACAGCCCTCCCATTACTCACACAGCCTTTGAAGAACCTGGGGATGGGGGGCAGGAAACAGGATGGGAGCCTAAAAAACACAGCGGGGAAAATGCTGAAAGCCACAACCAGAATGTTACTAGGAAATGGGGATGGGGGAGACCGTCCTCTTCAACAATGAGCCTCAGAATGAGCTACCCACCACCAAGGATCTGGAGGCAACAGGGAGTGATTAGGAAACTGTAGACAGACAGGCTCTGGGGCTGAAGACGACTAAGATTCAGTGTCCATAAGAAGCAAAATAATACATAGGAAGAGGGTACGGAAGTGCTTCCACATAAAAATAGCTAAATACCATATTATTCTTTGGCCATAACACACAGAATTTGGAGGGAAAAGGAGCAGGAATGTAACTATGAAATCATGAGTGGCATATAGGATGGTGATACAGAGACTCCCACAGAGCAAGAGCTGGAAGGCATCAAGTTAAACTCAGCTATAACAGATTCAAAAAAACAACACAAAACTAGAGGCAAAAAGCCCATCCTGCTGAACCCTGTGTCAGAAGATCACACGGCTGGTAGAAACTCATGCTTGGGTTCAGCAAGCAACCAGAGAAATTCAAAGGAAAAAACCCAGAGCCTTACCAGCAATTCACACTAACTTCCAGCTACAGATGATAAAATTGATAATAATGCAAGAAGAGGCAAGAGCTTTCAATGCACGCTTGTGCTATATACTTAAAAGTGGAAATAAATTTTTTTTGCAAGTAATTCATATCAATACAGTGTAGAACATTTCAAAGTAGGCTACGTAAACATGCATCATATTTTACTAATTCTTGTAACATGTGGCAAGTATTTTTAAAAGTGAAATAATTCAGGCATAAATCTGATTTTTATCCTAAGCAACACTGGAATATGTGCTCCAAGACAAACCAAAAATAACAATTATTGCCAATTACCACGTTTATGCAGAAAAATCCGATGCCAAGATGAGAATTTCTTGCCCAGGTCAACACAAAATATTTTAAAAATCTATATATTAAATGGATCAAACACTATTGCAAGTTTCAGAATTGTGACTAGTATGTGGTTTAAGTCATGGAAATGAAAACCAACAAAGGCCTCAAGGATTTGTCAAACCAAAACTGCTCCAGACAGAAGCTTGTACAGCTGTTCTCAAAAAAACAAAAGCGCATCCAAGGTAAACAGCAAGCTCTTAAAATTTGTTTTAGTCTTCAGTCATGTTTATTCAAAGTGTTTTCTAATCTCCTAGCTTCATAAATCCTGATCTAAGTTATTCTTCAAAGCTCTTTGGAGCTGGTGAACAACAGTTCATTCTCTTCCTTTTTACAATAATGTTTTATCTCTGTCATGACTGGTGTCTCTCTTTGACCCTACTCTTCTCTGGAGGAAACATTCCTTTTAGGTACAGCTCTAGGGAGAACTTGGCAGAAATCTGCTCCTGTATCTTAAATACTAAGGCAAAGATCAATCATAGAATCATTAAGGTTGGAAGAGACCCTTAAGATCATCGAGTCCAACCGCTAACCTATCACTACCAAGGCCACCACTAAACCATATCCTCAAGCACCACGACCACCCTTCTTTTAAATACCCCCAGGGATGGAGGCTCAACCACCTCCCTGGGCAGCCTGTTCCAATGTTTGACAACCCTTTCGGTGAAGAAGTTTTTCCTAATATCCAACCTAAACTTCCCCTGGCACAGCTTGAGGCCATTTCCTCTCATCCTATCGCTTGTTACTAGGGAGAAGAGACCAACCCCCCCTCGCTACAACCTCCTTTCAGGTAGTTGTAGAGAGCGATAAGGTCTGCCCTCAGCCTCCTCTTCTCCAGACTAAACAACCCCAGCTCCCTCAGCCGTTCCTCATAAGACTTGTTCTCCAGACCCTTCACAAACTTCATTGCCCTTCTCTGGACACGCTCCAGCACCTCGATGTCCTTCTTGTACTGAGGGGCCCAAAACTGAACACAGTACTCGAGGTGCGGCCTCACCAGTACCGAGTACAGGGGCACTATCACCTCCCTGCTCCTGCTGGCCACACTATTCCTGATACAAGCCAGGATGCCATTGGCCTTCTTGGCTGCCTGAGCACACTGCTGGCTCATGTTCAGCTGACTGTCAACCAACACCCCCAGGTCCTTTTCCTCCAGGCAGCTCTCCAGCCACTCCTCCCCAAGCCTGTAGCGTTGCATGGGGTTGTTGTGACCCAAGTGCAGGACCCGGCACTTGGCCTTGTTGAATCTCATACCGTTGGCTCCGGCCCAACGATCCAGCCTGTCCAGGTCCCTCTGTAGGGCCTTCCTGCCCTCCAGCAGATTAACACTTCCACCCAGCTTGGTGTCACCTGCAAACTTACTGAGGGTGCACTCAATCCCCTCATCCAGATCATCAATGAAGACATTGAACAGGACCGGCCCCAACACTGAGCCCTGGGGAACACCACTAGTCCAAGTAGACAACATCCACAGCCTTCCCCATATCCACTAAGCAGGTCACCTTATCACAGAAGGAGAGATTAATAATGATAGGAAACCACCTACACAAACTCACCTTGCTCAGCCAGACCAAACATCATCTATTTTATTAAAACACAAAAATAACACACCTAGACCAAATACATAAAAGTCTATTTGGAGATTGGGCTTCCTCTGCATTGCAGGAAATAAGGAGAGACATGAAGAAATACATAAAAGCCAAGATTAACATGATGCTAAAACCACCAAATTTAGGCAAAGACATAATATTCCTTTTTTATAGAGACTGGCACAAACACTCCTAGGTCAGTTTTTCCTCCCAGTTTTAAGTTGTTCTGTTTACGCTTCCTTTCCTCATTTTTCCCAAACCAGCACCCATATCCAATGGCCCAAAAAGGCTACACTCTGTGTACCTTTTCAAAATCTTTACCTGCTTAGAGCTGAGGACAACTCTTGTTGGTATTCTCAGTTTCTTTGTAGCCTTTGACATTATCAGCCTCTCTATATTCCTCTAAGCTTTGCCTTGCAGAACTGTCCTCTCCAGAAGAGCAGTCATAAACTTATTTAAGCACAGCAGAGTAGCAATGTATTCCGTTATGAACTCTTAAGCATTAAACTTTAACTCCTTAAGCATGCTATTGACTTACAGCACAGTTCAGCTAGGTCTCCCTAACAAAACCTCTTGGCAGCTGTGCTAACGATGCTAAGAGAGCTTGGAAAAGATGATGCTGCCTCTCCCTACACAAGTTACTTCCTCCACAGTTCTCTCTCTGCCACCATCCTACACCAACAAGTCATGCCCATAGCACAAACAACATTTTCTAATCATCTACCCCCTCAAACCACCAAAGATCAGGCATTTCCAAATCACACCACATCAAACCAGGACTTCAACCAATCCCTCCTTTATGTATTATCTAAATCAACTTTCCCTTCTCTAAACTCATGATCCTGCTCTCCAGACTACATGGGAATGCCATCTTTCTAACCACTCACATCACTTTTACAACTCCACATTTATTTTTAAAGCTCCACAGTTAAGACCAATGATGACAGATCTAACAACTTAGGCATGTAAATCCTTGCTCACTCCAGATCTACCCCTTTACCTTTATGACCCAGGTGGTAGTTACCCCTTAAACTCTTCACAGCATTTTGTAGCCCCACTTAGGTATGGGACATGACCCAAATATCAGCTATCTTCCTTCAGAGCCATTCTTAAAAGCTCACCACTACCAACTCAGCTACAGAAAGTAGTACACCAGCCAAAACTAGTTATATAACAAGCCAGAAATAGTGTTGTTTTCTATATTCTACCATTACCCCCATCCCAGGGTGGTGGAGGGAAGAGGACAAGGTGCAAACAACATAATAGACAATGGCTTGTTTTAAAGTACAAAAATATTTTTTAAATCTGAGTTGAGTATCTACCTTTTGCAGAGCTCATGACTAGGGAGTCATGATCCTAGTATTGCGAGAATCAAAAATGACTGGAAGACGACCACAGCTCACACTTGCAGACCAAAGGACACCACTTTAAGAGCAGTTTTGGACAAATTGTTTCCTTACAACACTACTGCTTAAGTTTGTTTAAGCTATTATACCTACTTAAAAATAGGTCAATGCAAGAAAGACTTCAGAGTACTTTGACCTCAGATATATATGTTAAAAGTTAACTTCATAAAATTACTTCAAGTAACCTATGGCCAGAAACTGTCATGAAACGGCAGATCTGCTTTCAGATCTTAACAGCTATGAGTCTTCCTAAGCTGATGCAATTTTCCAACTAGCATCAGCACTAGAAGCTCTGCTTGTCAGAAAAAATGAATAGCAGCGTATAAACAAGGAAGATATTTGGACGCTATCATTCAGCTATTTCCAAGAAATCTCTACTTCACACATTGTAAAAATAGTTCTCAAAGAGCTAAGGATATATGAAAATAATTAAATTGGAGACTCACTCAACAAATGTGGAAACAGCCAACTTTACATCCACCATTAGTTGACATCTATAATGAAAATCAGAACAGATAGACTAATCCTGTCTTTTTATCTGCAGAAGAAAACAATTAGAACCTCCTTACTGAAAGCACAATTAAGAGGCATCATTCTGAACACCCCACACTTTTTGTCCCCTCTAAATAAACAAGACAAACAGCAGGTTCTAATTTTTTACTAAATTGTACACCACCTTAGCTGGAACAACCACTTTAAAAATTAGTTTCCAGACTTGTATGCATTTTGTCCTGCAACACTGAATATTTTCCAACTTCTAATGGAGAAACAGATGGCTGACACCTTACAACCACAAGCTTAAATAGAGATTTCTAGAAAAATGTCTACTATTAAGGTAAAGAACAATGTCCACTCCAGAAAAGTCAGTTAAAACCACTGAACAATACAAACCTGGCACTAATACTGAGAGGGCCTGTAGACACTGCAACAAAATAGTTCTGCTCAGGATGTCCTGTCTGATGCGGAAGAGCCCATGGCAAACATCTAAACAGTCATTATGGACAGTTAATTGAACACACAATGTGTTCTCCTCACTCTCAGCTCACTGTCAGATTGCTGTGCTGGCACTGAAAAGCCTCCATGAACACTTTGCTTGTAGCTCCAGAAGAAAGCCAACTTGACTAGACAGACATTTTGCTAAAGTAAAAACATAATTTACATAGAGAAACTACATATCTTAGAAGTGTGTTGTTTGTCAACTATTTTGACGTTACTTTTGCATTTTCTTCAAAATGTTGCTCTAGGAAAAACTCCTCTGTTAATAGATTTTCCTTGTTAACTTTAATAGGGATAATCTTTTGCAGCAGACAATGCACTTAGCCAGACACCTTGTATGGAAACAGTAATGGAATTAACCATTAACTGTAACACTTTTAGCTGTTAGTCTTTCCAAAACCACAGTGAAATGCCTCAACCAGCATGTAACCTGAGTCACCTTTTCTTGATTAAGATCATTAAAGGGACACTCAGCTGGCCTGAATGCAGGGTTCTGATATATACTGCTTATATATTAAGTGGCTGTTCCTTTTGGCTGACAGCACCATATTCTGACTCTATTACTATTGTATCAACACCACAAAAACAGCTACTGGCACAAGCAACAAGCCTGCTGGCTTTGGCCCTTTATTTAATAAAAAGGCAAGAAGCACAGCACTGATGCTTCTCACACTTTCTCCAGTCTCAAATACACATAGTATAAGCTACTAAAATGATTAACTATGCCTCCTCTCCCTTTTTAAGAAAATTGTACATCTCCACACATTAGTTTAACATAAGCATTCATGTTTGTAACTAGATGTATTACACTTTGGAAACTGGCAACCAAGTGACAGAAGCCACCAGTAGCCTCTTAATGATCTGCTTCAGGGAAGGCACCCTGTTGGTCAGCCAAGCTAGACCTATTCCACACCCCTCGAACACCAACACCACTTAGTATTTAGACCAATTCCCAACTCATTTCTAATGCCTGTGACTTCAAGGTGCTTGGCTGCCCCACAGGCCTCATCACACACAGCCCCTCACCCCCCCAGGCAGGCTTCCCAGCTGTGCCTCAGCAGAGGCTGTCCTGCACACAGCCACCTGTTCAGCATCACCACTCCTCAGCATCCTCAGAGGCACCTGGGAAGACTAAATCACAGACCCATCCCCCTGGAACCCTGGATCCTCTCTGCCAGCCTAAAGACACATTAAGCTTTTAGTTAAGATTTTTTACAAATATTTACTTGAGACATACCACAGTGCAACAGATCTGTCCTGCAGCCCAACACAGGAGCTGGCACAGCCTAACACTGAAGGTCCACGCTCTGTGCAGAAGCAGAAGGTACAACATGAAGGAACTTGAGAGCACAAGACCTGCCAGCTTCGCGCTGAAGGACCAGGCCAGCAAACACAGGACCACATTGCTCTGCCCGAGTTGCACATTGCTATGATCACTGCTTCAAGACTAACTGTGGAAGCACTGCCAGGTTAAAGGACACCTGGGGAAAAAACTCACTGTGGTGCTACTCAGAAGGGACTTCAGGAACAGTCTGAGCAAGAGCAGGTGATTGGGAGCTGCTTCCTAGAAGGAAACATGATCCAAACTGACAGCACACACACTAGCGCTCTGTTCCAAAGTACAGGTAAATGGTCACCATTAAAAAATGTAGCTGGAAGTAACATCTGAATTATTTAAAATATATTTAATTTTATTAGCTAATATTAGAAGAATGGCAGATTTCAATCCTTTCCAAGCCGACAAAATATTTCAAGCTCCTGTTAAGGAATATGCCTACTAAACCTGTGAGAAAGCTTGAGTCTGGTACTTGTTCCAAAGCAAAGCTACCAACTGCAAAATGGTTCATTATTTCTATTCAAACACTTGAGAAGCTTTTCTGATTGCACAGATAATATAACAATCCAGTGATTCAACAAAAAGTGAATCGTGTACGAGTACACTTCTCTTGATACCCACCAGCCAAACAAGGGTAACCTTGATTCCCCCCCCCAAATTTTAACAGCCTTTACTACTAACCAGGCAGAATTAAATACCACAATATATTGAAATTCTTAATTTTTTTTAGTAAAAGAAACTGATATAATAATAAACTGGAAGGCTTACTGTTTGGAAAAAAAAAATAAGGGAAACTACACCTTAGCACTCATCCATAACATTGTGTGTCTCTGAAAGAGTGAAAAGGCATGCAAACTATACTGCATCTGTCCACAAGGCCATGGTTTTACATTACAGCTGTTTCAATTCAGTAGCAATTTCTGCTAAAGGGAAGATCCTGCTCCTTCAGCTCTCATTTCTCTCCTGAGCTCTACTCCTTCTGAAGCCACAGGCTGTTTTATCAGCCTCTTGGTGCCACACAAGCTCACCCACGGAACACCTTCTAGCAGACCAGAGCACAGCTCCAGTCCACCCCAACGGTATGTAACAGCTACCACAACCCAAGGGCAGGGGACAGGAACACATGGCAGGGGTAGAGGGATGGGCGAGGGAACAGGATTACCATTTTCCATGGTAATTAGACACTTCACAGCTTACTACCCAAAGATGAGATGCATTTAAATATACTGAGGTGAAAAGCAATAATCTAGACCATGGTTCTCTTTGCTTTGTCTTAACTCTACTACCAGAAATAATTTTTCTAGTTTTGTCATGCAACTGCAACTGTCAGCACTCCTTTGCCAGCTGTTCCTTTCAATATACAGCTTTGAAGAGACTTTCTCCCAGATTTGGTCCATCTTCTGTCTGAAGAGCTACCCATTTCATGCCACCATCATACATCCTCCCACTTTTAGCCCTCCAGTACCTCTTCACTCTAAGCCCATTAATAATGTTAACGCTCTATTATCCATCTTCAACTTCAAAGCAATATAGACAAACAGCTGCTCACCATGGAATGAGTCAGGGATACAGAACAAAAAAAAACCATATCAACATCTTACCTTCTGTGCTTTATCCTTCTGAAATACAAAGACAGGTGGAGCAATGGCAGGTTTTTCTGTAAAAAGAGAAATAATTTGGGTTTTTTCCAACCACGTTCATTCTTGACTAATATGAAAGTGTTCGGTTCTATGATGCTTCTACTGACAATGAATCCCTAAACCAGTTAAATCCCAGTTACACAAATTGTTTCTACCAGTTCCTGGTAACACGTTATTATAAGGATTTGATCTTCAGAAGGAAACTGAGTTTGTATTGTTCTTAAAACACAATGTCTGAAAGCTATTTGTCTTTTCCCTCCAGAGCTCTCTTTCAAACCAGTACTTTTACCGTACTTAGGTACACCACAAGGAAAGGCCCTCAGCTGCATGTAACAAGGAAAGCAGACCTGCAGTAATTAGTGACACAGAGACAGTAAGTCCCCAATCTGAAGATCTGGAACTCGTACAAACCACTTAATTTCTTCTGAATGGTGGTAGGCTGTCAAACCAGTCTGGAAAACAACTGAATCCACAGAACTTCCTGCAGTTTATTCATAAGATTCAGACACTTCAACCTGCATGAATAATTACAAAAACCTCAAGAGCCGACTTTCACAGGCTAAATTCCTTTAACATATTCACTGTCGAGTCATTAACTACCAACATATGCACTATGTGCTGTCAGAAAAATGTATGTACTGTTAAACCTACTCAGCTTGCTTCACAAGCCTTGGAAACCAAAACACAGAAACAGAAAATAGCAGCTTAATGGCTCAGGGAGAGGTATCATCTTCAAGTCTATTTAACATGAGACTTAACTCAGATACATGACCATGTGGTAGCTGTACCAAACTCTGCCATGTCAACCATGTTTCCTGCAACTAGTCAAAACATAGCCTTATTTCACCTCTCCACCCCTTCACACCAATGCAACCATAGCAGTTGGTGGCATCTCTAGCAGCCACAATAGTTATTTTTGCAACACAAAGTTTTAAACCTTCACTGCAGCATGAAATGACACATTACTAAAAAATCCAATGGGTATTTTGAGCATATAGATGCAAAAACCACATCCCTTTTGAATCCACATTTGAAGGCCACATAAGTGAAAAGATAAGGTAAAACTGCACAAAATGGGGGCAGGGGGAAACCCTGTGTAGTTACCAGGCTCACAGAGTAAATCCAATGGCAAAGCAGTGACAAAGGACAAGAAAGCATTCTTCTCCTTTGCCACCAAGACCATCGTGTCGCTACCATAAGAGTACCGGATAACTCAGGTTGGAAGGAACTGCAGGATGTCTCTAGTCCAACCTCCTGCTCCAAGTAAGGTCAGCTATGAAGTCAGACCAGGTTAATCAGGTTATCCAATCTAGTCTTAACTTCCAAGGATGGAGGCTGAGCAGCCTCCCAGGGTAATCTCTTCTACTCCTTGACTGTTCTTATGGCGAGAAAAAAAAACCCAACTTTTTCCCCTCTATCCAGTCTGAACATCTCATTCCACCTCTAACCTTTTATCTTTTGTCCTTCCAACATACACCACTGGGATGAGCCTAGCTCTGACTTTTTAATAACCTCCTCATAGACCCTAGAAAGCTCCAAATGTGCTTCTCTGAAGCTTTCTCTTCTCTAGGCTGAACAGGCCCAGTGCCTTCAGCCTCTCCTCACAGGTCATGCAACCCAGATCACTATTTTGGTGACTCAGTTTCATCTTTAGATTTTAGAAGGAACCCAGGCCCCATGTCACAAAATCAACTCTCAAGTCCTCACCGGACCCACTGGAGCCAGGTTATTACAAGGTAAATTTATTTTTAAAGCTGTTGCAAACATTTCCTTTTTAATGTAATTTGGAGTAAATTTAAAAGTGCAATAGTGCCTGACTATATGGAAACCTATGAGAGGCAGAATAAAAAAAACACTGAGAAACTTCCAGGCAAGCAAGTCCTTGCTTGGATCTGAAGAAGCAATCTTCACCACTAAAAGCATATAAGTTGACAACAACTGCTCTGACTAACTTATTATAATACAGCACCTGAGAGGAAAGAGTAGATCATACCTGTGAACAATGAAAGAGTATTAAAAAAAGAGAACAGCAATTAGGTTGTTAACTCACCAAAACTATTGAGTGGTAATTTATTCCCTGCAAAAGGCTTATCTGAGGGTCAAGAAAAATTTAAGTTCAAAGTTAAGTTTAATTATGCTTATTTGAGCCGCTCAGGCCTCAAAAATGTTTTTTTCACCTTAATACTATTTTAAGTTATAAAGAGCAGAATAATTGTGCTAAAATAAGCATATTAAATTAGATATGGACAATTTGTGGCATTATAAAATTCTAAAGGTGTTGATAACAAAATAAGACTCTTCCAATAGCTACGAACAGACTGAAAGCAATGAGCAAGCTACCACACCAACAGCTGATCTCCAAAAAAGATCCCCACAAGCAAAGTCCAATCATACTTCATGTCAGAAGGCACAAGAAACATGACTGGATCACTTATAGCCAGACTTCACACATGATGCTATGGTGAATACAACTGACATCGGAAAACAGGTACTTCTGCCTCATTTTCAAAACTTTGACAAGTTGCTTTTTATGAAGTAAAACATCTGATGTTCTCATTCACCTTCAAACCCGTTATTTTTGTCTCCTATAGCATGAGTAAGCAGGCTACTTCCAGACGGTACCTCCACAGCTGGCACGGGAAGGTAGAATGCCTCTTACATATTTAAGATGAAATAAAAATTCCATACACCACATTTAAAGCACAATCCTTTCATGTTAGCAGAGCACATGTGATGTCATTTCCCAAGCCCTTGCAGCATTAATAGAAGTTACCCTCCGCATTAGGTAATTTTGCTCTTTCAGCTCAGGTACTTCACATAAAGCAAATGGTACAAGTCAGAAATGGGAAAAAAAGTAGCTTATTTTCACATGACAAGAAGAAAACCACGAAGCAGCCCAACTACTTTGCAATGTAGATAAAATATTTATAAAGAACTCCAAAAAGCATGAATAAAATTTTTAAGTATTTAGACAGTTCTATCTCGTAAATGAAATAGTACTTTATGGTGTTTGGGTACAAATTATTAGGATATCTCAAAAAACACACCCCAAAACAAATCACTCAGTCTAACTTTGTATCCACTAGCTTATCACCACGGGGGAAAAAAGCTCTTGTTTATAGGGTCTGCAAACATCAGGGACAGTGGTGCATACCGGCTTTTTCCCCTCAAAGTAGCAACAGACCTTCCTCTCTCTGAAAGCTGGCATGAGAGAAGTAGAGTTATACAGACAGGGCAAAAAACCAAACCAAACCAAACCCCAGAAAGAGCACAGAAGCAATGTCAGCATCATACAAGCCTGGCAAAGGAACGGTACTTGTACTATGAAAGGAACTGCTTCAATTTTCTCATCTTCTGTATATTTAAGGCAGTTACACACAGTAAAATTGTTATGATCATCAACTTCACAATTTCATAAAGCCAAACAAATTGTGTTTGGTGTCTAAGGAGAGACTTTTCCAACACAGGTGGTACTGGCCCCTCCTGAAAAGGAACTGTGAAGAAAGCCATCAAGTTTTAGCCCTGAGAAAAACTTGTATATTTTCAATGACTGAAAGGTGGTAAAGTAATTAATTCTTAACACAAGGAGATCCTGTCATCTAAAGAGCAGCTTCAGCAGCAAGCTGTATGCAAACAAATTACTAGTTGTGTATTAACAGCAAGTTGATGAGAAAAGCATTCAGGTTTATGCAAATGTATGTCTAACGGGAAGCCGTCTAGTCCTCCGTGATACTTCACCACCACGTGTGGAGCATCAGTTTTAAGACATGATCCAGCTAGACTACCAGAGAACATCATACCAAAGCCTTCAGAGAAGATTTCTAATACCATTCAGTAACTACTCTATACAACAGCAACAACAACAATCATGCCTACCATTCCAAAATCCTGGTTTTCAATGATCAAACTTATCACAATGCCAGCCACCAAAGCCTTTATCACAATGCCAGCCACCAAAGCCTTTATCACAATGCCAGCCACCAAAGCCTTTATCACAATGCCAGCCACCAAAGCCTTTATCACAATGCCAGCCACCAAAGCCTTTATCACAATGCCAGCAAATCTCTGTGACAATGTTGATCAAACTTCACATGGCTGGGGAGAACTTGCTCTCTCCTCTTCTTAAGTAGCTCCACACTTACCAGCTCATCTCCTCTCACAATGAGGGATACCAAGACCAGGGCACGTTCCTAGGAAACTTCACAGAATAAATTTCTTTGGAAAGTGGCACTTGGACCACCTCATCCTTCACCCCCCTTTCTCTGCAGCAGAGGACCCCCTTAATCCAACAACCTTCTTCTGCAAGATAGAGCTTGCCATCAAACCACTACGAAAAGGGAGGTGTACAGTTTCACCAAGTCACTAGAGAAAAAGGAAAGACGAGTGGAAAAAATTCAAGGAACAATTAGAATGAAGAAAATGAAGTAGTTATGAGAATATCAGAGGGAATGCTTTTAGCATCACAGAAAAACTATCCATTCAAACAGTTCAAAGGCTTAAAGGACATTGGTAGAATGGTTACTTCAAGGCAGTATTGGCATCTCAGTGGTGATTTCAGACAGACAATAGACTAAGAGAGACATCAGAATCTAGAAGGTAAAGGTAACTAATATACTGTTGGAGAAGCAAAAACCAGTGAATTAACTGAAACAAAGGGGTGACATGGTAAAAGCAACAGGTTAAAAGAGCTTTGCATTAGTAAGATGAAAGGACACAGGCAGAACAAAACAGTACTTTTCAAGGCCAGAAGGTTTGTGGCAGTAATCAAACAGGTAAGAGTTTAAGTGAGTTTCACTTGCATGAACAGACAAGAAAAGCTACTGTTCAAACACGCTAATAAAAACAAACTGTGAGAATGACTGAAACCTCTTTCTAGGTACTTGTGTCTACTGCGCGTCAAGTAATTAGCTTTACGCCTCACAGTGAAGTATGACTGAAACAGCACTGTTGTGCAGATCAATCAAGATTAAGGAGCTTTGTTTTAATCACACTTGGTTTGTGAACATGAACATTTAGCTACCAAATACTTCAAACAAGATCTATGTGAAGCAGCAGATCAAAAAATTATCAGTACCAAAATAGTAATTTCATATATTTGAATGAAAATACCAGGGCACAAGGAAATAAAACACTCGCAGTACTGGAAAAAATAAAATATTGATGTGTTTAAGAATGAGGATAAAACAAAGTCACCCAAGAACATCGCTGCCATGTTAAAGACAGCAAATGAGGCAAGTAGAAAGACTATGGAATCCACTGACTTTCAGCAGAAGGATGCCAATTCCTGAAAGTACATGTATTTGCACTGGTATACAAAGAACAGACACCTCAAAAATGGAACCAGAGGAAGGAAAACTAACACCAGACAATGCAGCCAATGATATTAGAATGAGCAGAAGAGAATATATTTCAGAAACAAGCTGATCTTGCTTAATCTTACAAAAGATTATATCACATTCTCACTCCAAGAAGAAACAGAACAACAAAGGATGAAGATGACAAATCTGGAAGGGGAAGCGAGCACAAACTAAAGAGATTAGCAGGTGAGGGAAGTCACTGGAGTCAGGAAAGGGTCTGAAGAGGAAAAAAAGAGAAAAAGGAAGATCAAATGAAAAATGTAAGGATGACACCACCATTCACCTCCACCCCCACTGACAGACTACACAATTCTGCAGAAATTTAGAGGTAGGGGTAGAAACACGTGACAAGTCAGCATCAAAAGATGTGATAAACATTGGTAACTTGGAATTCACCATTGAGCCACTTGAGCCTAGAGTGTGGAGGTAAAGTGAGGGGCTTGCATGACTTAAGACAGCCATTCCCAAACTTCTGGTTCTAAAAGAACACAATAAACCATCAAAATTTATTATAAGGTCATTATAACGACAGTATGTGCAACAGTAAATACTGTCATTAAGTTTCTCACAAATAGTCATTACACATTTGAGTATTTCCTACTATTGTTGAGATGACCACTTATCATGCCTCCTTGTACACTGACGGCTCATCCCGAGTTTGGGATCAAACAGCCCAAGACATGCTGCATCACAGGATTTGTCAAATAACTTAACTGTAATTATTTTGTTAGCTGCTTGTAGACTTCATCTTGAAAAGCTACACCTACAGTAGATATTCGCTTCCCATTTTTTAACATTAACACCAGAACAGCAATTGCCACTGGTACAGAATTCAAGTGTAAGAAATAATCTTGAAAGAAGGAGCCTCATGTAATTTCATTTGCCTCCTTTCCAGGCATTTCCCCCCCTTTCATTAGCTGAGAAAAATGATGAGAAACAACACGGACAACTTGGGCAAACTTAGCTTTGCAGAGACTTTGAGGGAAGCTGGCCATTCTCAACGGCAAACTGTTGATGACCACTGTCACTTCAGCAACATTATACACACCCTGGAGCAGAACACCCAAATCCTACAGTAGTGCAGCCCGGGTTTTCTTAACCCTCTTCAGAGAGGAATGGGGCCACTATTTCTTTACTTCATAGGTTTTTTGATTAAAAAATTATATATATATTGTTGTACATCACCTAGTTTTACATAAGCCCCGTTATTATTCCCTTAGCTGGAGGAAAGATTAACACGAGTGGAATTAAGGGGAGATTTACGACGCTCCTAAAGTTGCGGACGACGACCCCACAAAGCACCTAGAAGAGGAGGGATACGAAGTGGCCCAGAGCCCCCCCGGGAGGGGAGCGCAGCACTCGCCGCCAGGCTCCGGAGGCGGGACCCGTTCAGCGGCGCCCGGGCCCGCTTTCGGCGCGCTGGGGGGGCGGCGGCACAACCCGCCGGCGGCCACCGCCCGGCGGAAGGCACCTGCCAGTACAGCCCTAACCACCGCCCCACGCCCCGCCCGCGGCCGAGCGGGGCCAGCGGGGAGCGCGGCGGATCAGCCGGTGGTCCCCTTTGTCCGGCCGCTCGCCCCAGAGGGGCCGGAACACAGAGAGGCGACGCTTCCGAGGGCGGACCCTCGCCCGGGCGCGCCTCCGAGAGCGGATCGCGGGACGGGACCGGGCCGGTGACGGCGCAGGGCCGGGGCGGCGGCGGGCCCGCGGCCGGCACCGCTGCGCACCGCCAGCGCCCGCCTACCTTCGTTCGCTAGGTCCGCCATTTTACTTCCTCAATCACGCCCACAATGCATCGCACAGCCAGACGGCTTCCACTTACAGCGGGCCCTGCGGGGCGGCGCATGCGCCGATTTACGGCCGTCCCGTGGCGGCGCCGCGCAGGCGCGGCTGCCTCGGCTAGGCGGCGGGCGGGGCTCACTGGGCTGCCCCGGGGCTGGGCGAAGCGCTGCGCATGCGCGGAGGCGGGCGGGGCCGCGGGGCGCCGGCTTATACTGGCGGGCGTCACTCAAGCTCGGTTTGGCTGAGCCCAGACCCCCGCGGTGACGGCTGGGCGGGCCCGAGCGGGCAGCCTGGTGGCGGTCCGCCTGTGGTGGGCAGGTTATGGGGATCCCCGCAGCCCACACCCACACTGGTCGGACTGGGGCCTCTGAGGCTGCCCATGGATCCACCTGTTCCCTGCTTGGCTGGGCCTCTGGCCTGCCTCCGAGGCCTCCCATGGCTGCAGGACCCAGAATTTTGCTTCACAAGTTAAATGGATCCTTGAGTCCATTTACTGCTTTCATTAGTGCCTCACAGTTACAGTCTTGTAGCGTTTACTGGGTAGTAATCTTCCATTCAGCCAACTACTCTGCAGCTACATAAGTTTTGGCCATACCTTCCCTAGCCTTTTCTCCAGATGGAAGAAGTCAAGCCCTTTCAGTTCATGGAATGCTGCTGCTCCATCCCAAAGAGCAACGTTTGCCATTTGCTGTGACTTCTAACTCTACCACCTCCAGAACTGCACATGCTGCTCAAAATGTAGGCGCAGCAAGGCTTTACATGGCCACAGAATGACACTGTATAGTGTATACAGTATAGAGACAGTATAGTGCACAACCACACTGGTGTTCCCGTCATTCTCTTGGTGGCACCCCATATTTTGTTGGCTTTGGTCAGCGCACCTAAGCTCCCCTGACTGCCTTGGGTAGGTCTCTGCTCACTCGGAAGGGAGCCAACAGCAGCTAGCAGGGAGGCAGGCACCAAGAGATACACAACTTTAGTCTTACCCCCAATGATTGCTTCAAGGTTGGCACACTGTACAAACAGCATCCATAGTGCCTGATCATTTGAATACATCCCTCACAAGGTATCACACTAGCATAGAGCAGAATCCGAGGGCCAGGCTCCTGATCCCTCTTGCAAGCACCGTGCATCTAAACCATCTGGTTTAGCTGCTAGGGGAGTTTTCCATTAGGAATACAGCAGCAGGACTGGCAAAAGTTAGTAAGAACAAATGAATGGCACTGATTTAGAAAAAAATACAGGATACCTATCTTTAAATTAATATCTGTTGTCAGCATTTGGTAGAACTTTTCAGTAGGTCAAACAATACTGTTTGGAGTTGTATAATTACTAGTGCAAGCTATATTATCTGTTGAATGAGCAATACAGTGGGGAGAAGAAATCCAGGTGTTTTCTAAAGGGTGTTAGGGACAAATTCATACCACACTCGCTGGATGGGCCATCCAGTTCAGCTGGACGCCCTCCTGGATCTGGTATTCACGACCAAGGAAGGACTGTTTGGGGATGTGGTGATCAGTGGCAGTGTTGGATGTAGCAACCATGAAATTGTGGCATTAAGGATCCTGAGGGGAGTGAGAAAGGCAAATGGCAGATGACAGACCCTTCAAGAGAATTGACTTTGGGTTATTCAGGAATAGGTGAGGTGGGGTTCTGTGGGAGGCAGCTCTGAAAGACAAAGGAGGCCAAGAGAGCTGGCAGCTCGTTAAGGACATTTTCCTCCAAGCACAGAGCAGTCTGTCCCAGCAATCAGTGGAATAAGTAGATATGTTGAGAGACAAACTCGGCTGGACATGGACCTTGTGAATTAATGAAAGAATATATATACAGGACACAGAAGCAAGGACAGAATGCTAAAGAGGAATATAGAAACACTTCTTCAGCATGCAGGGATGGTGTTAAGAAAGCCTAAGCTCAACTAGAGTTGAAACTGGCAAGGGACATCAAATGCTGTCTTTGTCTAATTCTCTACCAAGGAGGTCTCCCAGGCCTCTGTGCTTAGAGACAGGGTCCAGACAGAGGCAGGATCAAGAAAAGAATCTCTTGAGAACTCTCAGCCCACACAAGCCCATGGGACCCAGCAGGCTGTCTCGGAGGCAGCTGGAAGCTGGCTGATATCACTGAGCAGACACGCTCCATCATCCTTAAAAGGTTGTGGAGATCAGGGAAGGCCATGTCCACATTCACGAGGACACTTTAAGCAACAGAAGACTCTAACCTCTCACTCAGCAGGCTACTGAGGCAGAAGAAAAATACTATTAAGGGTGTCGCTTTTCACCCAAGATGAGTCCTGCCATCCTTCCCTGGCTTAAATAAACTTGCCACTATTCAACATGCTACGTGGCCCTGAGCAAGTCATCACCGGGGGCTCTGAGGGCAGGGCTCTGGCCATGTGTCATGGTTTCAGCTGGGATAGAGTTAATTTTCTTCACTCTAGCTGGTATAGTGCTGTGCTTTGAAATTAGCATGGGAAAAAAAAACCTGTTGAGATAACACACAGATGTTTAGGCTGTTGCTGGGTAGCGCTTATACTAGTCAAGGACATGTCTAGCCTCCCATGCTCTGCTGGGTGCACAAGAAGCTGGGAGGGGAGGGGGCACAGCTAAGAGAGCGGATTCAAACTGACCAAAGGGATATTCCATATCATGTAACGTCATGCCCAGTATGTTAACTGAGAGGGGCTGGCCGGGGGAGGGGGGAGCAATTGCAGCTCGGGGACGGGCAGCGTCGGTCGGCGGGTGGTGAGCGGTTGTATCGTTCGTGTTTCTGCGGTTTTTTTCCTGTTTTCCCTTTCCCTTCCTTTTCCCTTTTATTATATTAACATTATTGTCATTATTATCATAATCATTTATCATTATCATTTTATTGTAATCATTAAACTGTGCTTATCTCAACCCACAAGTTCTTTTGCTCGTCTGATTCTCTTCCCCATCCCACAGGGGTGGGGGGGGTGGTGAGCGAGCGGCTGCGTGGTGTTCAGTTGCCAGCTGAGGCTGAACCACGACACCATGGTATCCACAGATACCTAGAGGCCACATAGCAAGGCTTCAGAAATGGTTGGATTAGGCCTGAGCAGGAACCTCTCCGTTCTGGAGCTAAGAATGGGAAAGAGATGTGGAAAATTATTGTTTGTCTGGAAGAAGTCCCAGATCCTCAAGGCTGCTGAACTCATTGACTTCCATGGGGATTAAGCATCTAAACACTGGAGAGGATCCAAGGCTTAAAATAAAAGGGACACAGAAGAGAAAATAGTTCAAGAAAATTGATAATAATTACTATTAATTCATTATTCTGTGTTTTGTGCAGAGTCTGAATACAAAGAATCTGAATGCAAAGCCTGATGCATAATGCCTGTAAGGAGGCTAAAAAGGGAGGTTAGGCAGCTAACTGCAGTGAGCACCATCACATCTGCTCCCTGAAGAGGGAAAACCAGGAATTTCATCATGATGAGTAATGCCCCATCTGCACTCAGAGACTAAATACAACTTTTCAGAGACTAGATGCAAGTTTTGACAACTAACAACAGCCAAGAAAATACCCAGCAAGCACCTAAAAGAATAAGAGGGTGAGTGGTCTGAGACCACATACCAACAGTGCAGATACTGGAATCTGCGACTGGGCAGAGCAGAAAGCAAGGAGAAAGGGGCCGGCAGACAGGTCTTTAGGTCAGGTCTTTAAATACCCGTTGTCACCATGAGCCGACGGAGAACACCACTGCTAAATCAGAATTAGCCCCAGGCAATTTTACTGAAACTCTGGTCATTAGGCTGCAGCATTTTTTATTTGACCCCAGCTAACTTAAAGCTGATTTTATCACCTCTGATCACGGCCTTAGACTTTGAACAGTTTTGTAAGATTTTTTTCTTTTGTGCATGTCCACTGGCAGCTTACAGGGCTAGGCAGTAGTGCTGGCAGTGCTGTGTGATGACCAAATGGCAGCCTGAGTCTATGTGTGGGTCTGGACCTCATCTGTGCCTCTTCCCTGAAGAACTGGATCACGTCTGGTGCAGGCAATTTGCAGAGAATTTAGCTGAAAACATTAGCATGTCTTTAATCACATGAGAACCACAGCTTTCAGGGATATACAGTGTGGCTGACTTAGCTTCAGTTTTTATGGAATTAAGTTCCTGTCCCAAAACAGACATGTCCTACAAACTGAGTCAAACACTAATATTGAAAATGTATGAGAGTAATTGCCCATTATGTGAGTATCTAAAAAAAAATAATTACATTTTCAATTTAAGCCTTTATTCTGATACAAATATCCATTATGGAAAATTTCATTTCAGAGCATTAAAGCCTGTTAAACCTATAGGAAACTGTGAACATGCTTTTATCATGGAAATGTTGGGCAACTTTAATTATAGGAACCACTGTACTGTGCTTTGCTAACGAATGCGAGGTACTAGCATAGTAGGTGGTGTGACCTAGTTAAGGTCTAGTGAGTGTAACTTTCTGAGGTATGTTCTTGCTAAATCACTTCCCTTAAGAGCTGGCAGGTCACAGTGTGTTCTCTATTCATGTTCTAATTAGAGCCCATACTTCTCCAGCATCTTTAACATTCGAGAGGAAAATCGACAGTTTTATCCTAACAGAGTTTGGAGGCCAGATTCTGATTTAATTTACCTTCAAGTCAGTCAATAATAATGCCAGAGTAAATGTAATTCTGGCACGTTATTATTTCAATAAAAAGTAAACTCCACCCACACCAACTTTACAGTTCCTGTGACTTTTAGAAATTAATTACAAGAGTTATCTGTACCCTGTGAGCTTGTCAACTTGCTGCTATAACTAGAGTCTATTTTGGGTGCATGCCATTAAGATACTATAAATGCCATACTTTCTGATTAGTACTATTGTTAGGTCAGCATTTCTAAAGGGACATGGCCTAAAAGTCACTATGACTTTGACAAATTAAATATTTTTTCCATGGCTGAGCTCTCTCTCAAAAAAAAAAAAAAAAAAAAAGAAGCAGCCAACCCACCCTATTTGAAAGCTTTCTACTTTGGAGACTTTGTAATTTGGATGAGCTCAAACCCTGAAGGATTTACACAGCATTGTGTTCCACAGCATGATCGCAATAACATCACTTGGCATTTTGATCCATAGCTGTAAGCATTCATTAGCAGGGAAAGAAACAGAGGCTGTAAAGAGAAGACAGCACCACAGGTAATCATGATCTCATTTTTAACTCCATCGCTCTAGCAGTGCCCCGGACAAGAAGGTAGTCACTAGGTGTTCACCCCATGTTGGTCAGTAGATACACCACCTTGTCTGCTGTTGGTGGTGGACCTGGCTCAAGCAGAGCTGTTCCAGGGCCTCCAGAGGGCCCTTCTACTAGCACTTCTATGATTTTTGGTGATAGTGACCATTATTAATTGGGAAGCACATCCAGGACTCTGTGTAAGTCGGGTTCTGCTGGAATTGATCCAGTTGAAGACCTATTTTTTTAACTTGTTTCTGTGCAATGATGGGGTTATTTCTCAGAGGACTCATTCCTTATGGTACAAGAGAGCTGGCAGGGACAAGCAACCTCAGGAAGGAGAGGGTTTCCTTTTTCAACAGCAGCATGGTATGGGTTTATGCCAAGTTCAGCTGACCAATGTCACAGGCTTTCCCACCTGCCAGCTCATTTATGTGGGTCTTCTAGACCCACTTGAGTAGTGTTTTCATAGAATCCTGATCCTTCTTGTGACTGCTGAGACCTCCTGTGGCATCGTGACCCTCAGCCAGAAACTGCTATGTTAATGACATTGGGTGATTGAACAGCTGCCAAGCCACAGATTTACAAATATTTGCTTGCTGGAAATGACAACAATAAAGAAAATACATTTGTTGGCTGGATTTCAAGACACATGCAACTGTGAAGGCAGTAGTTCATCACTGGAAACTAAGTTGCGTATAAGCTGTTGTGAGGGTCTTTAACAACATGACAGTGATTGTTGGTTACCACCATTAACGTTTTCAGAGGTTCTAACTCAGCAGGTGATTTAGAGAACATTTATTTCCCACTTAGGGAAGACGGAACCATAGGTTTTTCCCTGGTGAAGGAAAGCCATTGATCTGTCTCCAGCTGTAGGGAAAGAGGTCATCTCCTGACAGCTTTGAGGAAGTCCATGTGAGGAACCAACCACCTACACCTTGTCTTTTCTCTGGCATCTGGTATAGTTTCAGAAGGCTTTCAGGCTGTTATTAGATTCAGTTCTGTCTAATATCCTCATCTGCAAAGAGTCACAATGCTTTCAGTGGGAAAATCTGCAAGGTAAAATACTTGCTACAGTGAAAGGGTCAATAGGTCCTACCAGTACATTGATTCAAGAGTGAAGCCACTCACATGCTCAACACACTGCAGAACTGAACGTGGCTTATAAAAATAAGGGGATATTATGGGGCTTACTCAGCATTTCCAGGAACTGTATGCGAGTTCAACTGCAGACCCTGTAACAGCATGGGGCAACGCACCACTGACATAAAGGGGAATGTCTTTGTGTTAGTTGCTTTGCAGGTAACAACCAGCCCAGCTGAGTGAAACTCTAGAATTTAAATGACCTCCTGCTGGCATGCAGCCCCGCTCATCCAGGCATCAGTTATGGATCAGCTCAGAAGAACAACCTGGTCTCCGTGGCCCACCGTGTAGCCCTGTCCTGCGGCTGTGGTGTGATCACCAGCACCCACTAGATGGTGGTCTAGGATAACAAGAAGGAGGCTCCCGAGGCCCTGAGAGCAGAGGGCCAGGTGTTGCTTGCCATGAGGGGCTGAAGGGATGTGCCAGAACACAGGATCTGTGGGCACAGTCCTAAAAATGCCATGGTGGGGATCAATGAAGCCTGGCAGTTTGGGCCTGTCTTCGGCACAGCCTAAGAGTTGAAATGCAAACAGCATTTCCTCTGCAGCCAGCACAGTGTACAAGCAAAGAGGGAATTTTATTACACCCATTCTCTGACAGGACTGGAGAGCATTTTTTTCCTAGGACTTTGTTTTCTTGAAGTGCTTTCCCAAGGTGCTCGAGCAGCACTGGCATATGGCCCAGTGAGGTGTTGAATCTCCATCCTTGGAGAGTTTCAAATTCAACTGAGTAACCTGATGTAACTTTGAAGCCAGCCTTGTTTTAAGCAGCAAGTTAAAGTACAAAATGTCCTCCCCTACCTATATCTTTCTATGATTCTGTGATATATTTGATCTCTTTCATTCTTAAAAGACTGTCTGAAATGGGCTGTGCAAGCAGAAGAGGAAGAGGACGTGGACAGTTATAACTGCAACTGCCTGTCCATCTGAATAGGATCAATGTGTAATAACATGTAAGACCACATCTGTGATGTTTGATCCTAGAGTTCACTCCTGAAGGTGCATGCACGCAGCCCCAGCCTCCAGAGACCAGCAGCTGATTTTGACTGGAGCATGCTTCCTTCTGAAAATAACCACTAGACGGGGAAGCAAGCACTTGATTTTTTACAATTTCTAACTGAAAAATTTTACTTCCTTGGTTTTGGCTATGCTCATATGATTCACTGTGTTCTTGCCTCTCTGTTTAGCATCTCTAAATGGCTACCTGCTCTGGTACCCTGTGCTGTAGCACCAGACCACAGGATTTCAGCCCATCTAAGTTTAGAGGTGTTGCACTAGACCACAGAAAAAGAAAGGCCATAAATCTGGAGGTGTATAGTGCATGGGTTCAGGCCTGCAAAGGCTGTATTGCAGGGGGGTGGTTCTTCCAGGGAAATGATTTAACAGACAAATTTGCAGATGCACCTGCAAACACTCAATACCTTTGGTGTCTTCTTTACCTCCATGATGTTTTTAAAGCTTCTCTAGCAGTCCAGAACATTTTTGCCTGTCAAGGCAGTCTTGGCTTCAAAACCTAGCACTGAAAAAATACCATCAAAAACACTGGGAAAATTAGAAATATAAACTGTGGACATTCAAAACTGTAGTGCATATTAAGGGTGAAATAAAAGCTTTGGGGTGTGGTGCTGATGCATCTCATAATCAATGTCTGTCCCCAAGGACATCGCTAGTAGGGGTTATTAGCCACCATAACTTTGGCCATGACAATTTTGTGATTAGGCAGTTAGAATGCTTTCTTGGGAAACCACTGATTATGTGAATTCCAATTTTTATTCTAAATGGCACCCTCCTAGACTAGCGATGTCAGAGAATAATCTGAAGTAAGCAGAGCATGAGGCGCACAGATAAAGGCATCTGGCTAAGGACCTCTCCAGAGGGGCCTTGTGTGTTCAGCTCTGGCTCCAGCTCAGGATAAGTATTTGGTCCCCGGCCATGCTGTGTAGGGCACTATACCTTTTGCCCTGGTTTCAGCTGGGGTAGAGTTAAATTTCTTCGTAGTAGCTAGTATGAGGCTATGTTTTGGATTTTTGCTGGAAACAGCGGTGATATTGTGGAGATGTTTTATTTGTTGCTAAGTAGCAGTTACACTGGTCAAGGACTTTTTCAGTTCCCCATGCTCTGCCGGGTGCACAAGAAGCTGGGAGGGGACACAGCCAGGACAGCTGACCCAAACTGACCAATGGGATATTCCATACCATATGATGTCATGCTCAGTATATAAAGATGGGGGAAGAAGAAGGAAGGGGGGACATTGGGAGTGATGGCGTTTGTCTTCTCAAGTAACTGTTATGCATGATGGAGCCTTGCTTTCCTGGAGATGGCTGAACACCTGCCTGCCCATGGGAAGTAGTGAATGAATTCCTTGTTTTGCTTTGCTTCCATGTGCAGCTTTTGCTTTACCTGTTAAACTGTCTTTATCTCAACCCATGAGTTGCATCACTTTTACACTTCTGATTCTCTCCCCCGTCCCACCAGGGGGGAGTGAGCGAGCGGCTGCGTGGTGCTTGGTTACTGACTGGGGCTAAACTACGACACCTTTGTTAACCAGGGCACTCTACCTATGTTAACCACCAACTACAGCAGCCCTGACCCCTCTCAGGAGCCTTCCTGGGCGAGCACAGGCTTCCCATGTGTTTCTGCCTTCCCAGCATTAACCCAAACACACTCCTCCCTGGTTAACAGCCCTATGCAGTTTGGCTCCTGGGAGGCATTAGGCATGGACACAGCAACTTTCTGCTCAGCCAAAGTGGATGGGCTGGGCACATGTGCTCACACCAGAGAGCAGGAAGGGTTAGGGCACTGGAGATGCTGAGGTCAGTGTGTGTGGGAAGATCCCAAGGTCCTGGGATGGCAGCAAGCCTGCCCTCATTTCTCAAATTGATGTTCTTTATGGCCACAGGTGAGGGCAGGTGCAGAGGAACCAGACAACTCGTCAGAAGTGTCCCTTGACAGTGCTCCTGCCACCGCTTACACCAGCACATCTTACTTCCAGGAAGATTATGAGACATCACACTGGAGAAGCTATGGGGAAACATCAGCATAGCAGAGCTGTCCAGGAAAAGGATATGGTCACTAATGATAGATTCCTGCAGTGACACAAGAGGAGTAACAAATTCCTTCCTTGCTGACGAGTTGGGACTATCACCATCACCCTACCCCATAACCTTTACTCTGGGGCCAATCAGGGGCATAGCAGCAACATAGCACCTGGGATAATGCAGGCACCTCTCATTAACCAGGGTGGATGACGCTAAGTATTCTTGGTCAAAACACACCTTGCGCTCCTGGACTGGGCAGTGGAAATAAGAAGCCAGTGACGCTGCATTTGCTGCCTCTGCCAGAAAAAAGCACTATTCAGGGACCTGAACTGGCCACCCCTCTGCAACCTGCCTTGGCAATACTCTAAGCACAGTAGAGACCCCTGAGCACCAGAAAGCCCCTCAGCTCTACCAAAGCTTGCTGAAGGGCTTTAAAACATGGAATAGGCTTCCCTAGAGCATGGAAGAGTTAGACCCCAGCAGCTGCTGGCACCTAAGTGCAAGCACAGCTTTTTGCACTCCTGTCTGGGACTCAGAGTGAGGAGAGTGTTTGTAACTCAGAGACTAATTTTGGAGCAAAGATGCCCTTATCTCAGCAGTTCAGTAAATATGACAGTTACCCATATTATTAAAGTGACATGCATTATTATCAGTGCCCATAGTTGCAGCACACCTTCCCAAAGCCACACATGCAGATGAGTGTCACTTCATGTGCTGGAGATGAACTACCTCACCTAGAATCATAGAAAGTCCTGAGCAGGAAAAGACCCCCAAGGACCATCGAGACCAATTCCTGCCCCTGCACAGGACAACCCCAAATTCACACCGTGTCTCTGAGGACCTTGTCCAAGTGCTTCCAGAATATTGCCAGCCTTGGTGCCGTGATGCCTCCCTGGGGAGCCTGTTCCAGTGCTCCACCACCCTCTGGGGGAAGAACCTTTTCCAAATACCCAACCTAACCCTCCCCGGCACATGTTCCTGCCATTCCCTCAGGTCCTGGCATTGGTCACCAGAGAAGAAATCAGTGCCTGCCCCTTGTTGTGTTTTAGCCGGCAACTCAGCCCCACACAGCCGCTCGCTCACTCACTCCCCCACCAGTGGGACAGGGAAGAGAATCAAAAGGTTAAAGCTCGTGGGTTAAGATAAGAACAGTTTAATAATTAAAAACAAACCAACAACAACAAAAATGCAATGAAAAGGAAAACAATGAGAGGCACGAAACCTGGGGCGGGGAGGGGAATGAACCACCAAAACAAACCACACATGATGCAGCCAATCCCCAAGCCACAACAGCCCCCATTAATATACTGGTCGTGGTGTCACATGGTATGGAATGAACATCCCATTGGCCAGTCGGGGTCAGCCGCCCCCACCATGGCCCCGCCCCTCCCAGCCCCCTGCTGACGTGGCAGAGCGTGGGAAGCTGGAAAGGTCGCTGACCACCACAGGCACTACAGTGAAGAGAATTAGCCCCCTCTCAGCCAAAACCAGCACATTCTCCACCCCTTATTCCATACAATTTATGCCATGCCCAGGTCCCATACGATCCAATACAACCTTACCAACCACCACCCCTCCCCTTCCCTTTCCATCCTTTAACATAATACACAGACATCAGTCCCTTAGTTTATGGACCTTCCCTGTAAAATGTCCATTTAAATGTCCATTAAGTTCACCCAGTCCATGACTCTGGGCTCCATCTGTCGTATCAGTCTTTCACGGTGGGAGAGGTGGTGGGTGTGTGTGGCATTGGGTTGCTGCATACTGAGTCAGCCATCATTCCATCACTGCTGCACTTTGCTTGTTTCATCACAGTTTATCTTCAATGGATTGGGAGGCTTGTACTCTGATATCATTGATACAACACAGAGGTGACACACAATATTATATAGCAGTCCGCATTGTGCCATTCAGTTCATTGGCTGTTTTCGCCCAAAATCAAATCCCCTTGAGGCACACATCGGATTTCTCCATCCTCCCGCATCAGCCACCAAGTGCACCCAGGTCCTCGAGCAAAAGCAATCCCACGAATGGGTTTGCCTTTGCCGGAGGCAGGAAGAACACAGACTGTTTTGCCCAGCATACTTTTTGTGTGCACTACAGGGACTCTATCCCCTTCCACAGTATGTAGGATTTCTGACTGGGCAGGGCCAGCTCGGTTGGCAGATCCCCTCATGTTGACTAACCAGGTGGCCTTTGCTAAATGTGTATCCCAGTGCTTGAATGTCCCACCCCCCATTGCTCTCAGTGTAGTTTTTAACAGTCCATTGTACCATTCAATTTTCCCAGAGGCTGGTGTGTGATAGGGGATGTGATACACCCACTCAGTGCCATGCTCTTTGGCCCAGCTGTCTATGAGGTTGTTTCGGAAATGAGTCCCGTTGTCTGACTCAATCCTCTCTGGGGTGCCATGTCGCCACAGGACTTGTTTCTCAAGACCCAGGATAGCGTTCCGGGCAGTGGCGTGGGGGACAGGATATGTTTCCAGCCAGCCAGTCGTTGTTTCTACCATTGTAAGCACATGGTGCTTGCCTTGGCGGGTCTGTGGGAGTGTGATATAGTCAATTTGCCAGGCCTCCCCGTATTTATATTTCAGCCATCGTCCCCCATACCACAGAGGCTTTACCCGCTTCACTTGCTTGATTGCAGCGCACGTTTCACATTCGTGGATAACCTGCGCAGTAGCGTCCATGGTCAAGTCCACCCCTCGATCACGAGCCCACCTGTATGTTGCATCTCTCCCTTGATGGCCTGAGGTGTCATGGGCCCACCGAGCTAGAAAAAGTTCACCCTTATGTTGCCAGTCCAGATCCACCTCAGCCACTTCAATCTTGGCAGCCTGATCTACCTGCTGGTTGTTTTGATGTTCTTCAGTGGCCCGACACTTGGGGATGTGAGCATCCACATGACGTACCTTTACAACCAGGTTCTCTACCCGGGCAGCAATATCTTGCCACAATGTGGCAGCCCAGATGGGTTTGCCTCTGCGCTGCCAGTTGCTTTGCTTCCACTGCTGTAGCCAGCCCCACAGGGCATTTTGCCACCATCCAGGAGTCAGTATAGAGATAGAGCGCTGGCCACTTTTCCTGCTCCTCCTTCAGCAATGTCTAAGGCCAGCTGGATGGGCTTTACCTCTGCAAACTGGCTCAATTCACCTTCTCCTTCAGCAGTTTCTGCTACTTGTCGTGTAGGACTCCATACAGCAGCCTTCCATCTCCGGTGCTTTCCCACAAGGCGACAGGACCCATCAGTGAACAGGGCATACTGCTTCTCATCTTCTGACAGTTTGTTATAGAGTGGGGCTTCTTCAGCACGTGTCACCTCCTCCTCTGGTGATATTCCAAAGTCTTTGCCTTTTGGCCAGTCCATAATCACTTCCAAGATTCCTGGGCGACTGGGGTTTCCTACTCGAACCCGCTGGGTGATCAGTGCAACCCATTTACTCCACGTAGCATCAGTTGCATGATGTGTAGAGGGGATGTTTCCTTTGAACATCCAGCCCAGCACTGGCAGTCGGGGTGCCAGGAGCAACTGTGCTTCAGTACCAACCACTTCTGAAGCAGCTCAGACCCCTTCATATGCTGCCAATACCTCTTTTTCAGTTGGAGTATAGCGGGCTTCGGACCCTCTGTATCCCCGACTCCAAAACCCTAGGGGTCGACCTCGGGTCTCCCCTGGTGCTTTCTGCCAGAGGCTCCAGGTAGGGCCATTCTCCCCGGCTGCAGTGTAGAGCACATTTTTTACATCTTGTCCTGCCCGGACTGGCCCAAAAGCTACTGCATGGACTATTTCTCGTTTAATCTGTTCAAAGGCTTGTCGTTGCTCAGGGCCCCATTTGAAATCATTCTTTTTCCGGGTCACTTGATAGAGAGGGCTTACGATCAGACTGTAATTTGGAATATGCATTCTCCAAAAACCCACAACGCCCAAGAAAGCTTGTGTTTCCTTTTTGCTAGTTGGTGGAGACATGGCTGCTATTTTGTTGATAACATCCACTGGGATCTGACAACGTCCACCTTGCCATTTGATTCCTAAGAACTGGATCTCTTGTGCGGGTCCCTTCATCTTGCTTTGTTTTATGGCAAAACCAGCTTTCAGAAGGATTTGGACTATTTTCTCTCCTTTCTCAAAACCTTCTTCCGCTGTGTTGTCCCACATGATGATGTCATCAATGTATTGAAGGTGTTCTGGAGCTTCTCCCTGTTCCAGTACAGTCTGAATCAGTCCATGGCAAATGGTAGGACTGTGTTTCCACCCCTGGGGCAGTCGATTCCAGGTGTACTGGACGCCCCTCCAAGTAAAAGCAAACTGTGGCCTGCGCTCTGCTGCCAGAGGGATTGAGAAGAATGCATTAGCAATATCAATTGTGGCATACCACTTGGCCGCCTTTGACTCCAGTTCGTATTGAAGTTCTAGCATGTCTGGCACAGCAGCACTCAACGGTGGAGTGACTTCATTCAAGCCACGACAGTCTACTGTTAGCCTCCACTCTCCATTAGACTTCCGCACTGGCCATATGGGACTGTTAAAGGGTGAGTGGGTCTTACTGATGACTCCTTGGCTCCTCAGTTGGTGAGCGAGCTCATGGATGGGAATCAGAGAATCTCTGTTGGTGCGATATTGCCACCGGTGCACTGTTGTGGTGGCAATCAGCACCTGTTGTTCTTTGACCGTCAGCAACCCCACAACAGAAGGGTCCTTCGAGAGACTGGGCAAGGTAGACAGCTGTTCAGTTTTCTCTGTCTCCAAGGCAGCTACACCAAAAGACCACTTGTATCCTTTTGGGTCCTTGAAATACCCTCTCCTGAGATAGTCTATGCCAAGGATGCACGGAGCCTCTGGGCCAGTCACAATGGGGTGCTTCTGCCACTCCTTCCCGGTTAGGCTCACTTTGGCCTCCAATACAGTTAGCTCTTGGGATCCCCCTGTCACTCCAGCAATGCTGATGGGTTCTGCCCCTATATAGTTTGATGGCATTAAGGTGCACTGTGCGCCAGTGTCCACTAAAGCTTTATGCTCCTGTGGGTAGGACATGCCAGGCCATCGGATCCACACAGTCCAGTCAGCCCAGTTATCCCTTTCCTCCACCCGGCTGGAGGCAGGGCCCCTCTAGTCCTGATCATGGCAGTCACAACTCACTTCCTGTAAATGTGAATCGGGAGTCCCTCTATTACACTTAGATATAAAATCTGCGCTTCTACTCCTCTGTCTGGGGACTTGCTCGCTGGAAACTGGAGCAGCAGCTTTCCTGGAAGAGCCTCCCTGAGTGACTGTTCTTCCTTGCAGTTCATGTACTCGTGCCTGTAGGGTCGAAGTAGGCTTTCCATCCCACCTCATCATGTCCTCTCCGTGGTCATGCAGGTAGAACCATAGGGTGGCCCGTGGTGTGTATCCCCTTCTTTGAGCCAAAGGACGCTTATTCCTAACAGCTGAGACACTACTCTGTCGAGGTGGGGAGTAGGACATATCTTCTTTGAGTTGCTGGACCTCTTGGGACAGTTTCTCCACAGCAGAGATGAGCGAGGAAGAGAGATTTGTTTCATAATCCCGGAGTCTATCAATCACCTCCTCCATCGTTGGTGTCTCATCATCTCTCCAGGACATCACTGCCAATGAGTTTGCATGCGAAGATGGTGCGCTCCATACAAACTTCTGCCACATGGGTTGTGTGCACTCGGCTTCATATGGATCTTTGGATGACCGTTGATCGTCCAGGTCACCATAAATCACCTCAAGCACAGCTAATTCCCTTAGATATTGGATACCTTTCTCCATGGTCATCCATTTTCTTAGGCAAAATACAAAATCTTCTTTGAAGAGTTACCTTTCTCTCACAGCTGACAGGAGTCGCCTCCATAGGCTGAGGGCTTGTGTCCCTTTTCCAATTGCTTTGTCAATGTCCCCTTCCCCAGAAAGGGATCCCAGTTGTTTGGCTTCTTTTCCCTCTAATTCCAGGCTACTGGCCCCATTATCCCAGCATTGGAGCAGCCAGGTGATAATGTGCTCACCTGAATGATGGGTGAAATCTTTTCCATATATCCCGCAACGCACTCCAGGACAGGGATCGGGTAGTTTCCGTTTGTTGTACACATTCTTCTTCTTCCTCCTCCTCTTCTTGTGATGGCCCTGCTTCTTCATCATCTCTTTCTAAACGAGTTGCCTTTCTCTTTCAAGATTTCTTCTTGAGTATGCGGGCGACTGATGCACGAGTTGGTCCTCTGATTTAGTTGCAACGCTTGTCACCAGGGTTTGAGTAGCTGCAGTGTCTGTCGTGGGGGTTTGAGTGGCCATAGTTCTTGTTGCTTTCCTTGTCTTCATCTTTTTAGATCCAGAGGCCTTCTCTTCCCCTTGGGGGTACTGAATAGTGTTAAACAGGGTTCGATAGGCATGGGCCAGACCCCAGCACATTACAGTGATCTGTATCTCTCTGGAATTGCCAGGGTGACAACATACTTCCTCCAAATATTCTACTAATTTTTCAGGATTCTGCACTTGTTCGGGGGTGAAGTCCCACGACACTGGGGGTGCCCACCGTCTTAGGTATTTGCCCATACTATCCCACATACCCTGCCACGCATAGCTATTGAGCCTTGGGGCAGATCTCTGGATGATACTCTTAAATTGCTTATTAACCTTAGACAGTACTGAAATCGTCTGCCAAAGCAATACCACCAGATGTATCTTAACTACCCAAGGATGTTCAAGATACTGAAAAGTTGTTGTAATGAAGGAGGAGACATTATATATAACATGGTAGCTAAGGTGCCATTCTGTATTTCCTCCATAAAAAAACCTCTCAGCGGAGGAGTTATAATTGCTAACTGTCTCCATGGGGGTACCCAAAGTACAGTAACGACTTCCATGCAAGACCTAAATAACTGATAACAGTCAAGGCCAGTGTTTTAATAACAAATCTCCTAGGCAAAACATCTCTAATCACTGCAGAGCACAGCAAACTAGAAAAACCAACAGCAAGTTTTAACATGTACTTTACAATCAGCATGGTAGAGACTGGACAAACTAATATTAAGAACAGATTAATCAATGCTGTGACCAGCAACTGTTATTATCTCCAACCCTTCGTGCCCCACGTTGGGTGCCAAAATGGACTGTCGTGGTTCACCCTCAGTCGGCAACTAAACACCACGCAGCCGCTTGCTCACACCCCCCGCCCCTGTGGGATGGGGGAGAGAATCGGAAGAGCAAAAGAACTTGTGGGTTGAGATAAGCACAGTTTAATATTTACAATAAAATAATAATATTAATAATAATGATTATGATAATAATGACAATAATAATATAATATAATGACATGGGAAAGGAAAAAAAACGCAGAAACACAAATGATACAACTGCTCACCACCTGCCGACTGATGCTGCCTGTCCCTGAGCCGTGATTGCTTCCCTCCTACCCCACCGGCCAGCCCCTCCCAGGTAACATACTGGGCATGACGTTACATGATATGGAATATCCCTTTGGTCAGTTTGAATCTGCTCTCTTAGCTGTGCCCCCTCCCCTCCCGGCTTCTTGTGCACCCAGCAGAGCATGGGAGGCTAGACATGTCCTTGACTAGTATCAGCGCTGCCCAGCAACAGCCTAAACATCTGTGTGTTATCTCAACATTGTTTTCATGCTAAGTTCAAAGCACAGCACTATGCCAGCTGCAGTGAAGAAAATTAACTCTATCCCAGCTAAAACCATGACACGACCACATCATAGTTTCCCTGGCACGCAATGCCTGCCAGCTCCTCCTGTTTATTGCCCATGCTGCATGCATTGGTGTAAATGCACTTCAGTTGATCTATGAAGCTCTTCTCCAACACAGGCATGCCACCCCCCAGGCTCATCCATAGCAGGCCTGGTTTTATCCCCTTCCCCCTTCGTATCTAGTTTAAAGTGCTCTCAATGAGGCCTGCTAACTCCTGAGCCAGAATCCTTTTCCCCCTTTGTGACAGGTGAACCCCATCTGTCTCCAGCAGGCCTGGTGCCATATAAACTGCCCCATGATCAAAAAAACCCAAAATTCCACCGCTGGCACCAGCCTCTGAGCCATGTGTTAATGAGATGGGACTGCCTGTTCCTTTCCGTATGTCTCCCGGCTACCGATGGGATGGAGAACACTTCCTGCGCTCCTGAGCTTTCAAGTAATCGCCCCAGTTCTCTAAAGTCCCTTTTGATTGTCTTTGCATCTCTCATCACTGCCGACCTGAACAACCACTAGCGGATAATAATCGGATCCTTTTACCAGCCTAGGGAGCTTCCTGGTAATGTCTCTTATCCTTGCCCCAGGGAGGCAGCAGACTTCCCTATGGGATGGGTCCGGTCAGCATATCGGGCCCTCTGTTCCCCTCAGAAGGGAGTTGCCTACGACAATTACCCTTCTTTTATTCTTACCAGTGGCCGTTGTAATGCATGGGGCTGACTGGTTCCCTCTAGTCAACCCCTTGGGTGGATCACTGTGTCTTCGTCCTCCTGGCCCTCAGGTTCCAGAGCCCCATACCTATTGTGTAAGGGCACCTGGGGGGGAAGTTGGCCGGGAGAGGATTTGCCTACTGCACCGAGCACGGATCTGCATCCATCTTCTGCCTCTTGGGTCCCCTCCCTCTGCCTGGCGGCACGAGGGCAGGGGAGCCACTCCTTCTCTTGATGCTTCTATCTGGTGCGCTCGTCTCAGGGATGGTAGGGAGTGGCTCCACCAGTCTATCTCCCTCTTGCATTCCCTGATACTCCTCAGTCTTGCAACTTCTTCTTTCAGCTCTGACACCATGCTGAGCAGATCCTCCACCTGCTCACACCTCACACAGGTCCTGTCTCGGGAGCCCTCCATGACTGGAGCAAGTCTCTGGCACTCCCTGCAGCCAGAGACCTGGGTGGCTGCATGTTTTAGTGGGAGTTCTGTCTGCATTGCCACATGCCTCCTGGCGATAGCTCTTGTCCGAGTGGAGACCATGGCTAAGTCTTTTCTGGGAGAGCATAGACCACGAGGAGAACTCGCCAGCTGCCTGCTCGCCCTGCCTGATGCACCACGCCCTGTTTGCCCGTCCTGTTCGCTGTGCTCCTGGTCAGTCGCGCTCCCTAGGGGCCCGTTTAAATCTCCCACTGTTGCCCCAGCAACACCCAAGCCCCATCTGCCTCACTCCCGAGAGCAGCCGGTTGTTTTTGGCGCTAGGGCCCCACCAGGCTCTTTATCGGGTTCCCTAGCACAGGAAACCCCCTTTTCTACCCCAATCTAGCACCCAGTTGCAGGACTTAGCGTTGCTGCCGCTGTGTGCCCCACCAACTTTATGTACATCCCCTTCACAATTATGTATTTGTATGTGCATTTAAGTCCTGCCAATGAGTTTTGAGGGGTGCACGTTAGGAGGACCGATCCCCCGCACATCCGGCGCAGTAAATAAAGAATGCCTACCTTTTAACACTTCACTGGTGTTACAAGGTTTATTGCCGATTTCAGTAACAGGGCAACGGAGGGGACTGTCCCGCTCTACTCTGCGCTGGTGCGGCCTCACCTCAAGTGCTGTGGGCAGTGTTGGGCAGCACAGGACATTAAGGATATAAAGATATTGAAGAGTGTCTAGAAGAGGGCCACGAAGTTGGGGAAGGGTTTAGAGGGGAAACCGTATGAGGAGCGGCTGAAGTCCCTTGGTTTGTTCAGCCTGGAGAAGAGGAGGCTGAGGGCAGCCCTCATGGCGGTCTGCATCTTCCTCAAAAGGGGAGGAGGAGGGGTGTACTGGTTTTGGTTGAAAAGGGTTAATTCTCTTCACTGTAGTGCCTGTGGTGGTCAGGGACCTTTCCAGCTTCCCATGCTCTGCCACATGGGCAAGAGGCTGAGAGGGGCAGGGCCACAGCCAGGGCAGCTGACCCCAACTGGCCAATGGGATGTTCATTCCATACCATGTGACACCATGACCAGTATATTAAGGGGGGCAGTTGGAGCTTGAAGATTGGTGGTGTTGGGTCAGTAGGTAGTGAGTGGCTGTGTCATGTGCAGTTTGTTTTGGTGGTTCATTCCCCTTCCTCCCCACCCTGGGTTTTGTGCCTCTCATTGTTTTCCTTTCCATTGCATTTTTGTTGTTGTTTTTTTCATTTTAATTATTAAACTGTTCTTATCTCAACTCACGAGCATTATCCTTCTGATAATGCTCCCATCCCACCGGTGGGGGAGTGAGCGAGCGACTGTGTGGGGCTGAGCTGCCGGCTAAACCACGACAGTCTTTTGGTGCCCAACGTGGGGCTCAAGGGTTGGAGATAACAACAGCTGCTGGTCACAGCACCATGTTGTCCTTTTTGCAGTTGGTGTTAAAGATCGGTGTTGGTTTGTTGAGTCTGCTGTGTTCTGCTGTGATTAGTGATGTTTTGCCTATGAGATTTGTTATGCAAACACTTGTTTTCAGCTTTATCTGGTATTTGGGGGTTTTGCTGAAACCCTTACTGTACTTTGGATACCACCTTGTTGAGGCAATTAGCAATTATACCTCCTCTGCTGAGAGATTTTATATGGAGGAAATACAGAATGGTACCTTTGCAACTTTGTTCTATGATGTCTCTGCCTCTATTACAACAACCTTTTTGTATCTTGAACATCCTTGGGTGGTTAAGGTGCACTTATTGTTAGTTTTTGGGCATGTTGTTTTGGTTTTGACTAAGCAACTTAAGAATATCACCCAGAAATCTGCCCCAAGGCTTGATAGTTACAAGCGGCAGGGCATGTGGGATAGCATGGGCAAATCCCTAGGGCAGTGGGCACCCCCAGTGTTTTGGAGTTTCCCCCCCTGAACAAGAGCAGAATCCTGAAAAACTAGTAGAATATTTGGAGAAAGTATGTTGTTATGCTGGGAACTCCAGAGAGACACAGATAACTGCAACATGCTGGGGCCTGGCCCATGCATACCGAGCCCTGCTCAACAGTATTCAGTGCTCCCAAAGGGAAGAGAAGGTCTCTGGATTGAAATGCAAAGTAACAGGCAAAGTGGTCACTCTAACCCTGACAACAGACACTGCAGCCACTCAAACCCCATGACAAGCACTATGGCTACTCAAACCCCCACGACAGCTACTGCAGCTGAACCAGAGAATCAACCCGTACCAGTATCAGTTGCCCCCATACACAAGAACAAATATTGGAAGCGGATGTCAACTTGTTTCGAACAGGATGATGGAGAAGCAGGGCCATCACGAGGAGAGGAGGAAGAAGTTATAAATGAAACAGAGACCACCCAGTCCCTGTCCTTGAATGAGTTGCGAGATATGCAAAAAGATTACGGCTGTCGTTCAGGTGAGCACATTGCCACCTGGCTTCTCCGATGCTGGGATAATGGGGCCAGTAGCCTGGAACTAGAGGGAAAAGAAGCCAAACAACTGGGATCCCTTTCTGGGGAAAGGGGCGTTGACAAAGCAATTGGAAAAAAACCACAAGCCCTCAGCCTCTGGAGGCGACTCCTGTCCAGACTGAAGGAAAGGTATTGATACAAAAACTTCGCGGATACTATCCTTCAAAGTCTGAACTTCCCCATAAGAGGAAGCGGAGTATCCAGAAAGTTCCCGAAATAAAACTCAATAGCAACAAAGTCACTATTAAGCAGGCATCCTTTATTACAGCGCTGGGCAGCACTGGGGATTGATCCACCATGAGTGCTCCAGTGATTCAGTAAACTTCCAAAGATTATATGCTATAAAGTCATACATATTCATAAGATTCCCGAGGATTCATTAACATATGTAAAAGCTCAAGCTGCATGCATAGTTGTCCTTTTAGTGGTCTTTGGGAGTCCTCCAGTGGTCTCTGATGGTCTTCCTCACCTGTCAGCTGGTTGAACTTTGGGTTTCCTTTGCCCATATATAGTCATTGAATTAGCTCACCAGTCCTTTAGCCCTGGACTATCACAAGGGGCTGATTTAAACTAGTTCCTCGAGTGCTTATCTCGGCACTGATGTCCTGAGTCTCTGTTATCAATGAATTTACAAGCTTATGCACCATCTTTTTAATCCCATCTGGCACCAATTTGCATTCTTCAAATCCCTGAAACTATCTTTGCAAGGGAGGAAACCACAAGAGAACAAGGATGTTTACAATACGGATTAAGTCAAGGACTGTCAGGGGTTTAGTTCTATCACTTTGTGGGTACTTTCCCACATCTATCTTGCACGGCCAGATGCCTGCGACTTACAGATAGCAATACCCAAAAGAATGCCTTACTTACAATATGCAGTTCTTGCCTCCAGCTCTTCAGTCCGGGTATCAAAGTCCCTCTCTGAGAAATCCTAGTACTGGCTGAGGTTCCTGTGATCCCAGGATCTGTCGAGCTTCAGAGGCAGAGTCCCATCTGGGTCGCCAAAACTGTTACCAAAATGGGCAATAAACCTCGTAACACCAATGTAGTGTTAAAAGGCAGGCATTCTTTATTTACCGCGCCAGATGCATGGGGGATCGCTCCTCCTAACGTGCATCCCTCAAAACTCATTGGCAGGACTTAAATACACATACAAGTAGATAATCATGAAGGGGCTGTACATATGTAAAGTAAAAGGTGGAGACTTCTGAGAACTTATTAACTCTCTTGATCCTGGGGGTCTTCTCTGGTGGTCAAGGGGAGGAAGGCCAATAGTCCTCCTCACTTCAACTTTTCACCTTTTTCTTCTTGTAAATCTGCCAAACCATAGTACCGGTCTTATCTAGCTTGGTTGTTATTTGCTTTCCGGCCTTCCATATGTCGGATAATCCTTGGCCTTAGAAATGCTAATTTAGTGGTAACAGCCCTCTTATCTCTTTGTCTTCATCCTTAGTTCCTTTTTGTCCTTGAGCCCATATGTCTATTCTTTATGTCACATTCCTCGTAGGTCACCTTGCTCCAACCTAAGATACATACTTATCTTGGTAAGATACAGTTCACTGCTACCAATTATTCTAAACTACAAATGAAATATTATACCCAAAGTCATCGTTAATAACCTACAGGATAATACTGGGCAAAAATAAAAGCATATATCAGCCCGGCTGCAATGCAGGGCTTGGTGCACCCCAGGGCACGGTTGGCCCTCTTGGCTGCCAGGGCATGTTGTTGGCTCATGTGCAACTGGCTGTCAACCAGAGACCCCAGGTCCCTCTCTGCAGAGCTGCTCTCCAGCCTCTCATTCCCCAGCCTGTCTGTACACCCAGGGCTGCCGTGCCCAGGTGCAAAATCCAGCACTTGCCCTTGTTAAACTCCACACAGTTGGTGATTGCCCAGCTCTCCAGCCTGTCCAGATCCCTCTGCAGGGCCTCTCTGCCCTCGAGAGTGTCAGCAGCTCCTCCCAGTTTTGTGTCATCAGCAAACTTAATTAGTATTCCTTCCAGTCCTGCGTCCAATTTATCTATGAAGAGATTAAAGAGTGTGAGAAACGGAACTAAGGTATTGTTTATTAAGACTTATGTTAAGCTCAATGTAAAGGTTATGCGAAGAATACCTCCCAGGCATGCTTATGCAAGATAACCATCAGATGTCCAAACTTATCGACAGAGATAGGACAAGCAACCCCATATCACCAGGAAGCAGGAAACGACCCCCTAACAACAACTGAAGCATGCGAAGAGTACCTCCACTATCTCATTGAACATGGAAGTAAAGATGTATAAAGAGAGACTGTTTGAACTGCTCAGTACGGTAGTTGGCGGAGCGCAGACTCCCCTGCCGTCCAGCGCTGTATTTGCTCATATTCTACTTGCTACAATTAATAAAATTCTAATTGGATTATGATCCATTGTGGTCTCAATTTATGACAAGAGTACCGACCCCAAGATGAATCCCTGCAGAACCCCGCTAGTGACTGGCCACCAGCCCGATGTAACCCCATTTACAGTAATCATCAGCCCATTGCTCACCCCCTGCATTATGTGTTTATCCAGCTGTGTGCTGGACATTATGTCGAGGAGGAGACTGTGAGAGGCAGTATCAAAAGCTTTACTGAAATCCAAAATGATTACATTGACTGCCTTCCCTTGGCCAGCTAGGTGGGTGACCTTGTCATAGAAGGAAATTTTGTTAAGCAGGACTTTTCCCTCATGAACCCATGCTGGCTGGGACCAATGACTGCATTGTGTTTCAGGTGTTTTTCAATCACTCCCAGGATAATCTTCTCCATAATTTTACCAGGCACAGAAGTGAGACTGACGGGCCTGTGTTACTGGGGTCATCCCTGTTGCCCTTCTTGAAGACTGGGCCTCCAGTCAACTGGGACCTCTCCAGATTCCCAAGAGCATTGAAAAATCATTGAGAGAGGTCTCGCCAGCTCAGATGAATCCCATCAGGCCCCCATCGATTTATAGGGATCCAGCTGGAGCAGCAAATCCTGCACAAGTTCAGTGTTGATTGGGAGTTTATCATTCCCACAGTCATGATTCTCTAGCTCTCTGGGACCTCAAGAGCCCACCATCAGTGTTGAAGACTGAGGTGAAGAAAGCATTAAATGTCTCTGCCTTGTCTATGTCCCTGCTTGTGAGGTGACCATTCTCATCAAGCAATGGGCCAGTGTTATTTCTGGCTTGCCTTTTGCTATGAATGTATTTTAAAAAAACCTTTCTTTTTGTCCCTTACAGTACTGACCAGCTTCAACTCTAATGGAACTTTGGCCGCAAATATTTCTTCCCTGCAGTGGCAAACACCATCCCTATAGTCCTCTGTGCTGGTTTTGGCTGAGAAAGGGTTAATTCTCTTCACTGTAGTGCCTGTGGTGGTCAGGGACCTTTCCAGCTTCCCATGCTCTGCCACGTCAGCAGGAGGCTGGGAGGGGCAGGGCCGGGGCAGCTGACCCCGACTGGCCAATGGGATGTTCATTCCATACCATGTCATGCCATGACCAGTATATTAACAGGGGCAGTTGGCACGGGGGGGGGCAGTGGCAGCTTGAGGACTGGCGGTGTCGGGTTGGCGGGCGGTGAGCAGCTACGTCATGTGTTGTTTGTTTCAGTGGTTCATTCCCCTCCCCTGCCCCACCCCAGGTTTTTTGAGCCTCTCATTGTTTTCCTTTCCATTGCATTTTTGTTGTTGTTGTTTTATTTTATTAAACTGTTCCTATCCCAACCCACGAGCGTTACCCTTCTGATTCTCTCCTCCGTCCCACCGGTGGGGGAGTGAGCGAGCGGCTGTGTGGGGCTGAGTTGCTGGCTAAACCACAACATCCTCTCATGTCGCCTGGCCTTGCTTCCACTGGCCATATACTTTCTGTTTTCTCCTTATTTAAAGAAGAATATCCCTGGTCAGCCGAGCCGGCCTTTTGCCTCACCTGCTTGACTCACTACACGGGAATCGCCTGCTCCTGCACTCTCAGGAGGTGGTACTTAAAAAGCAACCAGTTTATCTGAGTCTTTCTTCTGCATCACATCTGCTGGGTGCGAGCTCAGATTAAAGGAAGGTCAGTCACCCTTTTTCCAAGCTAGGTGCCAGCAGGCAGACTTTCACTGATGAAGTGCCTGGCTGGATGACATGTTTTCAGCTGTGAGGTTTATGCGGGGGAGGCAACTGTCTCTGTACAACAAAAAGAGTTTCCTGAAAGATGAAAACATAGATTTTTTGATGTAAACAAACCCAAAGAGAACACACTTTTGCTGATCTTTTTTAACAAAACCTTTCAGAACTTTTAAAGTTCTATGTACTATCAACTTCCTTGGTTTTGCAAAACAACCTTACATTAAGTTTCACTGCAATGCTCTGTACAAATCTAGTATCAGACAAACTTTTCTTCTTTTAAATAAGTAAAAGTGAGCATTATTTACAAAGCATCTTCAGATCATTGTTGCCATTCTGCTGATGAGAGGGTGGTGAGGCACAAGTGGGTCCTTCACGGTCCTCAGCAGATCAGAGCCATATCAGGTGTGTTTATGAAAGCCGATGTAGAGCTGGTCCATGCCACTGATACTTGTTTAACTCTAGAGCCAGAAAGGAAATGTCTTAAGTGGAAAATCAGGTGCGTAAGACACAGGGCAATGGTGGACCTTGCCCAGGTACCGTTCGTCTCTGCGAAGCAGCATTGCTGGCTGCCTTGTACCTCACTGGCCGGAAATAATTAGACATACAAATCTGCTGAATAACTGAGCCATCCCTTCCTTGCTAATAGTGTGATCCTGGTAGAGGCAGGAGGGGTGCAAATCACAGAATCACAGTTTGGAAGGGACCTCACAGATCATCTAGTCCAACCTTTCTGGGAAGAGCAGCGTCTAAACAAGATGGCCCAGCACCCTGTCCAGACGACTCTTGAAGGTGTCCAACGTGGCCGAGTCAACCCCTTCCCTGGGGAGATTATTCCAATGGGTGACTGTCCTCAGTGTGAAAAATTTCCCTCTGGTGTCCAATCGGAATCTCCCCAAGAGCAACTTGTGTCCATTCCCCCTTGTCCTCTCCATGTGACTCCGTGTAAAAAGGGAGTCTCCATCTTCTTTGTAACTACCCCTTAAGTACTGGTACACGGTGATGAGATCCCCTCTGAGCCTCCTTTTCTCAAGGCTGAACAAACCCAGCTCTCCCAGCCTACCCTCGTATGGCAGCTTCCCAGTCCTCTGATCATCCTGGTGGCCCTTCTCTGGACCCCTTCCAGCCTGTCCACATCCTTTTTGTACATTGGGGACCAGAACTGTACACAGTACTCCAGGTGTGGCCTGACAAGCGCTGAGTAGAGTGGGATGATGACTTCTTTCTCTCTGCTGGCAATGCCCTTTTTGATGCAACCCAGCATCCTGTTGGCCTTCTTGGCCGCAGCAGCACACTGTTCGCTCATGTTGAGCTTTCTGTCCACCAGGACCCCCAGGTCCCTTTCCACAGAGCTGCTCTCCAGCCAGGTGGATCCCAGTCTGTACTGCACTCCTGGATTATGTTTTCCCAGGTGCATGACCTTACGCTTCTCCTTGTTGAACTTCATAAGGTTCTTGCTGGCCCACTCCTCCCACCTATCCAGATCTCCCTGCAGAGCAGCTCTCCCTTCTGGAGTGTCTACTTCCCCACTCAACTTGCTGTCATCAGCAAACTTCATCAGGCTACACTTGATGCCAGTATCCAGATCACTTATAAAGACGTTGAATAACATTGGGCCCAGTATTGATCCCTGGGGGACTCCACTAGTGACAGGTTGCCAGTTTGAGAAAGAGCTATTTACCACCACCCTTTGGGTGCGGCCTGTCAGCCAGTTCCCCACCCACTGCACAGACCACTTGTCTAGGCCATAACGCATCAATTTCTCCAGGAGGAGACTGTGGGGGACCGTATCAAAGGCCTTGGAGAAGTCCAGGTAGACAACGTCCACCGCCCGCCCCATGTCAACCAGGCAAGTCACTTTGTCATAGAAGGCCACCAGGTTTGTCAAGCACGATCTGCCTTTAGTGAAGCTGTGTTGGCTTTTCCCAATTACGTGCTTCAATTGACTTGTGATGGCCCTCAGGAGGATTCGTTCCATAACTTTCCCAGGGATTGAAGTAAGGCTGATGGGCCTATAGTTACCCGGATCCTCCCTCGAGCCTTTCTTGTAGATTGGGGTAACATTTGCCTTCCTCCAGTCCCCTGGGACATCCCCCATTCTCCATGACTTCTCAAAGATTATGGAGAGAGGCCTTGCGATGATGTCAGCAAGCTCTCTCAATACCCTCGGGTGGATGGCATCAGGGCCCATTGATTTGTGGGGGTCAAGCTCCTGTAGTAGTTCATATACTAACTCTTCCTTCACTGATGGTGGGTCGGTGTTTGGTTCAATTGGCAATTTTGTTCCCAAAGCCTGGGACCCTACAGTGCTGGTAAAGACCGAGGTGAAGAAGGTGTTCAAATGGTGTGGCTGTAACAAAGGCAGGCTATGAGAAGTGCAGAATAACTGTGGCAGGTTGCCTCATTGGCTTTCACCCAGCGGAGGTCAGGTCTGTGGAAACTGGTTCCTGCAAATTAGCTAAGAAGCAATTAAGATTGGTGATCTCCCACCTCCTCTCTCGAGTTACAACAACCCTAGCTTTCTTTACATGTCCTGCTGAGAGTACTGCGTCTTGCTGGTTTATTACAGGATTGTCACTGTGGTCTGTAAGAGGCACTACTGCATAAAAAGGGTCCTAAGGAGATCTGAAATGCTGCCAGTAAGCAAACTAAAGCAAACTTTCAGCTCTAATCACCACTCCTAAGAGGCTTTGCTTTGAGTACTGCATCCCCATTTGGATGCTACAGACTTCAGAAAAGACATGGAACAACTGGAGGGTCCAGAGAATGCAAGAGCTGGAAAACATCACTGACGAGGAAAGACAGAAGAATTTTGAATCGTTCAGTCAAACTGGGATGGTCTCAGTGGTTCCCCAGTAGTAAGTCCATAGTGTACAAACCCGTGATTGCATTTCTTCGCCTGTGCTTGTTCAGTGTTGCTGAACCAGTGCTGTGGCCTGCAGGCACCTGCCAGCCCTGCCTCCATTTTCTCTTCTGGCTCTTCTTTACCACATAGTATCTACGCGAACTGGGTTGGACCCAACAAGGGACCCAGAGCATTCACCACCTGGAATAGCTTGTTAGGTAGATTACAGCCCTAAAACATGGGTTTCAACCCTGCTGAGATGGAGCAGAGAGCTGAATCCAGATCTTCTATAGCTTTTGTGAATGCATTCACTGCAGAGTGAGTGGGCACTTCCAAACCTTGCTTTGTAAGAAGTAGATTTATAACTGCTTATGAACAAAACAGTAAGGTATTTATTATTTTGGCAGGGAAATAAAAAGAAAAATCATTTATCTATAAAGCTGTTTCTCAGAAGTATATTACAATAAAGGTGATTCCTCTATTGAAACAGTGCTGGCATCTTAGACTATTGCATTTTTCTAAGGTGACAGTTCACTGTAGATATAGAAATGATCATTCTTACTCAAGGAGAAAAGAAACATTTGCTGAAAAGCACTTATGCATGCAGCACCCTGTGATACCGTGCATGGGAGTTTGTGCTGCAGCTGCTGGCTGCAGAGTCCATGCTTACAGTGTTGTACAGGGCACTCAGCTGGAGGTCAGATGTGCTGTCTGTCTCCACTGATGACCTGCTGGACAGCAGGACCCTTCTAGAAAGATCCCACCATAGCCTTCAGTAAGGCCCTTGTGTTGCCAAGGCAGCCTGGGCTAAAGGAAGTGGTCGATCTCTCCAAAGAAAAATAAGCAACACCTTCATACATTGGCATGTGGGATATATATGCACCATGCAATGTAGCATCACCTAAGCGGTCCAGGGGTGCATTCCCAGCAAGGCAGTGCATCTGCAGGATGCCACACAGCACCATGCAAGAGCAACCATGTGGTGAGCAGCACTGCAGCTGGATCCACCTAGGCCAACAGACGTGGTAGCAAGCATGGCATCAGCACCATCTCCATGCTGCAGGTCACAACTGTAGTGTTCAGAGGTCAGGACGGAGCTCGTTTGGCCTTTTCCAGGGACCCCAGGACTGTGTCCTCTGAGAAGGTCCTTCTGTGTTTTGACTTTGCAAATGGTCCATTATTAATAGCAGCCAGCGTTATTATCAGCTGTAATCAATTTTATTGCCAGGACACTCTCTGTCTCCCTCAGCTCTCAGCAGTGTAAGACCTGACTTCAGGCCTCCTGGCTCCTTTCAGCTTCTCCCCTCCAGCAGCTCCTGCTGCCGTCATCCGCCATTGCCCAACATCTCCCAGCAGCAAGTGAGCGGGGTCTGAGCCAACTGTCTGCTCTCGCTGTGCCACTCTCTGTGCCTTGCACTCAGCCAGGAGATAGCTGCACTTGTCCTGGCCCCGGCTCCCAGCCTGGCCCCAGGCAGCGGCTGGGCGCTGGAGGGGTGGCAGCGGGACCTCGCACACGGGGACCAGCAGAAGTCTCAGGCACAAGCAGGAATAAGGAGCAAGCCGTGGATGTGATGCTTGTGGCTAACTGCTCCTCTCCAAAGGATCTCTTTCCAGCTTCAAATGCTTCGTGTCTGGCTTTACTCTGCAGTTGGGAATTTGCAGATGCTGTCATTCAACCTGAGCAGGCAGAGGTTGGTTACTGAGCAAACCTGGGCTCCCCACTGCCTCTGAGCCCTCCACAGGCTTTACTCCAGGTCTACAGCGTGAAGGTATGGTGGGAACCCTGTAAAGGTAATACTCAGATTGCTGCTCAATTTTGCTTGAAGACGTTATTCATACAGGAGAGCCCAAATGTGGGCAGGACTCCTGATCTGGGGAAGCATTAAAGGTGCTAAGGGACTTGCAAAGACCAGGAAATACTCTTCTTATTTCTGGTTTTCAGAGATTTTGTGCCATTTCCCATTGTACAGGAATAGGTGATGAGCATATGGAATAGCTCTAATAAAATTTGTTCTTACAAGGTTTATGCAAATCCAGGTTTTGTGAACAGAAGCTCACACACTTCTGATCTTCGAGAATCAGCTTTGCTTTTGGCCTTCATGTATGTAAAGGCAGGATACTGACCATGTTACTTCAATCAGTCTAGTCTTTCACATTTTCTACCATGGCTGTGCAAGATATGCATTTTAACTGGAATGCAAGAAGTATTTTTGTGCTAGATCCCTGGAAATGTTGGTTAGACTGAGCAAGCATCACTTCTTTAAATTTCAGTCCCTCTTCTGATACCTTATTTTAAATTAGCAGACCTGGAAAGTGCTAACAGACCTCCCCCATCAACTTTTTTCTGAGGCAATGTTTTAAACATGTGGATGAAACATATATGCATCTAAAAACCTGTCTAAGGGGAAGCATATAATGAAAATGAAGCCTTATAAAATGACCTCGTTACTGAGTAGCTAAGTGAAATCCTTCAGAGAGCACTTCTTGCCTGTGCCTTGCTCCCCTTCTTGTCAGTGCCAAGAGCACGTTATTGCTGCACGGTGGATGTTTGGTCCCTTGCATAATTGTGGAACCGCTTGGTCTGCATTTCCTTGTGCGTCCCATGGCCAGAAGCAGCGGGGCACCTTGTGGTCATCAGCAAGTGAGACACTCTGTGTTTTAGGACCGTTACAGGAAAAGTCTGAATAATATTTATTTCTTGATTTGCTGCTTAAATCTGCAGGTTTCTCTATTATTTCGTTGCATAGTATTGCAAGGAAACCAGCAATAGTACATCCAAAGTGTGAAGCGTAGTTTCCAGGATTTACAGCTGTCTAATTCCCATGGGATTTATTCCCATTGGTTAGCACTGGGTGTATGCTGGTGACCTGAGTGACATTGTAGCATGAGGCTTTCTGCCCAGACACCGGCAGGCTTTTCTCACCTCCTAACAAGGGATTAAACAAGCCTATAGCGATTCCAGCTGCAAATTCGGGAGGTAAGAGCATATGCGTGGGTGGGAATGTGCCAAGAAGGGGGAAAAATGTGTGCAAATAAGGCAGAGAGAGAGAGATGGGAGCTGGGAGCACATGAACGCTTTCAGATCCTCAGCCAGTTGGGATTCCTTCAGTGTTGAAGGCTAGCATTTATTAATATTACTTTATCATTTATGGTTTAATAGTCTTTAAGTAAGAAGAGACTGCTGTAAGTTGTTTGACCAATTTTACTCAATTTAGCAGGTTTTGAGTTAATCTGGGGCGAGGAGAGGTTGTCTAGAGCTGATCGTAGAGGATCAAGGAGCAAAAACACCAGAGGAACTGATTTCTTGTGCTCAGCTTGGCCAGAGCTGGTGGAGAGGTCAGTTCTGTGGGCATCCCTGTTCTGGAGCCTCGCCCTTCGTGTCACTCTGTATTGACTCTCAGCAGTGCTAAAAAAAAAAATATTATAAAGCAGAGAAAAGGAGGCAGGATGCTGTTCCAGAGCTACTTCTTATTGCAGGGCTAAGCAAGGGCTGAGCAGATAGTGCGGATATCCTGGCAAATGTGGCACAATTCATGGGAGCAAAGCAGAGCAGCAGCCCAGTGAGCAGATAAACACACTGCTGGCAAGGTTTGTTTCCCAAGTGCTTCAGCATGGTCTGCTGCGATGAAGAGGAGTGGAATTTTCCAGCTGGTTACTCAGACTGCGTGTGCCACGTTCCTGGCTCCCCACCGTGGATGCTTGCAGATGCCTGTTTAGCTACAGGCTATGAACTGTGAGATTTCTCAGGGGCTTCTCCTAGGTCAGGAGCAATCACTGGAAAAGTAGATCAGAGAGCTCACAGAGGAGGTGGCCTGATAAGCTGGGAACGTGCCTTCCCTTTGGCTCAGTTTCTGTAATGAGCTGTGAGACAGTTTGCATTTCCTCTGTTGACAGCGTGCAGCCAGCACCACTCCAAGCTTCTCTGTGCAAGGACTTGGGCCCTGCGTGCCTGCCTGAGCTCAGCCTGACACCCACAGGCATGTGGGGCCACTGCTTCACCCGTCTGCTTTATGATCCATGCTAGGGGATGGGGAGAAAACTCGCTGTCTGGGAACTCAGCAAGGGTGCTTGGTTAGAGGAGGAAGGGAGTCCGTTCAGTGTGGTTGCCCTTACATGGCTCTGTTGCGTGCTGGCAAGGGACAGCCAGCTCGGAACATCCTCCACGTGTACGGACACCTTCTGAATCACAGCCCAGTGTTGTGCGTGCACTGAGCTGCTGTCGGTATGTGCCAGGGAGACCCAGGCACCAAATCTGTGCCGTCTTGGTGGGTGAAAGGTGCCCAGCAGAACATCCTCTAGCACTGAACAGGGCAAAGCTATTACTGAGACACCAGCTCTGGAGGGAAGGTCATACTTTCCCCTGAAATGCTTCAAAGTGATCAAAGCTGTACCAGGAGGGGAAAAGCTTATAAAGCTCAACCTATTCAACTGTTAATGTGAAAGCTGGTTTATTGACTTAACACTGCATTAATGTACTTACACCTATAAAAGAGTGATCTGGCAGAGATCTTGCTGACTGGACAAGATCCAAAGATAGGCAGATAGCTAAATATGACATCGATACAAGATTCTCTGCCTACAAAGGCAGATAGGCAAGGAGATGCATTTAATATCACCTGCAGTCCTTAAGAGGAGATTCTGTATTTTTCTGATACAGCTTCCAGGAGATGCTCCACATTGGGAAGATGTGAAGATTCCTGCTGGATCCAGGAACCTTTGAGATCTCCACTTGGGGGTCTTACAGCAAGGTTCTACTCCAAGGTGAACAGATGTTTTGTCAAAATTAGGAGCCTAAGAAACATGACAGAACGGTGTCATAAAACGAGTGAGATAAAGTCTCTCAAGAAGAGAGAGGTAGAGCATGCTTTTCCGAGAGAAAGTCCATCAGGAGTGGCTGAAAGCAGCCAGTTTTAGGGGATTCTGCAATTCAGTGAAGGGAAGCCAAGGGTGTAGATTTCCTCTAGAGCTCTGCTTTCTCTGAAGTGCTATAGTTTAGAATTCTCCTTCCAGAAAGCCAGTGAATAACTGGGCAGACTCCCAATTGAAAGCAAGTTGCAAAATCAGACCCCAGAAGTGAACACATCACTTGGGTCCATAGTCTAAGATCTCACTTGGGAGGAGAAGAGGAGGAATCATGTAAATCTACGCTGAGGGAAGCAATGATTTGAGGGGGTGTCTGGAAGAAACTTGGAGGTGCTGCTGTTCCTGTGACTGCTGCAGGTTCATCCACCTTGACTAAGCTTTTCATACGCCAGATCTCATTTGCATTTTAGCCTCTAAGACTGTGTCTGCAGGTGCTGTATGCATGAGTGTTTGCATGTCTACACTGCTTAAGCTACAGCCTCTTGGTGTATCAATGTCAGTATTACCATTAACATTAGTAAGTTCAGTTCAGCAACTCTACAGCAGCAGCTGACTGCTTCTTCCTTAATTATCATGCATAATTTCCAGGGTCAGGTAGACCCAGGCTTATATAATTTGCCTGGAATTGTGGTGAATTCATCACCGCCAGAAGAGAGTAATGCAGGTTCAGAAATTTTTCTAAATAGTATATTCTACTTATAAGAAAATTAATTAACACAGGGCTATTCCTGTCCTGGAAAAGGAGGTCAGACTAGATGATCACAATTGGTCCCTTTTGTCCTTGTAATACATATACACATATACAGCGTTGGGAGCTGTTGGAGAAGAGCACAATGCCAATGGTAATACCATGCAGAGAATGCCAAAGAAAATGGGCCAAGTTAAATTTGGACAAATATATCATCAGAGCAGCAGAAGTAAAGCGTTTCCATCCTGTTCTCCCAGCTCAGAGAAGGCAGACTTAGCCCGTAGTAGTATCAGACCAAGCTACTTGAAACAACAGTAAGGCTTTTTGACTCTCTCCAGTTTGTACAACTTACTGATATGGGATGCCCAAAAGAAAGTCGCATGCTGTTATTGGAAAGCCATGCAAGCCATTCCCCTGAAGTAATTAATCACCAGTTCCGACATTTCAGGTTATTAATATGGAGCAGGGTGTACACAAAGGTGCTGTATCAGAATGTCTCAGCCACAGAAACAAACCACGCTCAGAACAAATAATAATTGTGTCCACTAGTATTCAGAGTACCACTGCTGCTGCCAAGAAATATTGTTTGCTATTTTTGTATTGCTTGGCTACATAAAAATTGCAGTTGGACAATTTGGTATACCCTACATGCAGCTCTGCAGCTTCCTCTCAACACAGATGCTCTTTCAGTTTTGGCCTTCCTGCTATCATGGCTCTCCTATGGGATGCCACCACGCTGCACTGAAGATTAACGTTCCCCTTCCATGGCTTCTCAGGGACCTGCTAACATCACTCAAGCCAGAGACTGCTCCAGAGTGATCAAACGTAATAACCTGTGTTTCCTGAGACCCCCAAATCTTATTCTGAAATTGGGTGGGATTCCCTTCTCCCTATCCATTCTTGGTTCTTGGTTGCCCCATCATCACCCAGCTGTTTCAGCAGGAGAGGCTGAGGAGCTGGGAAAGAGCGGCAGGAAGGAGCTGCTGGGGAGGGACCAGAGCAGAGAAAGGGCAGAGAAAAGCTTTGTAAAGGTGAATATCCCCAGAAAAGACCCTGCAAGAAACCACCTCAGATTTGAGCCTCACTATTCTAAAAGCATCACTCAGAACGAATGGAGTGAGATCAGACAAGGCAGGAGATGAAGGGATCACATTCATTTCACTCTATTACGGGCACTCAGCTAACCTGCCAGTCTGAATTGCCCCTTGCTGGGCAGATAGCAGTTTTTGGAAATAAGGGTGTGGGAGAAAGGGACAGGAAAAGGCCCAGCCATTGTGTCTACCCTGGCTTCTCCCTCCTCCCAGGACAGCTGTGGCAAGGCACATCCATCCTGTGCTGTATCGAACGCTACCCTTCTCCACAGCAGCAAATATTCACATTGAATGAATTTGCATGTGAGGGTTTCAATAAGAAATTATATCTTTGTAAGGGCAATCCCTGGGAGTGATGCCATCCCTCATTCTGGCAGGATGCATTTCATCATGCTTCAAATGGTGTATGAAGGTGGGCCCTGAGAAATGCCTCTACCTGCTGTGATTGCACTTGCAAGGCTGCAGTGCACATCTGTGCCTAGAGCAGCCGGGCACATCTCGAATTCAGCTGTCAAAACTTATAAGTGACTGTGAGAGAACTGCCTAGTGCAAAAAGAAGCATCTCATAGTATGTGTAAAGAGTCAGTTAATAGCTAAAATGCCAGTAGAGCATAGAAGAGACAGCTCTGGTACTTTGCTTTTTATGACTGATCTACTGCAGAAGCAGAAAGTGATTTTCTGGCCATCTTAACAAAGAACACAAACTCTGTGCTAATACACGACCAGGCAGCTGATGGCTGTTAGCATCCATGCTGAACCTCTACTGCACACAGACACTGCAACAGCGAACAGGGAGAGGGCTGCAAAACCTGGGAGCAGGAGAACTAGAGAAGCTGTTTGTGCCATACAGAGCACAGCCAAGCACAGACTGCTGGAGGCAGAGCAGTGGTGGGAAGGGAGGATAGGTGCAATCTGCTCATGCAAGAAAGGAAATGAAAAAACAGTGCCACATGGGCATTGGAACTGTCTCTGTGATGCACAAACTATGGGAGAAAGCTGCATTCCTAAGGCATGGGTAAAATAGAAAATAGGGTAGAGTTAAATGTACAAATACAATAAGGCAAGCCAAAAAAAGGTCTTTAGAATTAACTTGTTTATGGCATGAAACCTAAATACATCGGGCAGAACAACTGCTAGGCAGTTTGTAGTGCCAGAGAAAAGCATGGGGCTGGAAGGAAGAGTCAGGTGAATTAGGGCAGGGAAGAAAAGCTAACTGGCTCCTCACACCTACTGTCACACTGGGGGAATCCGGGTGAGTTTCCACCAAGCAACCTTTAGGGGAGGGAGCAGGGGATTCATTCTCCAGTGGAAGTGTCAGTAAAGTTTGTTAAACAGTTTGACAAAATGGTTTTTTTAAGACTTCGGGCATTACCAGAGCAACCACCTTCAGCAGCTGCTGTTCACACTACAGTGTATATAGTGATATACAGAGATTTTGAAAAAAAAATGTACAAAACAAATGACACAAACTCCCAAAGCAGAGCCCCTCCCAGAAGTGTGCAGCACAAGTTCCCTGTGCACCTGGGAGAAGCAGGGAGCATGAGCTGGGATTCAAAATAGCTGAAATGTCTCAATCACATACGCTCTCAGCAGAACCAAGGAGAAAATGAAGGCACTTTTGAATGACAGAAACTTCAGGAGTTCACAAAAGTTTGTCTCACTCATCAGTTGAAAGTACCCAGTCAAAAATTTGGGGTAATATTTTTTGTTGTCAGATATACCATTTTTTAACTATCACTTTCTGTGTTTCATTGTCCCATCAGAAATTCTAACCAAAATGTCCTGGCAGGTGCTGTCGGTGAGAACTGCATCGCATGCCCTGTCTCTTTTAGCCCTCCTGGCCCTGTTCTCCTTGGCCTTTGCTCACCCTTCAGGCTGCATCAAGGATGATGCGCCATAGCAGCTCAGCTACAGGGGGACACGGACACAGGCGTATCATGAGCGTTGCAGTCTGAGGTGAAGGAGGTAAAAAAATTATCGTGAGAGGCACTCACATGAAGAAATATTACAGCACAGGTAGGAGTAGATTTACATCAGTCTGATCCAAACCAAAACATTTCTTTACATCTCTGAACTTTCCTGAACTTCATGTGTTGAAAGAGTTGAAATTTTGAAGTTCTGTTCCAAAATAGGGCAAAAATAAATGTTGAAATATTGGCATTTCCCATAGGAAGGAAATTCCATTATTTGAGCAGCTCTGTGAAACATGAAGGAGATTCATTTGCAGAAACTCTGCTAACTTGGAATGAAGGTCACAGATGCATAATTGGACTCTGCTCCCTGGGCCAAGTGAGCAGTGCAGGATACAAAATTAATCCCAACCCCCAAATTAAGGTTACTGTAACAAGGAGAACAAGACCACAGAGTTGCAAAATCCAGGGAAGGAAGGGTTGAAGGATTGCTTAACATACAAGAAAATCACATCTTTCCCCACGACAATTAGCAACTGGGAATATCCCAGTGGTTTTCTATACAGAAGACACGTATGTCCCTATGACACATCTAGGTAAGGATGGTTCACGTGCATCCTCCCAGTCATCCACATGTTCCGGTGACAGTGTGGCACATGCTCACACCTGCGAGTCATTACAGCATGCTCCTTAATGGGGGTGGGTCAGCAGTTCAGATAAATGGAGCCCTGTCGAAAGGTTAATGCAATTGGAAGACAGTGAAACCATGGGATGGTGGACACAGCCATCTGCCCTAACCCATCCCCGCAGCCTTGATGCCTCATCCAGGTGGTCTATAGCAAACCGAATTTGCCACAACTGCATGCTAACAGAGAGTCACGTGTGGGTTTTTTCCTTATCATTACATTATGAATCAACACTTTAGCCCATCTTTAGGTGTTTTTCTTTTTAAAGATCCAATAGATAATCAATGTCTTAAAAAACCCAAAGAGATAATGAAGAAGTAGTTGTTCTACTGGACCAAAATAAACTGCCCTGCCCCTATGTAACATTTTTAGTCTACTTGTGAGATTAGCATAAATCATGTTGAAAGGTGCTTTGTGGAGAAAATCACCGGGGAGCTGATTTGGGAAAGCTATTTCAGGCTGTTTCCCAACAAGCCCTTCCTTTATCTTCAAAGGGCTGTGCAAGGATAGCATCAGAAGACCCTTTATAAGGTGACTAAGTGACATGCGGCGCAGTTGTCATATCTTTTCTCATTGCCTCACACAAGGGTGACATTGTGAGTTTCCTTTTTACCTGTTGTTGATAACTTACAGTATCACATGGCCTCTGGGTGATGTGGATCATCACACGTGCCTGGCACTCACGAAGAGGAGAGATGTGAGGGAGTTTGTTCCCTAAGGGTTGCTCCACCCTGGAAGGGCTCTGTCTGGGCATCAGGCACCTCCATCCTGAGGGACCAGAGCTCTTCACCTCCTCCATAGCTTCAGACTGCTGCTCTGCATCCTATTTAATACGTCAAAGGTGTCTAGAAATTGCTATAGGTGCAAGTCAAACTGAAATATGGAAAAAGTTGCTGAAGGAGAAGGTTTAAGGCATTCGTCACCGAGAGTTTACAGCTCAAAAAGGCTGAGGGGTATTAACCTGGGGATTAAAAAACTGGGTAGGACTTAGTACAGATTCTAGAAGCCAAGCTGAACTTCAGGCATAGGAGGTGGAAAAGGACAGTTATTGACAGTTAGCCAACCATTTCTCCCCGAGATAGATTCAGGGACAAACGAAGAGCCGATGAGGGATGGCCAAGTGCGTGGCAGCTCTGCCCCTCTCTGGGTAGTGTCAGGAATGCACTTATCCAGGCACAGAGCGCTCTTTGCTGCAGGTCACCTGAGCCTCCAGCAGACAGCTAACGGTAGAGTTGGACACCCTTCTGTAAGAAAAACTGTTGCCTAAGCCACTGAGAGAAGCGGGGACACAAAGAATAAGAGATGTCCTTTCTCTGGGACTGCCCCACTGGCAGCCGATGTCGTGGACCCAGCAGAAGGAGCAAAGATCAGCCATGTACCAGGCTGTGCTGCCCCGACCCGCCTCCTTTTCCCTCTGAGCTGGACTGGCTCTCAGCCACATTTCTGCAAGGGTGCTTTGGGTGTGTGGTGCAGGCAGAGCACTGGAGTCTGTTCCCCATAACCAGAGACATTCATTTTGGAATAAAATTATCTTCTTGCATAGCCCATTCCAATACGTGCTTTGCTGGTAAGATGACTGAAACTTTGCAGGGTACAGGGCTCAGGTTTCCATTCCCCACTGACACTTGCATGACCTGAGACCTCACTGAACTTGTGCAGCCTTCAATAGGAAGATTAGTGCCATTTTCTCCATTTACATGTGAGCAACCAAGCAATTTGTCGGGTGCAGACAGTGTGTCCTTGCCTCCTGATGCAGCAACAGTCTGTGTCCATGCTGATTCGGCAGATGGAGCAATTTAGAAGAAGGGAGAATTACAGAGATAGTCAAGACCCCAGGCTCCAAATGACCCATCCAGCGAAGGCCCATCTAAGTAGTGTCCTGATTTACGGTTGAACTCAACAATCTTAAAAGGCTTTTCCAACCTAAATGATTCAATGATTCTATGATTAACGCCTCCAAAAAGCCAGTTAGTGTTGGGAGCTGCTCTTTGTAACATGGGCTGAAGAGGTCTGGCTCTCCTCTTTCCACAGAGTCTGATGGGGACATCATAGGGCTCGGGGGGATTTCAGTTCCAGGACTCTCTGTCAGATGAGCCTGAGACTTTGGCTTTGACTTACCTCTTGCTGGATGAGTTCAAACTCTGAGGCAGGTTCTAGCTGCAGACACAATGCATCGCTGTTGCTGTGCTGAAGCTGGAGCACACAGCAAAGCCCTGCACCGGTGCCACCTGAATTAAGGCTACTGTCAGGAAACAACGGCTATGTCCCCTGTGAGTCACGCAGGTAGGAATAGAAAGAGAGGTGCTGTTGTAACCTTGATGCTGGGGCATGGTTTTTTGGACATAATTTTTCACTCTGCTCTGTTCTGTGTGGTGCTCACACCTGCAACCTGCCTTGTGGTTTTGGCGTAGTTCTTTAATGGAAATTTTGAAATGCAGGACTTCTATGAGAGAAACTGCAGCAGGAATCACTATTTAAGAGATCAATTAGTAAAGACAGTGGAAGTTTTGCTCGCTTCCTTGAAAGCAGAGCTTGGCTCCCTGACAGACTGTATTGCTAACATATTTACTTTGCACACTCAGTGAATCGATTCCTCCTTGTGCCTCGCCTGAAAATGACAGTGATTCAGCTGAGGCGCAGACACATGTCGACCCCCTTGGGATGATCTGGACAAACCACAGGGGTGTGTCTGGATCTCACAGGTCCTGCTTGCACAGACTGGACTGGTGAAGGGCCTGCCCATTCAGGGTATCCAGCTGTTGCTGCTGGATGGATTTCTGCACGCAGACACCCTTGTGGAAGGAGCAGGCTGAGGGGCAGGAGTGGGATGGGGATGAGATCTGGGTCTCATTTAACAGCTTGCCCTGCTCTCTGTTACTGCTAACTCTCTTTGCAGCTTGTGTGAGGAGACAGAAGAAAGTGCAAAAACACTGGTAGTGTTAAATCCAGTATGGGCTACATGCAACACCATGGTGACAGGTGCTTTCTGTGCTCTGGTCTCCTGCAATCATCAAAGATTTTTTCAGTCTCCTCCTACATGCCACTCCCCCACCCCCTACTGCCATGTATCCTGAGCATATTACAGACTTCCTTTCCTCTCTCAGGAGGTACCGCTCAGAGCTCTCTGCTAACACTGCACCTTTCTAAGGAGAAAACCCTGCCTCCTGCCTTTGAGCTTAAAGAATTAAAGAACAAAACAACTCAGAATAATCCCCCAAGACGAAAAAGACCTGCTGCCCTTCCTGCATGACAACTGGCACTTGTTCCAGGTGAGTAGTTTTGTCAGCAAATCTGAATGTATGACTAAGAGCGGTGCCAGGTCCAGGGGCTGAAGCAGAAAAGGAGATTTCATTGGGCATATGCATGAGAGAGCAGCAGGGATAGCTCTCATCCTGCTTCAGGACAGGGGACTGCCCAGAGGGGAGTGCTTTAAAAGTGGGACTGTATGTTATTGGCTGGGGTGAACTGCCTGGTGGGCAGCTAGAGAGAGACAACCTTATCACAGGACCTTAGCGTGACTAGGGAGCAATGGGGAGAATGGCACTTGATCTCCCAGTGTCGAACTTAGGCCCCAAACCAGCCGATCACTTTGTCACTGTAGAGCTCAGCTGGGCTGAAATTCTTGCCCATTGCACATTCCCCTCCTGTTAGCTGGTGCTCTCTCACAGAGATGGGCCAGTGGCTGGACCCTGGGCAGATCCGTTCTCCTCCTGGGTCCAGTGTCGTGCTAGGAGTTGGCTGGGAGGGAGATGGCTGCCAAGTAGCAACTGGAAAACAGAGATAACCTAGTACTTCAGTGAGTGGAAAGCCCTGCCAGGGGCTGCTATAGCAACACAAAGATGGCTGAGTTGACCCCAGTTGGGCTTGTGAATAGAAATTTTCAGCATAGGCACTTTGGCTGCATTGCTTTCAGCTTGTCCTGCCCTTCCCAAGGGCAAGCAATGGGCCAGGCTGCAAAGGATCCAACAGCATGAGGGGTGAGGATGCCTCCAGCCAGGGGGTCTGCGAGCCCTCTCTGTCCTGGCCCTCAGGACTGAAAAACACCCAGCTAATAGCACAGTGGCTGGATTCAGTGCTCCTGACCACAGCACTGAGCTACTGATGGGGGAAAAGTGAGGCAGGAGTGGAGACATCCACTCCTCCTTTGCCATCCTTGCAAAGACAGTCCCTGCAAAGCACCTACTTTATTTAGCTGGTGGTAGAGGGACTGTAGCTTCCTACTCTGGAGTGCCAATGATCTGCCCAAAAGCAAGTAGGACTTGATAGCTGCTAACTGCAATTGTCAGGACGCTGGGCAGAGCATGGCCCTGCCTGCCTTCCCTCGAACAGCCTGGCACATCCCTTCCTCACAAGCACTGAGCCTTCCCTCCCACCACACAAGGATGGGGTATTTAACTTCTGCCCCCCTCTCACTGCGTGACCCAGCACCAGAAGCTGTCCACCTTGGAAAGGGTAGCACAGCTTTCTCAGCAACCCCTTGCCTTGCCCCTCCATATCTGCTTAGCTTGTGGAAAGCCCTTTCCAACCCCTCTCCTCCTGCAGAGATGCCTCCCTCTTCTCCCTCTTAGGGTGCTTCCCTGCTGCTACCCATGGAGACTTCCCTCCTTGAAAATCCTGCTTGTTTTGATGTTGAACATAATAGCAGAGTTTCCTTGGAGACAAGAGAAACAGTTGGCTCAAAAGTGCTGATTATTTCACAGTCTTTGGCTGGCTTTCAGCAATGAAAAAGTGTTGCATTAGCAGAGGGATGAGGGAGCCTTGGGTAGCTGTTGTTGGGGGGGATGCGGACTCTGATGCTTTTCCAGTGTCATCCCATTAGTAGCAAGGCTCCATGCCCATGGCAGTGGTGTGACAGTACATGCTGTACTAAACACCACTGCTTTGGGATTGTATTGCCACACTTCCCCCTGTACCTGGAGGCTGGCAAACCTGGAAGAGACTTTGTGGTGGGCATTTCTAATTTGGCTGACTGACTTGTGTCAGTCCCAGGAGTAAAACTGACTAATTAGATGAACCCCTTGTGTGTTCTTCTGCTCAGACATTAGCAATAGTGGGACAATGATGTAAAGCACCAGCATTTCAATCGTTGTCGCCCATCCATTTGTTCTGAGTAGTGACAATTGGGTTTGTCCCAGCCGAGAGCTTGAACCCTCCAGAGCCTGGAGCTCTCCTCTGCTGTGCTGACCACACAGTTTTTTGCCTTCCTTGGGGTTGGTTATGTGATATTCAGCTGACATCTCTTGGACATGTTAACAATCAGAAAGCCACGCCAGTGTGCTATATGTAGGCAGAGGAAGCAGGGCACAGGCCGACTGCTGATGCTTTGCCTTGGGAGAGAACAAAGCACAGAGCAAGAAGGCAGATAAAGTCTTCACTTGAACTTTGCATTTACTTTCTCCAGCCCCACACACCATGGCAAGAATGCCCTGTAATGCCACATCCTGCCAGTGGCCAGGATCTTCCTTTTCCCAGAGGAGTATCTCACAGAGGATCCACTTGACTGATAGCTCCCCCTCTGCTGAGACACCCCTGGGGTCCTCATGATCTCTCCAATAGCCATAGATGGCACTTGGCCACTTCCATGAAGCAGCATTTTCTTGTTCATCTTTCAGCGTGGTGCAAGAGGGCTGTGGAGGTGTCAGAGGGTGAGACAAGAGTGGCAAACCAGACCATGGCACTGTACTAATCATACATGTAAATCTGCTCCAGGACACTGCCAGGGACAGGGTGTGTCAGTGCTGTCTGAAAAGCCCTGTAAAGCCTTGTCTCACAGCACATCAGCAGAAGATGGAGGGATCACAGTGTGGCTGAGCTTGGAAGGGACCTCTGGAGGTCATCTAGTCCGACCCCCCCCGCTCAGAACAGAGTTAACCACAGCTGGTTGCTCAGGACCATGTCCAGGCAGCTTTAGAATATCTCTAAGGATGGAGACCCCACAACCTCTTTGGGCAACCTGCTCCAGTGTTCTGTCTGCCTTACAGTTAAAAAGCCTTTCCTTATGCTTAAGAAGAATTTCCTGGTACTTAAAATCATGTCCACCACCTCTCACCTGGTCACTGAGCAGCACTGAGAAGGGTCTGGCACTGTCTTCTTTACACCCTCCCCTCAGGTATACATTGATAAGATCCCCCCGAGCCTTCTCTCCTTCAGGCTGAACAGTCCCAGCTCTCTCAGCCTTTCATCATGAGAGGTACTCCAGTCCCTTCATCATCTTTGTGGCCTTTCCTTGGACTCTCTCCAGTGTGTCTGTGTCTCGTACTGAGGAGCCCAGAACTGGACACAGCACTCCAGGTGTGGCTTCCCCAGTGCTGAGCAGAGGGGAAGGATCACCTCCCTTGACCTGCTGGCATGAACACAACAGAGTTTCCGGACCCTGGTGCTGGTCCCACCTGGGACCTTCCCAGAGCTCTGGGGTCCCAGCGGCGATGTACTGGATGGAGGCCCTAAGAAAAGGCTGCACTATTGTTAGTGGTTTGCAAGCGTTTAGTTTCATGTGGACTATGTAAAGTAGTCAAATGCATTTCCTCTTCACCCAGCACAGCCCAACCCTGACCATTGCCTGGACAAAACCAGACCAAAGACCTTCTGCAGTTTCCCCTCATGCTCGGAAAGCTCACAGCCCCACGGCCCCAGTGGCTGTTGCATGTGACTGGAGTGAGGGCAGAGCTATGAGACGGCTTGGAGTAGATTTATTTTCCATAGGCTTAAATGTAGTTTCTGTTCCTGTTGTGAAGGAGTGCTAAGACACGAGAAGCTCTGTTTGACCAGTAAGTTTCCCCCACTGGTTACAAACATAACAGTGAAACGGCTTCTCTGTGGGCAGCACAAACTCTGCCTGTTCTCCCTGGCAGACACTCAATGCATCACTGCCATGCAGAACTGACCTTCTCTGGCCAGCACCACTGCCCTGACCTCTTGGGGGCTGTTTTACACATGGAACTGGGCCCTCTCTTAGCTGTGTATCTCTGCATACACAGATGCAGCCTATCTCCTCCAGCTGCCCCCCACAATCCTGCCCCCAGATGCAGCCCTACGAACATATAGCATTGGGCACGACCCTGCACCAAACACTCCCCAGTTTCAGACACCATTCCCATAGGGCTCTACCCCACACACCAGGAAACAGGTAGACAGAGTCTAGAGTCTCCGTGCCTGCCCAGTGCACAGACCAGGTTCATGGCCCATGCATTCCTGCAGAAAGACTCCACTTAACCCTTGCTGACAGTCTCACAGTGCACGGCTCCGGAGGAACTTGCTTGTGGGCTCCCATGGATGCAGGCTGCCTCAATACAGAAGTGCAAAATCTCTCGCTGCATAAAAAAAACTTGAGAAATACAGCCTGCTTCTTGATGCTGCTCTTTGAATAACTGAGTGCAGGAGCATTTCCGCAGTGGCAGTTTTATATGTCAAACATTGGTTGTTTTTTCTTCTGGAGCTCAGCCTGCACAAAAAACAAAGTAAGAAAAAAATGATGGCTTTTACAATTGCTTTCTTAGAATCTGAGTTAAGTGTAAAATTCCTTCAGCAAATGACTTAAAATTTGCCCCAATGATTTCATTTTCTTCTGTTGCTGTGACATAGCAGTTGTGCATGTAGATTTCTGAGTACTTAAAAAAAAATCCAGTTTTGAGCATTTGATGGTTTTGAGCATTTAATGTTGCAACATAACAGCTGTATTATTCCCCACAAGCCTAATTCCTGCCTGAGCACTTTCACTTTATCACAAGACAAAGTCTGAAATGCCAAGCATATACCCTCAGGGACCAACGCCAAATACCTGGCCTCCAGGAAGGCCTTGTCAGGGAGCAGCGTGGGCTCATGGCTCCCAAAGGGACTGGAAGCTGGGCACAAGGAGATGGTCAGCATGGCAGAGTCTGCCCAGCAAGGATGGAGCCACATGGTGCCGGAGCAAGCCAAGCAGGGCAGGCCTGGGGATGACACTCATCCTCTCAGAGAGGGAGTACGCTCTGTATTTGTAGGTGTCATGGTTTAACCCCAGTCGGCAACCAAGCACCACTCAGCTGTTTGCTCACCCTCCCCAGCTCCCCGCAGTGGGATGGGGGAGAGAATAGGAAGGGCAAAAGTAAGAAAATTTGTGGGTTGAGATAAGAACAGTTTCATAATTGAAATATAATAATAATGAAATTTTTAAAAAATGTAATGAAAAGGAAAATGACAAAAGAGAGAGAGGAACAAAACCCAGGAAAAATAAGTGATGCAACCACTCACCACCCACCAAACAACACCTGGCCAGTCCCCGCACAGCAGTCACTGCCCCCCAGCCCACTCTGCCCAGCTTATATACTGAGCGTGAGGTCATACAGTATGGAATATCCTTTTGGCCCGTTTGAGTCAGCTGTCCTGGCTGTGTCCCCTCCCAGCTTCTGGGGCTCTTCCCCATGGCAGAGCACAGGAAGCTGAAAAGTCCTCGACTTGGTATAAACATTGCGTAGCAACAACTAAACCATGAGTATATTATCACATTATTCTCATGTTAAATCCAAAACACAGCACTGCACCAGCTACTATGAAGAAAATTAACTCCATCCCAGCTGAAACCAGGACAGCATGTCATCATAAGACCATTTTCTTCTCTGTCCCCTAATTTCTTCCATAATAATTCTGCTTTTCTGTCAGCCTGTGCTTTCATGCTATATATCCATTAGCTTTTTGAGTCACTAGAGTGTGCAGTTGAGAGTTATTCTTCCCGTGTTTACTGCTTTTCACTTACTCACACAGCATTTCATCTTCCACGTCATTTGTGAGCACATGAATAGCTCAGCGCTCTGCATAGTTTCTTACTGGACCTCACAACTGAAAACTCTCTTTTGGCAAAAATAGCCATGAAATTTTACCCATTTTGGTTTTGTCTGTCACCACAAGTGATCATAAGCGTATCTTCCTTTTCATTGCATGATATATCCATTGCTTTAAAAACTCATGCAGGACCCTTGCCAAAAGTTTTTTTTAAAAAAACCATTGATCTGACACTGAGGTTATATTCTTACTGATGTGGGTTTTTTTCTTCAATTAGATGCATTTGAAGATTGCCTTTTACTTCTACTGCTCTCCCCAGTTTGCCATTTTAACAAGCTGGCCTTTTCTCTGGGAGAGGGGCGTGGATAAGGATGTGGGAGGCTGAGTGCCTCCCAGAAAGTCTGTGGTCGAAGCACACATTCAAGATAATATTTTAAGAAGTTTCTCTGCTGCATGCAATATTTTACTCTCGGTTTCTAAGTGTGGAGCTGCTCGGTTCCTGGTGTTTCAGGGGATGAGACTCTCCCCACATGCCACCAGGCTGCAGCGGAGCAATGGACGCAGAGCAGAGAGCTCAGCCCATCTGCTGGGGCAGTTTCATCACTGTCCTTACCACTGCAGATAGATGGGCAGACTCGGGTTTGTGCCCAGCATTCCCCTCTGCGCAAATGTCCAACAAGCTTGCAAAAAAAAACACTCAGTAGGTTGTAGAATATGGGCATGTTTACATGTCCTTGTCACAGAGCTGAGAAGAGCTAGGATGCACTTCAGAAAATGAAAGGATTTTCACGTCCTGATATTGCTTACACCCCTTTTACAATGAAGCAGTATTTGAGGACCAGGGTGCACATGGAGGCCAAAAGTGTGCAATTTGGGCCCTGATGCTACCACACTTAGCCTTCCAGCAGAACTGTTTCCTGGTGAGTGTGCGGTGGCTAGCTCCTCCTTCCCTTCAGCCAGGATTGTGCTACCTTCTGTCTTTAAAACACACTCATGGGAAGGTGCTGCACACTGGATGGTTTCAGCTTTTCTGATGTTGGCTGCTTTAGCAGAGACAAGGCATGAAGGGGAGGGGTGTTCTTCAACATACGGTGCAAGTTGGAACAGACGCATCTCAGTTGATTCAGAGATTTTCTATTTTCTAGCTCTTTATAGGACCTTAAGCACTATTGTCCTCCTCCCGCCATGCTGGAAATCTTCTCCCTGGGTAGATGGGAAGATAACCACACAAAAATCTGCAAAGAACAGGGCAAAAAATGTAGTGCAAAAGTTTTCCTTCCCCATTTTTTACTTTCACCATCTTCTGACTGATGTCCCTAAAATAGCCACAATTCCACTGTTTATGTGCAACCTCATTACCAGGAACTAGGCATTAGTTTTGCAATGCTGAACTTTCTTGCAAAATATCCTGTGCTTCCTGGTTCTAGCCTTGAAGTTACCTCCAAAAATGCTCTCAAATATCTCAGTGCTTCTGGGAGAGTGGAGCCTGGAGAAGCAGCCTTCACCAAGGAAGAACCTTCATCAAGAGAGCAAAGCCACCTTCTTCCTCACAAGAAGGCAAATCCAAGCCATTGCCAGACTGTTAATGTGCATGAGTATTTTGATGACTTACTGCAGCAGTCTGAGAATTTCCAGCTGATGCAATCAAGAATATTTACACAATTTCAGGCCAGTGACACAGAGGGAATGTGCTGTGGAGGGGGCTGCTATATTGCAAAATATGCATATGGAGAAAGGGAGCAAGTCAGCAAAAGGGTGGGGACATCAACAGGAGCAAGTTCTGCTGGCGAGTTCCTTCTGTGCAATAAGTTTTGCTCTGAGAAGGCTGCTGAGCATATGGTGGAACATGGGATCAGATGACTAATCCTGAACTTTCCCATATCAAACTAGAAATTTCATTTTGTTTTGCACAAAAATACATTTTCTAGTGCACGTGGAGGAGGAGACATTTGGAGAAAAGAGCAGGTGAGTCCCTTAATATGTGTGAGTTCTGCTTCCACCTTCCCTATACAGGAATTCGTGCCGTTGTTGTGGTATGGTCCAACTCTAAGAAAGGCAAAGTTTGGAGGAGAGGTGAGTCTGCGTTTCTGTACTCCTGGTTCAGTGTGGGTCTTCCCAAGTCACTGTGGCAAATGGGGAGTCTGGTCTGTGTGTAGCAGATGGGTGATTTCAGAGCCGTCAGTGTGACTGTTTTCACTTCACTAAAGAGACGATAGCTTTGCATGGCAAAGTAAGTTAGCACTTCACCTTACCAAGGTGTGCTGGGTTGTTTGATGAAGAGTGAGTGGTTTGGGAGTACGGAAGAGAGTTTTTGGGGCTTGAAACTTTGTTTGGTGGTTCTGCTTTTAGAACTGATTGCCTTAGGTGGTAATCCATTCTGCTGTAGGAAGTCACACCGCATTCCCACTGAGTGGAAGCTGGCCAACATTATTCCAATCTACAAAAAGGGCAAGAGGGAAGATCCAGGGAACTACAGAGCTGTGAGTCTAACCTCAGCACCTGGAAAAAATATGGAGAAGGTTATACTGAGTAATATTGAAAGGCATTTAAAGAACAATGCCATCATCAGGCACAAGCAACATGGGTTGACAAAGGAAAGCCCTCTGTAAGCAATTTGATATCCTTCTAGGCTATCTAGGTCCATACCCTGTGGATGGAGGGAAGGGGGTGGAGGTCGTTGTTGTGGATTTTAGTAAGTATTTTGGCACTGTCTGTCACAGCATCCTTCTGGCGAAGGTGTCCAGCTGTAGGATGAGCACGTTGATGGTGCATTGGGTGAAGACTGGTCTGGATGGCAGGGCTCAAAGGCTTGTAGCGAATGGGGCTCCATGGGTCTGGTGACCGGTCACCAGCGGTGTTCCTCAGGGCTCAGCCCTAGTGCCAGTGCTGGTCACTATTTTGATCCCTGATCTGGAGGCCACAGTTGAATGTCCCATTAGCAAGCTTGCTGACGATACCAAGCTGGGAGGGGCTGTTGACTCTCTGGAGGGACAAGAGGCCTTGCCAAGGGATCGATATATTGGGGCATTGGGCAGTGATTGATGGGATGAAACTGTACAATTCCAAATGCCGGATTGTGCCCCTGCAAGGGAGTAACGGTGGGCACAAGACTCACTGGGGAGAGGAGTGGCTGGCAAGCAGCCCTGCAGAAAGGGATGTGGGGGTGCTGGTCGGCAGCAGGCTCAAGAGGAGTCAGCCATGTGCCCTGGCAGCCAAGAGGGCAAACCGCATCCTGCGGTGCATCAAACACAGCACAGCCAGCTGGTCAAGAGCGGGGATTATCCAGCTGTATTCAGTGTTGGTACAGCCTCACCTGGAGCACTGTGTGCCGTTCTGGATGTGAAGGTCCTTGAATGTGTCCAGAGGAACGCAACAAAGCTGGTGACAGGGCTGGAAGGTATGTTCTCTGAGGAGTGGCTGAGGACTCTGGGTTTGTCTCCTTTGGAGAAAAGGAGGCTCAGGGGTGACCTCATCGCTCTCTGCACCTTCCTGAGGAGGGGACGTGGAGAGGGAGGTGCTGATCCCTTCTCCCTGGGATCCAGGGACAGGATGTGTGGGAATGGTTCAAAGCTGTGCCAGAGAAGGTTTAGGCTGGACATTAGGAAGCATTTATTTACTGAGAGGGTGGTCAGACACTGGAACAGGCTTCCTAGAGAGGCGGTCAATGCCCCAAGCATGTCAGTGTTTAAGAGATATTTGGACAATGCCCTTAATAACAAGCTTTAACTTGATCAGTCCTGAACTGGTCAGGCAGTTGGACTAGATGATCATTGTAGGTCCCTTCCAGCTGAAAGAGTCTATTTATTCTATTCTACCCCTCCAGCCGCTGACACTGCAATTACTTTTCTCACCATAAGGGCAGTAAACTCTGGGACAGGCTTCTGGAAATCCTGCAGGCAAAAGAAGATAAGATGGATCACAAAAGGGATTATTCAGTGAGTCCATGATGGCAGAGTGAGATCTGAGGGGTGTCCTCTTCCTTGTAGGGCCAGTGATGCCAGTAACTGGCTAGACAGGAGGATACAAGATGTATGAAAGTCCTGACTCATTGGAACCTGACAGCTAATAATTTTGTTTGTCCAACCCTATATCTGGGAGGCTACTAAATAAATAACACAAGTCTATTCTAGGGCACAGGGGATTGAATCCATACTTTCTTAACCTACTGTGGAGTTCAGGGGGCAAAAACTCAATGAACCGAAGGAATATATAAATTGCAGTTTCTTTCTCTCATGCATAGCTGTGAAAAGTAGGAGAACTGGCAGTGAAAAGGAGGAAGACAAGCAGTTTTTACCCAGTCTGATGTGTATTGGCTCCATCAACAGATAAAATCAGGGTGGTGTAATGAGTGAGTATGTGATCAAGCTGGAATCAGCCAACCAAAATCCACAGAATGCTGTTTGCTGATCCAACAGCTTGGGTGACCGCAGCAGCGCTGCAAGGTTCCTGCAGCAAGAGCCCAGAATCTTTGCCTTCAAACAGCTGAGCCTTGGGAGGGCTTAGAGTGACTTGGCTGGGCCACCTCAGGTGACTCTCCACTTCCACCTCATGAAGGTATTAGCATCTGTGCAATCAAATCTTTTATCAGAATGGAGGTTTTCCTCCATCTGTCTGTTGGAAATGACCTTGCAATGTTGTACCATGAACCAATTCCTCTCTAAGGTGATGTCTCCAATTCATGATAAGCGTTTATCTGGCTCCAAATGGCAGACACTAGATGCATATTTTATAGAGAATGTAATCCCAGTTGTGATGGTTTCTGTGACTTAAATTTAGGATTGCAAATGGAGTAGCTCTTATTTGACTTGCAACACCAAAGAAAGGTCTTTCAGCACCTGCTGATGTTCTAATGTGACTTTGTTCTTCTTTGGTTTCATCTAGACTTGCATTTTCTTTGCAAACTCCTGGGAACAAGAATTGTTTTCAGACCTTGTATCTGTCAAGGCATGGTGACAATAGGAAAATGGCACCTGCATAGTCAGGCGATAATCCTCCTAATGATAAGAAGTGTTGGATTGCTGGTGCCTTTTAGCACTCCAGAGTGGACTGGAATGTCTGTGCAGCCCCCTTGGGGTTTTGTTCTGAGGAATATGGATATAATAGTAAAAAATAAACAGTTAAAGAACAGTAGGCTGCTCCAGGCCTTGAAGGCAGTAGGTAATAGCACAGAACTGGTCCTTTCTTTACCTCTTTGGAGTAGGTTTGATCTCAATCTTAGTATTTGTGAAGACAGGACAGCAAGTTAACCCCATCAGTGGAGTCTAACAAGAGATACTACTTGAAAGTCCTATTGTGCTTCAAAGAAAAGTCAGTAAAGCATTATCCTCAGGCTCCACAGAAGGCAAAGGGATTATGTTCTTTACTGCAGAAACAGCTGGTGCTGCTGGCTGTCATGGGGAAAGCTGTTCTGGTAGAGGCCTGTCCATCTAGAAGTTATGTCAGAAATGTTGTTTGCTGCTTAGTCTTGTTTGGAACAGTTTGTATACAGGAACTGCTTTTATTGCAAGGTGATAAAAATTAATTCCTGTCCAAACTGATAAAACTCCTAAGAACAAGCCTAGGTGAATGTGGAGCCCTTTCTGTCTGCCCAGTTCCACCACAAGCCACTCCTCGGTGCAGGTTGGGTACTACAGAGGCCAGAGCTTCTCCAGAGACACCAGAGTGGTCATGACAAGACCCTGGCAGCCCTTTAGATATCTTTCCCCGGGGTCTGCTCCTTGCAGAGGAGCTTATTAATCAACTCTAAATAAACCTGCTCAGGGCCCCAGGGAAATTACCTAAAAATGAAGGCAAGGTGTCAGGTGCTGCAGCTTACGCTTTCCCTCCTGTGCTTCTCCTTGCCCAGCATAGGCAGAGCTGTGCCTTGGGGACTGAGCAGCCGTGCTGACCATGAGCGAGCAGAGCCACATCAACAGCCTGTTCCTCAACGAGGACGCAGACAAGCGGCTCAATGCCGAGAGCCGGGTGCAGCGCTTCTGGCAGGCAGTGCAGAAGCGGGCAGCGCGGGCCAAGAAGCGAATGCACAGTATCACTGCCGACAGTGCTAAAAGCTTCTTCAGAAGAAATGCCTTTGTCCTCTTCACCATTGCTGCAGTCTTACTAGGTATGGAGCTGGTGACAACACTGAGCACCGTTTATAAATATGGGGAAAAGTTTGTTTGTTATACAAAGGTTTTATTTTATCATAATGATTTGGCTGGGGAGGTGAAGCTGATGAGCTGACAGCTCAAAATGCTGTGTAAATCAGAAGCACTTTTGTGTCCAAGGACAACAGACCTTGCAGAGGGCTTGTGTGATGGAGTCCTTGTTGATCCTTGCTGGCTGCAGCTTGGGAACAGTCTACAACAGAATGGGTTTGATGATCCGCCTCTATCAATCCTCATAAAAAATCATCCAGGCTTGTTCAGAGGCTTCTTGTGAGTGCAGCTACAGGCACAGGGGCCTTCAGATTCATCCCACAGCTTTATCCTAACAGTTCCAGAAGGGGGAACTGATGCAAAGGATCAACGATGCACTGGGCACAATGTAAACTAAATCTGCCCAGCAGGTAGTGGATTGTCCCTAGCTTTTGATCCAGGCTTCACGTCTCTAACTCACTGGCTGAACTCAGCTTTAAGAGGTGGGTGGACAAAGTCTCTGAACTGTGTAGTCACAGATAGGTTTGGCTGGGAGATCATATCTCCGGTCACAGCATTTTTGTGTTCATGAGCTTCCTGGGAACAGACCCCAGAGGAGCAGAAGACAGAGCAACAAGGAGACCTGTGGTTTAGCCTGAGGGTCCTGTGCATATAAATATGTCAGAGGGAGAGAAAGCATACAGTAAAAACTGGATCATAGACTTTTAGAAAAAGAAAGAGCTTTTGCTCCTTTGGGGAGAAGAGGAGCTGAAAGAGGGTGAGAAAGAGAAAAGCCAGCTGTGGGGCTGAGGGACAGAGCACTAGATCACACTGTTCTATTTCCATTCTCGCCCCTTGCTGATCCACAGGGATCATCCTGGCATTTTCCCTCCGGCCCTACCAGCTGACCTATCGCCAGATCAAGTATTTCTCCTTCCCCGGCGAGCTGCTGATGCGTATGCTCCAGATGTTGGTTCTTCCTCTCATTGTCTCTAGCTTGATTACAGGTGAGAAGTGCTTTCTGCTGATTTCAGCCACAGCAATAACCAGCAATGACAGATGCTAGCTGTTGTTGGAGTACCCCTCTGTGCCCTGGAGGTGCTTGGATTAGCTTGGCTAATAGTGACAAGCCTGAACCTACAGCTGTAGTGAACATGATTCACACTCATAGCCCTGCTGGCTCAGTAGTGGGGAAGAGAAGCAGAAGGCCTTGTGCTTTCTCAGAAGACTAGAGAGGACACAATGTGATGTTTCTAATGCTCAACACTTGAGCACTAACAAGGATTTCATCCTACATAACCTCAAACATCAAGAAGTTTGTTGCCCAAGTCAGCTTCAGGTTTCCTCCAGCCCAGGGAAAGTTAATTCATGTCCATCCAAAAGAGCTGGAGTTGATCACTGGCTGGAGAGCTTGTTTCATCCAGGTCCTCATAGAAGTGTCGTGGTTTAACTCCAGCCAGCAGCTAAGCCCCAAACAGCTGCTCGCTCACTCTCCCTGGTGGGATGGGGGAGAGAATCAGAAGAGTAAAAGTGAGAAAACTCAGGTTGAGATAAAGACAGTTCAATAGGTAAAGCAAAAGCTGCGCACACCAGCAAAGCAAACGAAGGAATTCATTCACTACTTCCCATCACGGGCAGGTGTTCAGCCAGCCCCAGGACAGCAGGGCTCTATCACACGCAATGGTTACAAATGCCGTCGCTCCGAACCTTCTCCCCTTCTTTCTTCTTCCCCCAGCTCTATGTGCTGAGCAGGACATCATAAGGTGTGGGACAGCCCTGGGGTCAGTTGGGGTCACTGTCCTGGCTGTGTCCTCTCCCAACCCCTTGTGCCCTCCCAGCCCACTCACTGGTGGGGTGGGGTGAGCAGCAGAAAAGGCCTTGACTCTGTGTAAGCCCTGCTCAGCAGGAGTGAAAACATCCCTGTATTAGCAGCACTGTTTCCAGCACAAATCCAAAACACAGCCCCACACTAGCTCTATGGAGAAAATTAACTCTATCCCAGCCAAAACCAGCACATTCTCCACCCCTTATTCCATACCATTTACATCATGCTTAGGTCCCACACTATCCAATACAACCTCATTAACCACCACCCCCCTTCCCATCCTTTCATAATACACAGAAATCATTCCCTTAGTCTATGGACCATCCCTGTAGAATGTCCATAAAATGTCTGTAAAATGTCCCCAAATGACCACTGAGTTAATTTAGTCCATGACTTTGGGCTCTGTCTGTTCTGGTGGTCACTCAGGGCAAGAGAGGTGGGGTGTTGCGTGGAGTTATGGGGCACCAAAGCCAGCTCAGGTTGGGTCACTGCTGCTTGTAAGACTTGTCCTCTGCTATTTTGGGTGGTTCCTGATATAGTAATTCCTATAACATGCAACTCAAATCATGGGTTACAACAATTTAAAGGTATTTCCATTACAATCTCCACCCCAGTCCCTTTGGACAAGACCATAGGGTTTAACATTGCAATGAACTGCTCCCCTTGCCCCTGTCAAGCTTTCAGACAAAGGAAGGGACAGCAAGGCATTCCACCTGCTGAAACATCCCACCATTAGGGACTTAAAGGTCCAATGTACTAGTAGAGGATTATTACCCTTCTGAGAGCTTTAGGAGGAAATTGCTGTATTTCCAAATGCAGCCTAAGACCCATCAGTGCTATGCTTCTTCATAACCACAAGCCACGTTCTCCCATATCCACATCACTTTGGAGCTCGAAAGTCTGCCCCTGTATGCTGTGCTTCCTTAGAGACCCCAGCTCCTCATCCAACTCACGCATGTGCCCTGCACACTTTGAATCTTCCTCGGGCTTCCCCCTTCCCTCCAAGACAATAGACCTTCTCACCTTGTCTCTCTGTGTTACTCCCCAGGAATGGCCTCGCTGGATGGCAGAGCCTCAGGGAAGATGGGGATGCGGGCTGTCGTCTACTACATGGTGACCACGATCATAGCAGTTTTCATTGGCATCCTCATGGTGATCATCATCCACCCAGGAAAAGGATCTAAGGAAAAGCTTCACCGAGAAGGCAGAATTGAGCAGGTGCAGACCACAGATGCCTTCATGGACTTGGTGAGGTAGGTGAACAAGATGGTCTCACACTGAGACCATGTCAGTGAGATTATATTCCCCCATACTACTACGGGGCTGAGTATACTGAGTATATATACATAAAGTACTACTACTTTATGGCTGAGTCTACCCAGCCTACTACTTGTAGCTCAGTCTAGCTAACTGGCTTTGCCACTCTGAAATTGAACGCTTGGCCTGGAGCTCTGGAGTCCAGCCCTTCTGTTAGAGGTATTAATGCAAGAGGCCAGGGTATGCTCAGCAAAACAAGTAATGAAAACTATCAATAACTACATGCCCTTCAGCAAAGGCTACTCCAACTATCCATCTTCACTGACCCAAGGAAATCGAGGAAGTGGTTCCCAAGACATTGTCTCTCCCTCCCTTGCTGTGACCTTACACAGTGAATTGCAAAGATGTACCTTCTCAGGTGGTATAAAGCTGTTTCTAAGGTACAACATAACAGAGAGCTCAAATGACAGCTGTAGAGATGAGGCTGAGAGCAAGACAGTATATTAAAAATTGTAATATGGTATTGTTTCCAGGTTCAGTTGGGTTTGATGATGCTTTTACAATGAACCCGTATCCTAGTGCTGTATGTGTGTAGTCTCTTTCCACATACCTGAAATACACTCTTCTGGAGTCTGAAAAGATGCAGGAGGGTGCCTTGCTCCAGATGAGCATATTTTTATCTTCTGTCAGTCAGAGAGAAAGGGCCCATCTGCTCTGTAGCCTGAGCTGGCATTGTGAGAGTTGTGACCTGAGACACTGCGCCAGGACAGAAGTGTTGGCCAGGAAGCCCATATTTTCTTGCTAGTCAAACAGGACAATAACTCTTTCCTTGTTTTATCTACTGCAGGAATATGTTCCCACCCAACCTGGTAGAAGCCTGCTTCAAACAGGTACGAAATCCCACCTAGCCTATCACTCCCCTTTGCTCCCTTGCCCCAGACCATGGTGCAGCCTACTTCTCTGAGGGATAGAGTAGCAATTTCTTTATACTGCCGTCACACTTCCCCAAGCCTGACTGCTCCAGGAGGTGTTGCAGTCATTAGTCTGTATTACAGCACCCCCCCACGCAAGCTTTTCAAGCTGTCTGTAGATGGGGGCTTCAACCTCCATCCCATCCCACACTCAGAGTCAGGAAGGGTTTATGTGATCTCAGGTAGCAGTCTTGGACTGGCAGTGAAATGTGAGCAGATTCTCCAAGGATTTGTCTCTTCTGAAGTGCTAGTGTCCTTGGAAGCAATACAAAGAGTTATCAGAGAAGCCAGAATAATATTGGTCCTAGGGATGTGAGATGCTCCAGTGGTCTCTTTTGACCTTCAGCTCTATGAACTTTTTGATGAAAGTACTAAGCTAGGGAGTTTGAGAACAGGCAAGTTCCCCCACAGGTCAGCAGTGAACTTGCAGCACTCTCCTTTCTTTAGGAAGGGATGCAAAAGCATAGCATGTTGTCCTGAGCTCCTGAACCAGGGCCTGCGAGTACATCTGAGAATGTGTGTCTTTTCAGTACAAGACGCAGTACAGCACCAGGGTCTTCACCAGAACCATCCTCCACAGCAGCAATGTCACAGCAGGTGTGACAACCACTCAGATCCCTGTGCCTGAGAACTTCACTGGCATCCTGGAGAACTTCACTCATGCCCTGGGGACCATCTCCGAGGTGCTGACATTTGAAGAAGTCATTCCCATCCCAGGCTCAGCCAATGGGGTGAACGCGCTGGGGCTGGTAGTGTTCTCCATGTGCTTCGGTTTGGTGATCGGCAGCATGAAGCAGAAGGGACGGGCCCTGCGGGAGTTCTTTAACTGCCTCAACGAAGCCATCATGAGGCTGGTGGCCATTATCATCTGGTGAGGAGCACGGCCGGTTGGAGCAGGAGGTCTGCAGGTGCAGTTTCCGCTGACCTGATGAGAAGTGGGGTAGCTTTAAGGATGACATGTACAGGAAAAGCAGATGGGCACAGCTCTCCTTTGGCTCCATCAGGATGGAGGGAAAAGTCTGGATGGGATATTTGTTTACATTTCATTTCCTGTTTTTTGTTTTTACCTTAGAAATATCAGGTACACCAGGACTTGCTTTCCTTGAGGCTGCTGGAAATATCCTTGGAAGACCAGAGAGCTGGAGTGGAAGATCTCTTAGCCTTACCAACAGGGGTAGGGTGTGAGGCTTTCCCACCAAAAGCTTTCCTTCCAGCTATGTTCCAGGAGTCTGACTTAGCTATGAATCTCAATAACCTATTGCCGCTTTCCTGCTACTCAGGGTGGCATCTGTATGCATTAGCTCTGAGAACTGAGCTGGGTTGACAAGGTCAACTCAAAGTTACTGCCTTTCAATTTGAGGTCTCCCAGATCCCAACTCCTCTAGAGCTCAGCTGCTTGTTGCTTTCTGTGTAAGGCTGCTTGTTCTACATGGTCCAGATAAGCAAGGCATTGCTGAGATGAGTCTTCTCCAGAAGGCAGCATTTTACCGAATCTTGTTGGTTTATGCTCTTTACCCATCTAGGTGTCAATGTCTGAATAGGAGTTTGTGGTAGGTACTGCGAGACAGGAGAGATGCAGGTGCTGGCAGAATACATGGGAGTGTCTGAGAGGGAGGGAGATCTGTCAGCTCCGCACCCTCTCCCGTTTTAGATCACTCCAGCTTCCACTCTCTGGTCTTCTAGTCACAGTCTTTGACCTCAGAGCAACATCCTGGGCACGGGGGACAGGCCTTACACAGAAAGGCACAAAGGGGAAGAACAACCCTGAGCTCATAGCAGAGTGTTGGGGAGCCCCAGCCCCTCTGGGCTCTTTTCCTCCACAGATGAGCCAGAACTTGGGGCCTTGCTTTCCTAAGAAGAGATAAGAGTAGCCTGAAGGCACAGAAGGGAGAGCACAAGCACAGTGGAACAAGCAGACCTGCACACTACTCCCAGGGACAATTTGAAGGTGACTTCAACATCCCCTCCTTCAGCTGCCCCTTGCAGTGAAGGAAGGCAGGGTGTTGATGTATAGCACATTGGTTACACTCAGAAAACTGCCTGTGCACATACAGTAGGTAGTGTCTGGAGAGACCTCCTGACTTACAGAATCCTGCTGGCATAGGAGGCAGGACTGTCAGCTGCAGCCCAGCACTCCTTCCTGATGCCACAGTCTGCAGAGCATCTCCCAGGAGCTTGTTTTTCCTGGGGAGCTCTGCTCACTAGCTGCAGCCAAGAATATCTTCTAAGAGAAAGGTCAAAGGAAATGAAATATTTGTGAAATCCTTTCCTGAAACTTTTCCAAACCTCCCAGGATAAGTTGGAGTTTGGCATATGGACCTCTGAGCCTTGTGCATGAATTGCATGAGAGCTCTTCAGCTGTAGAGGCCAAGCCCTGAGAGGTGTGGCCATGGAGCTGGATTTTCTTTGGTCCAGTTATTTGTCCATGTTTAGTTTAGTGCCCATGATATTCTCCATTTCTGTTGTTATGGCTTCCTTTCTGTGGAGCCTCACTGCTGCTCATGATATGCATTGTTATGGAGGGGGAAAAAAGCCTTAAGGAATGGAAAGGGTAGCAGTGTACCTCAGAATGGGTTTTTATATAAGCCATGGCTGCTTTCACAGGTGTGTGTGCCCAGCCCTTGCTACACCAGATCTGGATTCCCTATATGTTCCTATTCCTTAAATGTCAATGTCTGAACAGATAGCAAGGCTGATATCCCAGAGCCTATGCTTTTACTCCCCGATTCCCTGTTTCTCCTATACTTCCCTGTGCCTCAGTAAAAAAGCACACTCTTAGCCCAAGTTCTGTTAGAAAAGGAAGGAACTCTGAAGACTCCTCTACATAACCTCCCCTATCAATTCTACAAGGAGTGTTGTGGAAACATGTAGGGAACCCAGAAGGAGGAGGAAACCTCCACCAGTGCCCAAGCTGTGCTCACAACAGAGTGCAGGGAGTACCCAACAGTGCAACAAGTGCTGGTTTTTTACCATATGATGAACAAGTCCCAGCTCTCTCTAGGTTTCCAGAAAAGAAACCAGCAGTATCATCCAACGATTGGGCTCAGTGAGCACTTCTGGTGTGCTGGCTAATTGGGGATTTGTCCAGACAGCATGCATTAAAGTTGGTGTGAGAGTGTTGGCGCCAGTTCTGAGCTTCAGCCTTGTGTTTCTGCCACAGGTATGCCCCAGTTGGAATCATGTTTTTAATTGCTGGCAAGATCCTGGAGATGGATGACCTAGCAGTGATGGGAGGCCAGCTGGGGATGTACACGCTCACCGTCATCGTTGGACTCCTCATTCATGCCCTCTGCATCCTGCCACTGCTCTACTTCATCGTCACTCACAGAAACCCCTGGGTATTCATTGCAGGGCTTCTGCAGGCCCTCATCACAGCCCTGGGCACCTCCTCAAGGTATGACAGCTACACAGGAGTAGGGTTGGGGCTGGTGAGGATACTCTGGGGCTGCTTCTCAGCACTCCATTGCCCTCAGTGCAGCACTGCAGTCTCACAATTTCTAGCACTAGCAGCTTTTTGCACTGGTCCAGCCAAACTCATCTGAGAGCAGAAAAATTCCCACTCCCCTGCTCAGGAGACCTAATCATGGGGCCATCTCTAACCATCAGTGCATGACCCATATTCCTCCTTACCAACCATGGTGATGACTCTGCTTGTATCACTGAAATGCTGAGCTCAGGTGTGCTGGTTTTGGCTGAGAAGGGGTTAATTCTCCCCACCGTGGCAGTCGGCTACCTTTCCAGCTTCCCACGTTGGCGGGACGCTGGGAGAGGTGGGGCCATGGCCTGGGTGGCTGACCCTGACTGGCCAATGGCATGTTCATTCCATACCATGTGACACCATGACCAGTATATTAATGGGGGCAGTTTGCGGCTTGGAGAGGCACGGCATCGGGTTGGTGGGCAGCTGCGTCATGTGCAGTTTGTTTCGGCGGTTCATTCCCCCCCCACCAGGTTTCACGCCTCTCGTTGTTTTCCTTTCCCTTGCATATTTGTTGTTGGGGTTTTTTTTAATTTTAATTATTAAACTGTTCTTATCCCAACCCACGAGCGTTACCCTTCTGATTCTCTCCCCCATCGCACCGGTGGGGGAGTGAGCGAGCGACTGTGTGGGGCTGAGCTGCCGGCTAAACCCCAACAGTCTTTTTGGCGCCCAACATGGGGCTCAAGGGTTGGAGATAACAACAGCTGCTGGTCACAGCACCATGTTGTCCTTTTTGCAGCTGGTGTTAAAGATTGGTGTTGCTTTGTTTAGTCTGCTGTGTTCTACTGTGATTAACATTTTGCCTATGATATTTGTTAAGCAAACACTGGTTTCCAGCTTTATCTGGTATTTGGGGTTTTTGCTGAAACCCTTACTGTACTTCGGATACCACCTTGTTGAGGCAATTATCAATTATACCTCCTCTGCTGAGAGATTTTATATGGAGGAAATACAGAATGGTATCTTTGCAACTTTGTTCTATGATGTCTCTGCCTCTATTACAACAACCTTTTTGTATCTTGAACATCCTTGGGTGGTTAAGGTATACTTGTTAGTTTTTCGGCATGTTGTTTTGGTTTTGACTAAGCAACTTAAGAATATCACCCAGAAATCTGCCCCAAGGCTTGATAGTTACGAGTGGCAGGGCATGTGGGACAGCATGGGCAAATCCCTAGGGCAGTGGGCACCCCCAGTGTTTTGGAGTTTCCCCCCCTGAACAAGTGCAGGATCCTAAAAAACTAGTAGAATATTTGGAGAAAGTATGTTGTTACGCTGGGAAATCCAGAGAGACACAGATAACTGCAACATGCTGGGACTGGCCCATGCATACTGAGCCCTGCTCAACAGTATTCAGTGCCCCCAGGGGGAAGAGAATGTCTCTGGATTGAAAGGCAAAGTGACAGGCACTGTGGCTACTCAAACCCCCAGGACCAGCACTGTGGCTGAACCAGAGAATCAACCTGTGACAGTATCAGTCACCCCCATACAAAAGATGAAATATTGGAAGTGGACGTCATGGAGAAGCAGGGCCATCATGAGGAGAGGAGGAAAAAGTAATAAATGAAACGGAGAGCACCCGGTCCCTGTCCTTGAATGAGTTGCAAGATATGCGAAAAGATTTCGGCTGTCGTTCAGGTGAGCACATTGTCACCTGGCTGCTCCGATGCTGGGATAATGGGGCCAGTAGTTTGGAATTAGAGGGGAAGGAAGCCAAACAACTGGGATCCCTTTCTAGGGAAGGGGGCGTTGACAAAGCAATTGGAAAATGAACACAAGCCCTCAGCCTCTGGAGGCAACTCCTGTCCGGAGTGAAGGAAAGGTATCCCTTTAAGAAATATGTTACATATCGCCCAGGAAAATGGACAACCATGGAGAAAGGCATCCAATATCTAAGGGAATTAGCTGTGCTTGAGGTGATTTATGGTGACCTGGACGATCAACGGTCATCCAAAGATCCATATGAAGCGGAGTGCACACGACCCATGTGGCAGAAGTTTGTATGGAGCGCACCATCCTCGTATGCAAACTCATTGGCTGTAATGTCTTGGAGAGAGAACAAGGCACCAACGGTAGAGGAGGTGATTGATAGACTCCAGGATTACAAAGCAAATCTCTCTTCCTCGCTACTCTCTGCTGTGGAGAAACTATCCCAAGAGGTCCATCAACTCAAAGAAGATATGTCCTGCTCCCCACCTCGACAGAGTAGTGTCTCAGCTGTTAGGAATAAGCGTCCTTTGGCTCAAAAGAGAGGATACACACCACGGGCCATCCTATGATTCTATCTGCGTGACCATGGAGAGGACATGATGAGGTGGGATGGCAAGCCTACCTCGACCCTACAGGCACAGCTATGTGAACTACAAGGAAGAACAATCACTCAGGGAAGCTCTTCCAGGAAAGCTGCTGCTCCAGTTTCCAGTGAGCAGGTCCCCAGACAGAGGAGTAGAAGCGCAGATTTCATTTCTAAGCGTAATTGATTCATATTTACAGGAAGTGAGTTGTGACTGCCATGATCAGGACTAGAGGGTCTCTGCCTCCAGCTGGGTGGAGGAAAGGGATATCCGGGCTTACAGGACTGTGTGGATCCGATGGCCTGGCACGTCTGACCCACAGGAGTATAGAGCTTTAGTGGACACCGGCGCACAGTGTACCTTAATGCCATCAAACTATATAGGGGCAGAACCCATCAGCATTGCTGGAGTGACAGGGGGATCCCAAGAGCTAACTGTATTGGAGGCCAAAGTGAGCCTAACCGGGAAGGAGTAGCAAAAGCACCCCATTGTGACTGGCCCAGATGCTCCGTGCATCCTTGGCATAGACTACCTCAGGAGAGGGTATTTTAAGGACCCAAAAGGGTACAGGTGGTCTTTTGGTGTAGCTGCCTTGGAGACGGAGGAAACTGAACAGCTGTCTACCTTGCCCGGTCTCTCGAAGGACCCTTCTGTTGTGGGGTTGCTGACGGTCAAAGAACAACAGGTGCCGATCGCCACCACAACAGTGCACCGGCGGCAATATCGCACCAACAGAGACTCTCTGATCCCCATCCATGAGCTCATTCACCAACCAAAAGGCCAAGGAGTCATCAGTAAGACCCACTCACCCTTTAACAGTCCCATATGGCCAGTCCGGAAGTCTAATGGAGAGTGGAGGCTAACAGTAGACTGTCGTGGCCTGAATTAAATCACTCCACCGTTGAGTGCTGCTGTGCCAGACATGCTAGAACTTCAATACGAACTGGAGTCAAAGGCAGCCAAGTGGTATGCCACAACTGATATTGCTAATGCATTCTTCTCAATTCCTCTGGCAGCAGAATGCAGGCCACAGTTTGCTTTCACTTGGAGGGGCGTCCAGTACACCTGGAATCGACTGCCCCAGGGGTGGAAACACAGTCCTACCATTTGCCATGGACTGATTCAGACTGTACTGGAACAGGGAGAAGCTCCAGAACACCTTCAATACATTGATGACATCATCATGTGGGACAACACAGCAGAAGAAGTTTTTGAGAAAGGAGAGAAAATAGTCCAAATCCTTCTGAAAGCTGGTTTTGCCATAAAACAAAGTAAGGTGAAGGGACCCGCACAAGAGATCCAGTTCTTAGGAATAAAATGGCAAGATGGTCGTCGTCATATTCCAATGGATGTGATCAACAAAATAGCAGCCATGTCTCCACCCACTAGCAAAAAGGAAACACAAGCTTTCTTGGGCATTGTGGGTTTTTGGAGAATGCATATTCCACACTACAGTCTGATCGTAAGCCCTCTCTATCAAGTGACCCGGAAAAAGAATGATTTCAAATGGGGCCCTGAGCAACAACAAGCCTTTGAACAGATTAAACAAGAAATAGTTCATGCAGGAGCCCTTGGGCCAGTCTGGGCAGGACAAGATGTAAAAAATGTGCTCTACACTGCAGCCGGGGAGAATGGCCCTACCTGGAGCCTCTGGTAGAAAGCACATGGGGAGACCCGAGGTCGACCCCTGGGTTTTGGAGTCGGGGATACAGAGGGTCCGAAGCCCGCTATACTCCAACTGAAAAAGAGATATTGGCAGCATATGAAGGGGTCCGAGCTGCTTCAGAAGTGGTTGGTACTGAGGCACAGTTGATCCTGGCACCCCAACTGCCAGTGCTGGGCTGGATGTTCAAAGGAAACATCCCCTCCACACACCATGCAACTGATGCTACGTGGAGTAAATGGGTTGCACTGATCACCCAGCGGGCTCGAGTAGGAAACCCCAGTCGCCCAGGAATCTTGGAAGTGATTATGGACTGGCCAGAAGGCAAAGATTTTTTATTATCACCAGAGGAGGAGGTGACACGTGCTGAAGAAGCCCCACTGTATAAAAAACTGCCAGAAAATGAGAAGCAGTATGCCCTGTTCACCGATGGGTCCTGTTGCCTTGTGGGAAAGCACCGGAGATGGAAGGCTGCTGTATGGAGTCCTACACGACAAGTAGCAGAAACTGCTGAAGGAGAAGGTGAATCGAGCCAGTTTGCAGAGGTAAAGGCCATCCAGTTGGCCTTAGACATCGCTGAATGGGAAAAGTGGCTAGTGCTCTCTCTCTATACTGACTCCTGGATGGTGGCAAAATGCCCTGTGGGGCTGGTTAGAGCAGTGGAAGCAAAGCAACTGGCAGCGCAGAGGCAAACCCATCTGGGGTGTAAAGGTACGGCATGTGGATGCTCACATCCCCAAGAGTCGGGCCACTGAAGAACATCAAAACAACCAGCAGGTGGATCAGGCTGCCAAGATTGAAGTGGCTGAGGTGGATCTGGACTGGCAGCATAAGGGTGAACTATTTCTAGCTCGGTGGGCCCATGACACCTCAGGCCATCAAGGGAGAGATGCAACATACAGGTGGGCTCGTGATCGAGGGGTGGACTTGACCATGGACGCTACTGCGCAGGCTATCCACGCATGTGAAACGTGCGCTGCAATTAAGCAAGCAAAGCGGGTAAAGCCTCTGTGGTATTGGGGACGATGGCTGAAATATAAATATGGGGAGGCCTGGCAAATTGACTATGTCACACTCCTACAAACCCACCAAGGCAAGTGCCATGTGCTTACAATGGTAGAAACAACGACTGGCTGGCTGGAAACATATCCTGTCCCCCACGCCACTGCCCGGAACGCTATCCTGGGTCTTGAGAAACAAGTCCTGTGGCGACATGGCACCCCAGAGAGAACTGAGTCAGACAACGGGACTCATTTCCAAAATAACCTCATAGACACCTGGGCCAAAGAGCATGGCATTGAGTGGGTGTATCACATCCCCTATCACGCACCAGCCTCTGGGAAAATTGAATGGTACAATGGACTGTTAAAAACTACACTGAGAGCAATGGGGGGGTGGGACATTCAAGCACTGGGATACACATTTAGCAAAAGCCACGTGGTTAGTCAACACGAGGGGATCTGCCAACCGAGCTGGCCCTGCCCAATCAGAAATCCTACATACTGTGGAAGGGGATAGAGTCCCTGTAGTGTATGTGAAAAGTATGCTGGGCAAAACAGTCTGGGTTCTTCCTGCCTCCGGCAAAGGCAAACCCATTCGTGGGATTGCATTTGCTCGAGGACCTGGGTGCACTTGGTGGGTGATGCAGGAGGATGGAGAAATCCGATGTGTGCCTCAAGGGGATTTGATTTTGGGTGAAAACAGTCAATGAACTGAACGGCACAATGTGAACTACTATATAATATTGTGTGTCACCTCTGTGATGTATCAATGATATCAGAGTACGAGCCTCCCAACCCATGGAAGATAAACTGTGAAACAAGCAAAGTGCAGCAGTGATGGAACGATGACTGACTCGGTATGCAGCAACCCAACGCCACACACACCATCTCTCCCACCCGGAAAGACTGATACAACAGATGGAGCCCAGAGTCATGGACTGGGTGAACTCAATGGACATTTTAATGGACATTTTACAGGGAAGGTCCATAAACTAAGGGACTGATGTCTGTGTATTATGTTAAAGGATGGGAAGGGAAGGGGAGGGGTGGTGGTTGGTAAGGTTGTATTGGATGGTATGGGACCTGGGCATGGTGTAAATGGTATGGAATAAGGGGCGGAGAATGTGCTGGTTTTGGCTGAGAAGGGGTTAATTCTCCTCACCGTGGGCGGGTCGGCTACCTTTCCAGCTTCCCGCACTCTGCCTAGTCAGCAGGAGGCTGGGGGGGGCGGGGCCACAGCCAGGCAGCTGACCCCAACTGGCCAATGGCATGTTCATTTCATACCATGTGACACCATGACCCGTATATTAAGGGGGGGCAGTTGCGGCTCTGGAGAGGCGTGGCATCGGGTTGGCGGGCAGTGAGCGTCTGCGTCGTGTGCAGTTTGTTTCGGCAGTTCATTCCCCTCTCCCCTCCCTTCCCTCCCCCGCCAGGTTTTGCACCTCTCTTCGTTTTCCTTTCCCTTGCATTTTTGTTGTTTTTTTTTTAATTTTTAATTATTGAACTGTTCTTATCTCAACCCCTGAGCGTTACCCTTCTGATTCTCTCCCCCATCTACCAGTGGGGGAGTGAGTGAGCAACTGTGTGGGGCTGAGTTGCCGTCTAAACCACTACATCAGGATAAATATCAAATCCCACTGAGTTGCAGCATTATTCCCCATGGACATACCTCTCACACACATGTACTTACACACACATTTGCACATGTACTGTGCAAAGTCACACGTACACAGACACACATACTGTATGCAGCTGGCATTAAACTCACAGAAGGCCTGGGCAAAGGCATAAACACCCATATGTTCAGTGACTAACACGGCCAAAGCAAGGGACTCTAGATAGCTGTTGTTTCACTAAGTGCCGTGTTTCTTGCTATGTCCATTTCCTGGCAAGCACATAACAGTCTCTCCTACATGCTTTCTCACGCTGAAACACACTACATTTTTCCTGCTTGTGTTCTCTTTCAGAAACAATTCTCTGCTTTCTCTGCAAGATATATTCTCACACATGGGTCAGTGTTGTCTTATGCACTGAGGGGGATGAGAAAGGGCTCAAATATTTTTAATAGCTGGAAAAGGAGTTTTGGTCTTGAGGCTCTGTCCTATGTACACTGAATCCTCCAGAATCACCTTCTTTTGGTGTTATACCAGCATCATCAGCCTCAGGGCTACACAGCCCATGTCCCAGCCCCCTGAGGAAAGCCATGGCTAAATGTGCAACTGCAGTGTGCACTATATCTGAAGAAGCCTTGCTTAGACTGTTCTTTCTCCTAGCAGCTTCTGGCCTCTGGCTCACATGGCAGGGTGAAAAAGCAGGTGGGTAAGGTCATAAACCAGGAAGAGGCTTAGTCTCTCTTCCAAAGTCAGCATATACCCAATTCATGTTGTTTTGTAAATTCCTTTCAGCTCAGCAACTCTGCCCATCACCTTCAGGTGCCTGGAAGAAAACAATGGTGTGGACAGGCGCATCACGAGGTTTGTTCTGCCTGTGGGAGCTACAATTAACATGGATGGCACTGCTCTGTACGAGGCCCTTGCAGCCATCTTCATTGCGCAAGTCAACAACTATGAACTTGACTTCGGGCAGATCATCACAATAAGGTGACTTTTGAAAGAGTTGTGGGACTACAGGAAGGGCTTCAGTTTTGTTGGCTTATCTGAGGTGTGCTCAGGTTGTCCTTTATCTCAGAAAGTACAATGAGGAAAAAAAAGTATGGAAAAGAAGGGTGTACTACACCTCCAAGTGTAGAAGCACATACGGCACCACACGTTTGAGGCTCCACTTGAGCCCTTATTGCATTTCCAGGTCTGGGCCATCCCTTAGCTGGAACTGTCTGTTATGGATGGGTGCCTGGCAGGGGGGAGCCTCGCTGCTGTGTTGATGACCCATGTGTCGCCATCCCGCTCAGTGACCAGGGCAAGAAGGCTGCCAAGATGTTTTGTAGATGATGAGTCTGAGCTCCTACCTGACATTTCTGCAAATGCAACTACCTCTTTTCTTCCCTTTGCTAATAGCTGTGCTTTCCTGTTCCCTCCAGCATCACTGCCACGGCAGCCAGCATTGGAGCTGCAGGTATTCCCCAGGCAGGACTGGTGACTATGGTTATAGTGTTGACATCAGTAGGGCTGCCAACTGAAGACATTACACTGATCATCGCTGTGGACTGGTTTCTGTAAGTCTTGTGCTCAGCACAAGTCTTCTGTAAGTTTTGTGCTCAGCAACATGCACTGCTCTGTGCTCCCTGCCAGCGCTTACAGAGTTTGTACGCTCAATGTTTCTGCTACATGCAGCCTCAGTAACATATTGTTAAGGTTAAAACACACCTGTATCCATGAGACCTTTGCACCGTAGCCCTCTCTGCCCATGCTGGAGTCTTCACCATGTATTTCAGTGACCCAAGGCATCAGAGGTCACTTGTAGATCAGCCTGGTCACCAAGCAGAATGTCCTTAGTTTGCTTTATATTAAAAGGAACCCAGAAACTATTTCCAGACCAACACGGACAGGTTGTGCCAATAATAAACAAATTCACACTGCAGAGCAATGGTTCTGTGCTGCCAGACACAGAAAGTAGGATGAGACTGGGCTGTACAAAGTTGAGGAGTGTTTAGGTAGGTGCAGCTAGACAGCTACATTGCTCCATTTCACCTTTCTTTCCCTTTTAAACCTTGGGACAATTGACTTCACAGGAGTACTCTCAGGAACTATATTGAAGAATGCATTTGTGCACAGTCCTCACTCTGTGAAACACAACAAAATCCTGACTCAAGAATACACTGTCAGTGTTTCCTCTGTTCTTCTGTATCTTGTATTGCTGGTTTGTAGCCAAAGCAGCCAAAGTCTGCTCCCAGCCATGGCTGAGCAGTTGGAAACATTCTTGCCCAACACCTCCATTTCTCCTGTGAACTGTGCATAAGAACAGACTTGGCTGGAAAAGGCCCTGCCTCCTAAGACACCAGGTTACCTCTTGTACTTACCCAGAAAGGTTGGTTTCAATCAGGTACCAAAAGTCTTACCTGTTGTTACTGCCTAAGGATATGATGGGTTGCTGGACTGGTGATAGCTTCTGCTCTTACATACAGTTGTGGTTGTGGAGAATATCTCATTGCAAAGGGTGTTTTAGATTTGCCATTTTGCACAAAGAATCTGGTGCCTTGTCTTAGTGTACACTGTCCATGCTGAGGAAATGTGGCTCCACAGCAGCACTAAAAGTCATATGTTTGCACCAGAACTTCTGCCCTTTTTGTAAAACAAAATGCAACTCAAGCGTAACAGATGTGGCGAGGCTCATCTGAGTCTGCAGAAAGGCCTTAGCAGCCCTTTGGAAAGGAAAGTGTCCATGTGGAACCACAACAATGTTTCCCTCATTTTGTGGCAACTTCAAAACTTTTCAGTGAGAAACTGGGAATGCAATAGAGCAGGAATGAATGTGAAGCCTGTACTCAGGGCTATCAGTCAAGGAAGGCTCTTTGGGACTCATTTTCATGTCAATGTTGAAGTGTGAAGTATTAGAGTGACTTGAAAAGTAGAAAAAGTTTCATTGAAGATGTTTCTTGAAATAGTCTTCATCCCCGCAGCTGTTACTAAGAAGCTATATTTAATTTTTCTCTCTAATTTTTCAGGGACCGCCTTAGAACAACCACCAACGTCCTGGGGGATTCTCTGGGGGCTGGCATTGTGGAGCATCTCTCCCGGCATGAGCTAGATGCACAGGACTGCGAACTTGGTAATTCTGTGATAGAGGAGAAAGAGCAGCTCTCCCACCTGGTTTGCCCACAGAACGACACCCACAGGCACCCCAGGAGTGAGACAGCAATGTGAAATCGGGCAGCAGAGTGCAGATTAATGCTGTAAAAAGCCAAGACTTGAAACAGAAGTCCATAGTGGAGGACAGAGAAAGATCCACTCTCCAAGACGCACACTTTTCTCCCCCCTCTGCCACATGCAGCCTTCCCTGACCCTGTTTCTCCCTCATCTCTTTCTGACTGGCATTAAAGAGGTGAAAATTAAACTGTGAAGAAAGTTTTATTCCACAAGAGCCTGACTTAGTCATTCTTATGGGGTCCAAGAGTTAGACCTGAGTAAAGAAGACTCAGTGAATGAGCTGGCTAGGAGCTCCTTTGTTTCTGAGCTAAAGTATGAGCTAAGTGGCAGGGTGGGTCAGGGATGCCACCACTTCTGGACTGACACCAAAATGTTGCCTTGATGATTCCACCCTGCAGGATACAGCTGCAAAGCCTTCACTTGGTCAGGGGCTTCCCCCAAGCTCATAAAGCTTTTAGCACTGGCCATTTGGAGATTTCTGGAGACCCCCAGCACTCCTTTTCAGCTCTTCACTGGCAAGACTGCTTATGATAAACACAGTGTCCTCCTTACTCACAGTCCTGGTGTTTGCACAGCTATGCAGATGATGCTTCCTGAGAGCTTCTCACTCCTCTGGCAACCCTTCTGGCTGCAGATACTAGAGTCACCCATCTCCTGAAGGAATGTGGGACCATACAGCAGGGACAGGGCATACTGTGCTGGCTGGTAGCACAAATAGGGGTCAATAGGCTTTTCATTAGTGGAAGCTGCTAAAGAGTTTATTATATCCATTATTCAGCCTCTGAAATAGCTTTCCCCCCTACCAAGCTCTGCCAAACACCAGTTAACTTCATTTCTCTTTAGCAAGCTGTTCTCCTCTTGGTAACACCAGAAGGGGAAATGCAAAGTTTAAGAACAGTTTGTCCACCTGAGGAGCTGGATGGTACCTCCACGCCAGGAATGACTCCCTGCCACCCCAGATTAGCTCAGAAAAGTTTCACTCCTCATCATAAGACTCCAAAGGAAACTGTTCCTTTGCTCATCTTTGGCTGTTTTCAGAAGTTACTTCCCTTCAGTCACATTGCTCCAGAATGTGCTTCAAAATATCTGTCTTTCTACAGCTCCTTATTTATAGGCAGTACCCAAGCACTTCCCAGCACTTGTACAAGTTTGCCAGACCCCAAACTTACAAATTCAGGATAAATTTCTCAGTTCCTACCAAATGGAGTTTAGCTTGTGTTTAACACACTTGGACATAAGCCCACACAACATCTGAAACATCTCAGAGGCTCAAGCCTGCTTCATCCATGCTCTATCCCCCTTCCCTGGCATGGCCAGGAACACAGCCTGTATCTCTCACTCCAGTGAACAGGACCAGCAGGGCTTGCTCCATAACAGCCAGGTCCATGAACATCCAGAATATGAATGTCTAGAGACAACCAGGAATATGGAAAGGTTCCACAGGTTTTGGGCTACTACAGTGTAGCTGTCTTGCAGCCTCCTGTTGCACAGCTGAACTATCTAAACGGGGCAGCTTTTACTTGAGGTCTGCTCCTTACTCCAAATCCATTATAATACTCAAACATCTCTACCCTGGCTTTCCACGCTGATCCTTCTCATCCAGAAGCCCTAGCCTTACACTCAGAGATGCACCTAAGTGGACTTCAGGAAGAAGGACCCCAGAGGCATCAGCGGAATCAGTTTTGCCAACCACAACTGCACAACTCCCATGCTTAGCACCCCAGCACTAGCAAGGCTTCCTACAACACATTTCTTGAGATGTCCAAAGCTAGATCCTGAGGCTCTTTTTGGTCTTTCAGGAATTGCACAATTATATATCAGTGCTGTGACATTCCACGTCCTCTAGGCAGAGTATTCTATTTTTATGGGTTGGATGATTGTTGGGAACCTGAGAGAAATGGACAAATACATCTCTTCCACATGAAAGTGGATAACAGAGCAGGGTTAATAGAAGTGTATTGTAGCTCTGTGTGGGAGTAGTTGGCCTTAGACCCTAAGGCAGCAGGCTGTTTCCTGACTGTGGGAGGCAGGTTGCTTATTCTGACAAGAGATCTGCTCTAGCAGGGGGCAAGTGAGCAGGATAACGAATTATTATCCTCCTCTTTGCAGCATTTTTTTAATCTTGTATGAATACTATTATAATGTCTGCTCTTCTCCTTTCTAGACTAAACAGACCCAGTATACCCTCACAGGTAATAATCATTCACGTTCCTCTCATCTGGACTTTTTCCTTGCTGTTCCACAGCTTTCTTAAAGGGGAGTAACTAAAATTTGACACAACAATTCAGCTAAAGATTTATTAGTGCTGAGCACCGAGGAAAGAATGTACATTAAGATTTAGATCTTAGACTCAAGTTACCATAGTTTAACAGCATGCCATGCATCAGCTGATCAGGATAACTGTCCATGATGCATACATACAGCAAATTCAAGTCTGTTCATCTTATCTTAAATCTTAGTGAGGTTAGACTCTGATGAGATGGCTGGATCTGAAGACTGGATCTTAATCAAAGAGTTTTAAGATACACTGCATTAACCTGTATCTATAGTGGGCTAAGACAGCACTAGCTTATCATTAACACAGCTCAGCTGATATGAGTCTACACCTTCATAAAGAACAGACCTGCTTATAAAACCCAATAAAGTACTTTATTTTTTCACAACGGCATGACAGCATTGACTCCACTCCCGTGGTAACACATGATAATGCCTATATCATTTTAAGCAGAACTGTTGGCTAGCTAGTAATTTCCCAGCCTGTGTTTGTGCAGTTGATTATTGTTACCTAAGTTTAGTAATTTATATTTGACTATATTGAGCTGCATTGTTTTTCTTTTTTTTTCCCCCCAGACTATTTGTCCAACTTTTCAAGAAAGCACTGAATTCTAATCCTGAAGAGACTTCCTTTATATCAAGGGCAAACTGACAGATGAATTGGAAGAAAAGATTGTTGGATTGAACTCTAGCTCAAATGGGAATTAATCCTGGGAAGTCCTATGGCTTGTGTTATACAGAGAGTCAAACAAGATGATAATAAGGGTCCCTTCTGGCTTTATAATATATGCACGTGCTTTCTGGTTTAGAAATATTGCAAAGGGTCCTTCCAGCCCAATCATTTTGAAAAGCTACCTGGAAGGATCCTAATGATACTTTAATAAAACTCAGCAGGAGCCTAACCTGTTTTCAGTTGCTGTTAGCAGACATGTAAACATATGACAAAAGGGGCTCTCCATAACACATTGCATCAACGTGATCTCAGATCGCCCCACAAAGTAGTACACTGCAAGCCTTGCCATTTGTGATTTCCTGCTTTCAACACAAGATTAATGGAGCACAAACAAGTAGAGGCCTCATCTTCAAATACTGAAAACCAGTCTCCCATGGGGAATTTCATAATTCAGCTGATAGTTTTTAGCTCTGGTGTTTACCCATGTTGTTAATCAGTTTATGATTGGTATTATCTATCTGTTTACAGTACCTGAACAGTAAAGTATTGTCAGGAATTTGCATATATATACACATACACACACACCCCCCCATATATGAAGGGGGCACATGTGCACAGACATACATATACACAGAGTTAATTTTTTTTGTTGCTAATCCAAGAAGGAAAGGCAATACTAAACTCTCACTCTGTAAAGCTGCACACAATTTTGGTGCCCACATCGACTTATCTAACTAATCCCATCCTCGAAACAACACAGGCTATTTTACTTCCTTCAGTAATGAATCTTCCAAAGCAAGGTTTACCAGGAAGGAGCTCAATCCATGCCAATTTTGAGTTGTACCTGCCGGTGATGTAACAAGAACTTCTCAATGTACAGAGAAAATTCTCCACTTTGACTTCCCTGCGTATATCCCAAGGACCCACGTCCCCACTACATCTGACTTGGCAAGGAGGCAGGCTTTAAGAGCTAAGCCAAGAATACAGAAGTGTTTGTACTCCTTCCAAACCCAATGCTGACCTTGTACTAACTCAGCCTTCAAAAGTAGCTAACTGAAAGTATTTATCAACTGTCTTTTTAAATCATCCGATACTTGAGTGTGGAGTAAGTGAATGTGGCCTCCCGTGATCTCATCGCCCTTATTGGACGCAAGCCGTGGGATAGAAAAACAACCCACAAAAACACAGAACTGAGGCCTTGATACGCGGGACAGAAGGTCAGGAGCACAGCTGGAGCACCGAAGCAGGAGAGCGCGCTTATCTATGTTTATACCATACGTGGAGCTAGTGTGATAGAACACGTTCAGAGGCAGCGAGAATGGAAAAAGACTAGCTCAGGAGGCAGACTATATTAAGGCTGCTCTTTTGTGAATAAACAGCTTTTGGCTTTGCTTGTGCATGAATACGGAGTCTGTGTCATGAATCGCCACACTTGAGAGTTTATGCAGTCTTTTCTTCACTGCAGTCCTGCTGCTTCTACTTGCAGAAACTTTCTGAGTTTCTCCTATTTGCAGAGAGAGTTATTCCTAACGATTATATAGGCAATATTTGGGATGAAACAAAGAGCTATCTCAATGCATACATACACGAGGAGCTCTTGGATTAGAGCACTTCTCTTCAAAATTAATTTTAAGAGAGAAAATCCATGAAGAATATGGATTTTCAGATGATAGGCCATGTTCACATTACATATGTGATACATGCACGTTGATTCAGGAGTCAGATCTGCCCTGAAATTGTATGTCCTTCTCTTGCTCTGCCCAAGGAAGAAAGAGATAACTGGAGATCCGTCCTGTACAGTGTGTTCATAGCATTCTGGCAGTTTGACTATGTTGATTCCCGAGGGCTTTTTCTTCATGCTGTGAGTTTCAGTGTTAATAAAGATAGTTTGCATATTTGAAGAATAAAGGGAATTTTTTTCCACAATGCTTTTCCATTTTTTTTTTCTATTATTGTTCCTCAGGACCGTGACCTTATAAAGTTATGGATGTTACTTTTAGCATTATGTATTATGCTTCCTTATCTCCATGTGCCTATGACATGGGTCAAATACTAAATTCAGATTTTTACAAGGCCTTCCCCTAAAGCTTTTTCTTTGATGCCATCTTTTGCATATGCCCATCAACTGGCAAAGCTGCACGAGGCTTACTTCACATGCAGTACACAGCACACAAGCACATACTTCCATCTCAGAAATCCACACCAAAGAATCATAGGATCATAGAATAGAATCACAGAATGCCCTGAGTTGGAAGGGACCCACAAGGACCATCGAGTCCAACTCCTGTCCCTGCACAGGACAGCCCCAAATTCACACCATGTCTCTGAGGGCCTTGTCCAAGTGCTTCTGGAATATTGCCAGCCTTGGTGCCGTGATGCCTCCCCTGGGGAGCCTGTTCCAGTGCTCCACCACCCTCTGGGGGAAGAACCTTTTCCTAATATCCAACGTAGACCTCCCCTGAAAGGTTATGTGGAAGAGGTCTCTGAGGCACATTTACATTACACACTGAAATGTTACATTAATGGCATGGTATCTGAGCAAAATGAAAGCTGTTATATCTTTTCCCTTTAGGTAACCCTTTTTTCTGTCTTCCCTTCCCTAAGGGACAGGAACCGAGGTGAATAACAGAGCTGATGGGGCAAGGGCATCACCAGTCAGGGCCTGGTCCCACAGTACCCAAGGAAGACAAGCAGCACAGACTCAGAGATGATGACCAGGTCCAGCCAAGAGTCCAGACCATAAAACAATAGCATGGTGATGAAGCAGGTCTGAGGTCAAGCCAGGTCTGGTGACTGCTGGGCAGGCACTCAGTGATGAGGCAAGGCTGAGGTCAAGCTCTGAAAAATTAGTCCGGGGATTGGGGTTCAGATCAACAGGGACCACAGCCAGGCATGGTCACAGCTGTTGCTGAACTAGAGACCTGTACTCCTCCAGTGATATAGCTCAGGCTATGAAGGCCTAGGGCTGAGCTTAGAGCTCCTGGTCTCATAAGTGTGGGTAGGGGCCCCAGGTGAGGCTTCCCAGGGCCATTACAGCCTACTAGTGTACTTGGGGTGCATATACAGACAAGTCCACACCTCCTGCCCTCCCAGCTGTGCAGTCTCCTGTGTGGTAGAGGCAGTTTGGCTGAGGGATCTCTGGAGATCATCCAGTCAAACCCCTCTGCTCAAAGCAGGGTCAACTACAGCAGGTTCCTCAGGACTTTGTCCAGCTGGATTTTGAACATCTCCAAGGATGTAGGTTCCACAACCTCTCTGGGAAACCTGTTCCACTGTTCAATCACCCTCACAGTAAAAAAAAAAACAACACAACTTTTTCTTTGTTTAAATAGAATTTCTTGTATTTCAATTTGTGCCCATTGCCTCTTGTCCTTTCACCAGATACCACTGAGACAAGTCTCAAGGCTTCCTTGAATCTTTAAATTCCATTCAATCTTTCAACAGGCTGGAGAAATGGGCTGACAGGAACTTCATGAAGTTCAACAAAGAGAAATGCAAAGTCCTGCACCCGGGGAAGAATAACTCCATGCACCAGTTTAAGCTGGGGGCCACCCAGCTAGAAAGCAGCTTTGCAGAAAAGGGACCTGGAGGTCGTGGTGGACACTAAGTTGAACACGAGACAGCAGCGTGCCTGTCGCAAAGGCTGCATTAGGAGGAGTGTTGCCAGCAGGTCGAGGGAGGTGATCCTTCCCCTCTGCTCAGCACTGGTGAGGCCACACCTGGCGTGCTGTGTCCGGTTCTGGGCTCCTCAGTGCAAGAGGACATAGTGGAGGGTCCAAGGAAGGGCCATGAAGACGATGAAGGGACTGGAGTACCTCTCATGAGGAAAGACCGAGAGAGCTGGGACTGTTCAGCCTGGGCAAGGGAAGACTCAGGGGGATGTTACCGATGTATATAAACACCTGAAGGGAGGGTGTAAAGAAGAGGGAGCCAGACTCTTCTCAGCAGTGCCCAGTGACACGACAAGCGGCAATGGGCACACACTGAAGCACAGGAGGTTCCCTCCTAGCACGAGGAAACACTTTTTCACCGAGGGCGGCTGAGCGCTGGCACAGGTGCCTGGCGTGGCTGTGGGCGCTCCGTCCACGGAGACACTCCAAAGCTGCCTGGACACGGTCCTGGGCAACTGCCTCCAAGTGACCACTGAGGCCTCGGCCTGCTGAGGGTCCGGCTGGGGCAGTGGCCAAAGCCACATTCACGGGACCCCCCGAGCCCCTTCTCCAGTGGGAGTTTCTCTCATTTTTGGCTGTATGCCCCTTTCCCCACTTGTTTCACCCAGCACAGTTTGGCTTCTGTGCACCCGCTGCCCCCAGCCAGGGCGTCGTGAGACCAGGCGTTGGCCGGCCTGAGGCAACGGCGGCGGTGAGGAGGGGATCCCCCCGGACCCCCCCCCAGATGTCCCCAGCCCCGTCGTGCTCCCGGCAGGGGTCGGGGCCGGGGCGCGAACTCGCGAGCCCCGGAAGCCTCGGACGTGCGCGCCGTCACGCGCCCCTCGGCAGGGCGGGCCGCGGCGAGGCGGGGAGCGGGGCGGAAGTGTCGCAGGGGCGCGCGCTGGAAGTATGGCGGTTGCCCGCTGCTTGCGGCTGTGTGGGCGTTGGCGGCTGGCGCTGCTGGGGCTCGGCTGTCGCCGCCTCTTGGCCGCAGCGGAGCCCCGGCGGCCTGGCGGGGGGCGACGCGCTGGAGGACGGCAGCGGCGCGGGGCGGCAGCGGCAGCGGCGGGGCGGACGCCGGCGGGGCCGTGCCGGGCCGGTCATGAAGGCGCTGACGCCGCTGCTCGTCCCGGAGCATTTCCCCAACGTCCCTCTCATCGCCGGGACGCGCAACCCCGTCTTCCCGCGCTTCATCAAAATCATCGAGGTGAGGCGGGGAGGGGAGAGCGGGGCCGCGGGGCCGTCGTGGGGCGGGTGGTGGGGGGGCCGGGGGGCCGTCGTGGGGCGGCTTTGCCTGCCCTTGGCCGAGAGCCCCTCAAGGGGGGGCGGCAGTTTTTCGGCCGGGGTTTTCTGGTGGGCGGCGTAACCGCCCTTGACCGTGGGCGCAGGGGCATGAGCTCCTTTCCCGGCTTCTGGTAATACGGGGCGACCTTTTCTCCTCAAAGCCACGGTTTGTCTTTACAGATTTCTTTTAATTGCAGAGTACTGGGGAGGGTAGCAAGGTGTGTAACGCTGTACAGCCTCCTGCTTCTTGGTGTTTGTTTCAAACTAGGTAGCTTGGCCGTATCGGAATAGTGGTTTCTTTTGGGATAGTTACGGGCTTTGAGTTTCATAAGTATTGCATCAGTGTCAGTAATGCCGCTTCGAACAGGGAAGGTCAGTGATTCATGCAGAAACTCTTTAAGAGTTTGCTGTCTTCTCTGTGTTCTTTTTCTGAAGGTTAAGCAAATGTGTCCTTGGTTTAGTTTCATGGGCTTGTGTCAGCACCAAGAACAATATTTGTGAAAGCAGAAAACTGAGCTACAAGAAGAAAGCATGAGTTCAGTGTAGAGCAACAGTGCTATGGCGGGAGAGGGGGCTGAGAGATGGGGATGGTAATCTCAAAATTTCCGAGTGTGATCTGCACTTCTATATGTGTTTTCAAGAGCTATAAATTTAATCTTTGATACGTGACTTGAACTCACAGGCCAGAAATACTTTTTCCTATTGAAATGCAACAATTTTGGAACAAGTACTCGTATTTTTGCTCCTCACTAGTATTTACACTATCTGATTTTGGATTAAATGTAATAAGAACTGAATCAGTAGTTTCCTATTCCTGTACTGTTATTTGTCATAAAGTTATTTTACAATAGTCTTTTTTTTTTTTTGCATGTCCAAATCTAACATGTGCAACTTGTAGTGTCTTTCTAGATGTGTTGGGGGAAGGAGAAGATTATATATTATTATAATAATAGAATTGTTAAGGTTGGAAAAGACCCTTAAGATCATCGAGTCCAACCGCTAACCTATCACTACCAAGGCCACCACTAAACCATATCCTCAAGCACCACGACCATCCTTCTTTTAAATGCCTCCAGGGATGGAGGCTCAACCACCTCCCTGGGCAGCCTGTTCCAATGTTTGACAACCCTTTCGGTGAAGAAGTTTTTCCTAATATCCAACCTAAACTTCCCCTGGCGCAGCTTGAGGCTATTTCCCCTCATCCTATCGCTTGTTACTAGGGAGAAGAGACTGACCCCTGCCTCGCTACAACCTCCTTTCAGGTAGTTGTAGAGAGCGATAAGGTCTGCCCTCAGCCTCCTCTTCTCCAGACTAAAGAACCCCAGCTCCCTCAGCCGTTCCTCATAAGACTTGTTCTCCAGACCCTTCACAAACTTCATTGCCCTTCTCTGGACACGCTCCAGCACCTTGATGTCCTTCTTGTAGTGAGGGGCCCAAAACTGAACACAGTACTCGAGGTGCGGCCTCACCAGTGCCGAGTACAGGGGCACGATCACCTCCCTGCTCCTGCTGGCCACACTATTCCTGATACAAGCCAGGATGCCATTGGCCTTCTTGGCCGCCTGAGCACACTGCTGGCTCATGTTCAGGCGGCTGTCAACCAACACCCCCAGGTCCTTTTCCTCCAGGCAGCTCTCCAGCCACTCCTCCCCAAGCCTGTAGCGTTGCATGGGGTTGTTGTGACCCAAGTGCAGGACCCGGCACTTGGCCTTGTTGAATCTCATACCGTTGGCTCCGGCCCAACGATCCAGCCTGTCCAGGTCCCTCTGTAGGGCCTTCCTGCCCTCCAGCAGATCAACACTTCCACCCAGCTTGGTGTCACCTGCAAACTTACTGAGGGTGCACTCAATCCCCTCATCCAGATCATCAATGAAGACATTGAGCAGGACCGGCCCCAACACTGAGCCCTGGGGAACACCACTCATGACCGGCCGCCAACTGGATTTGACTCCATTCACCACCACTCTCTGGGCTTGGCCATCCAGCCAGTTTTTAACCCAGCGCAGAGTGCACTTGTCCAAGCTGTGAGCAGCCAGCTTCTCCAGGAGAATGCTGTGGGAGACAGTGTCAAAGGCCTTACTAAAGTCCAAGTAGACAACGTCCACAGCCTTCCCCTCATCCACTAAGCAGGTCACCAGTTTAGTGAGGCAGGACCTCCCTTTCATAAGCCCATGCTGGCTGAGCCCGATCCACTGGTTGTCCCGCACATGTGCTGTGTAATGGCATTCAAGATGATCTGCTCCATGACCTTTCCTGGCACCGAGGTCAGGCTGACAGGCCTGTAGTGCCCCGGATTCTCCTTCCAACCCTTCTTGTAGAGGGGTGTCACATTTGCTAGTTTCCAGTCATCTGGGACCTCCCCGGTTGACCAGGACTGCTGATAAATGATGGAGAGTGGCTTGGCAAGCTCCTCTGCCAGCTCCCTCAGTATCCTCGGGTGGATCCCATCTGGCCCCATGGACTTGTGAACATCAAGATCTTTAGGCACGCAATCATATGACAATTTTGTGTGTAAGTCATTAATTTCAATGCACAGGTTAACAGTATCATACATTAAGATATCTGTTAAATGCTCTCTCTTATCCTGCGAATTCATTGTGCTTCTGTTTAATACTTTATTTCCTGACAACATGAAGTCTCTACAGTCAATATGGAATTACTAATTTTCTTCTTTCTGTTGATGTCTGTGACACTGGCAAGCATAGTTTTACTAGACGTTGTGCAAAATGAAAATAGGTGTGCCAAGATTAGAATAGGTCAACAACAGTGGTTTTGCTCATGCTGCTCTGTCAAGGCCAAGCTGTTTGTTATCAAAAGTGTTGAGCAGTGCAGCTTATGTCCATCACTTTGAAAGAACACTCCGTGGTCGGCAACATGACTTCATGCAACAGCAAAGTTAACAAGGAGGTGTTTTCTCGGTGACTGAGGGTTCTGCCTGCTATGATAACAATTACAGTGGTGTGGGAGATCTGCCAGGGACAGATGTGTGGCATCCAGGGAGCACAGGGGAGTAAGAAAGTCAAGCAGGAAGAAATACTGGCTGGGACTCGAAGCAGGGACTTGGGTAGGCTGGTGGGTGCAGGAGAGGATTTAAACTAGGGTGGGTGGGCAGAATTCAGGCAATTGATGGGGAAGATTGGACTAGCTCCCCAGTAGGAGTGGAGAGCTGGGACATACAGGTAGGGAAGGGGAAGGGAACAGTGATAGCAACAGAAACTCTCATAAAGTGTTCAAGTGACTGAGAGGTTTCTTGCTCGTAAGACTTGTACAGATTAGGCCTAGTTTCTCCCCCTGTCTTCAAGCTTGTCTTACGTACTCAGCGACTCGTTTTAAATACTCAAATTTCAAGTTTCTCTAATATTCCCCCGCTTCCAATTTGCTGTCCCCTAATGAGGGCGAGACTAGAAAAATCCAAGATTAGACTTCATAATTCAGTCATAGGGTTTTACCATGCCTGGCCTTACACACTGAGGGTGCAAAGCCTATGGAATACCCACCTCTGACTTCATACCTATTGTTGTCCTAGGTAAAAAATAAGAAGGTGGTTGAGCTGCTGAGGAGGAAAGTTCGTTTTGCCCAGCCTTATGCTGGTGTTTTCCTTAAAAAGGATGATAAGTTAGTCGTTTCTCTTGATCTTCTTAAAAATAAGCTATTTCCATGGCTAGGCTGCATTTACACTAAAAGCTATGATCTGAAATTCCCTGCCTTGGATAGCATTACAGAAATTGTGTATAGGCTTGGGCCATCCTCTTACTGTGACAGTTTTCATTGCCACCACCAGCTCTGCGAGGAACTTGGGGCTTGCTTTAGAAAAGGCGGCTGTTATTTGGGAGGGAGATGAGCCATCCAGGTAGTTGGATGATTTGGAAAGGGGCTACGTGGTGGTAACGGTGGGGATAAAGTGAAGGGTCTTTGCTCCTGCGTCTAGTTTAAAGTTCTGCAACCAATGATTGTTTCTTTCTTTTTTTAAATCTTACCTGCTTTCTCAAGATTCTGAATATCTACTCCAATTTTTTTTTTCTCAATAGCAATAAATCTGATGTGGTGGAGGATCTGAATGAAATCTACCAGATGGGAACTTTTGTACAGATTCATGAAATGCAGGACCTTGGAGACAAGTTGCATATGATAGTCATGGGACACCGGAGGCAAGTATTGTACTTTCACTGCATCTCACCAGACTTCCTTGTAAACAGATGCCTTTATTGTTTTCACCATGTATATGGATTTTTGTACACAACTCTTGTATGGCGAGCTTTTGCTTTGTTACTACCAGGTAACCTGATAGTGCTCCGGTGCTCCAGCCCCAATATTCTGAGCGCTATTACAGATGCGACAGGTTAGCCCCCAAAAGGAAGAGCTAAGGCCAGGTTGGGTGGGTCTCTGAGCAGCATGGTGTAGTAGAAGGTGTCCCTGCCCATGGCTGGGGGGTTGGAACTAGATGGTCCTTTCCAACCCAAACCGTTCTGTGGTCATTCTCGTTTAACCGTAATGTGACGCAGGCAAGCATTCATTAAGCTGAAGTGTAGCAGTTTCTTTGACAAGTGCAGCAAGGTTTAGTAATGGTGAAGGAAATTCTCTGGAACTAATTCAAGCCAGTATTTTTTGCTTAAAAAAAATGTGGTCCAGAACTGTAATTACGTCTTGTCTGCGGAACCTTGTCCCAGAACTGAATTGAAGAAGATAAAATTATTGTTGGGAATATAGATTTAGCTATTTGTGCCAGTATTAAAAGGATATTTTTAAAAGTATTAAAAAGTATTTTGAGCTAAAATTGTGGTTTTGAAAGCATTAAATTATTTTCCAGTAGAAGGGAAAATACAAGGGCAGAAACATGGTGGGGGAGACAGATTCAGAGTGGGTTTTGCTTTGAAGCATTGCTTTTTTTCCCCTCCCACTCACTTTGCTTCAGTTGCATTTGTTCTGGACAGCAAAGAATGGGCAGTACTTCTCGAAGCTGAATTTGCATGAGTTTGCAAGTCAGCTCCTTCCCAAATGAAGTCTTAAGACGTCCTGCTGCACTATCAAAGCACAACCTCGTTTGATTAGATTTTGGAAATAGGCAGCTGTTGGTTTTGGTTTACTTGGAATAGAAATATTTCCCTATAACTTGGAAGGTGTGGGGAATTGGTCTTTATTTATTTGATTGAGACACAGAGCACTGGTCAGTCATGTCCACAGGGACCACACTGGATATCAGACCCGAGGAGCGCGCTGCATTCACAGGGAAAATATAGAAAAGGAAACTCTTATATCAGCAGCCAAAATAATGAAATGCAGTGTCCTGCAAGTATGGGTCCTCTCATTTCTAAATCCCTGCCTTAGCTCTCCCCATCCACCTTCTAGCATGCCTTCTGGGTCAGGGCAGCAGCTCCTGTAGTCAATCCAGAGATATTTATATGCTGACTGGCCAGCTGGCTGCTGCCAAACTCCTTTCCAGTTGTCCTGCGGTGGGATGATGTTCTACCCAGCAACTGAGTTCCACCACCAGCAACCCAGCAAATCCAGAAAATGTTTTTGAATCTAATTGTCTGAGACTCTATTCTATTGACAAGAGCAGTCAAAATTAGTCAAAAGTTGCTGGTGGCAGATAGTCGGAGTAGTTGAGGAGGTCTTATTTTTTGAAGGAGATTACATGGCAAATAAGATCTACACCCTGTGCATAACGGCAGTTATCCTGTGAGCTGGGAGTCTGCTACACCACAAGGGTTTTTTGACTCTATTCCCAGCCTAGTAAGAACTTTGCCAAAAGCTGTTGCAGTTCCTGAGTGTTTGTCCAGCACTTGTATTTAGCGGGGAAACCTTTTAAGCCAGTGGAGAGGCAAGATTTTGATCCCTTTCTGGAGAACTGTAGGTCATAATCTGTTTTGAAAACGTCTGACGTGAGGTTGCCCACAGAGCAGGCAAAATTCAGAAAGGTTTAAAAGCAGTAACAGGGAAACTAATTTTTGGAAGGTGATTATGCCATGTCATCCTGCCTGTCCCTTTTTAGGGATTAATAATTAATTATTGTGGAATATATTGTGGGTTTGATCTCTTTCAAAATCGTAATCTACAAAATCTCTTTGTGTAATAGATGAAAATTTCAAATGTCTAGGTACGGAATGACTTCAAGGTCCCGTTATACACGTGGTGTGTAATATTGAGTATTACAGTAATGGAGCACATGTGGTTTAAAGCAGGGAGATTGATCGCTGAGAACCAGAAAACTGAAATAACAGAATATTATATTCAGAATTAAAGTGAAACAGTGAGCTTCCTTTTCAGAAGAGACAAGAAGAGGGTATGAATCCACATCATAGTTGTTGGTTCATGTAGCTAGAGAAACTAGCTCTGAACAGACCTATTCACAATGATGCCTTGTTAGTTGTTCTGTTCGTGTGCTGCAACTTGTCACTGAGACGTCAGACAGTCCATGATATTGAGCTTTGTGTGCATGTGTATTTTCACCACCATTATTTAGATTATTCTTCTTTCAATCGCTAAAAATCTGGTTTTGTAGTTCTGCAACTGGTCTAAGCTAACACAGTTTGATAAAGGTGCTCTCAGCTGCCCTTGGCCTTTCATTCGCACACCAATAGGCTAATTCGGTGGTCAGTTAACTTGATTATTACTGTTTTACTAAATCAAGCCTTATTTTGACAAAATTAACCAAAAGCTAAATCTTGTCAAAACGTGTACAACCAGTCACCTTTGTCAAAGTCTGGAATTTTAGTTTACTCAAAATGCAACTTAGACTTTCCTTTTCACCCTGAAGAGCTGAAATCACATATAACAGGAGAATTGATTGTAGCTGGTTTCTTTTGGCTATCAGAATTCATATAAACAAGCAACTAGAGGTTGAACCTGAGGAGCCTGAGAACAAACAGAAAGTTAGAAGGAAACAGAAGCGCTCTAAGAAAGAGGCTGAAGAGGAGCCTGGAGCAAAGGACCAAGCTGTGGAAGTGGTACTAGATCCTGTAGCTGCTTCCTCGCAGGAAGTTCTCATGGTAGAAGTAGAGAACGTGGTTCATGAAGATTTTCAGATCACAGAAGAGGTTAAAGTGAGTGAACAGTCATGCAAGCCTGGACTTGTCCTGTAGACTTGCATCTCCATTTCTTGCTTAAAAGGAAGAGTTCTAAAATAAGGTTCAAATTTCAGACCTCAAAAACCAGTTCCTCCTTCTCATAGTCACTGCCTGAGGAGATTACATGAAAATAATGATTTTTTCATTACAACAGCTCAATTCCTTAGAACTGGTCACTTCAAAAACTTGCTGAATGAAGAGGTTGAGCTGTGCTTAAATCTCTGTATAATATTCCTTTAGCAAACTGAGTCTTTGCTCCAAGGTGACTTGAGCAGTCAACCTGATCGTATCTTTTGGCCAAGAACCGTTAAATTTTGTGCACGCAGGAAGCCAGCCTATAGCCTTTCTTGCCTTTCCTTGTCTCCCAGGAAGAATAACCGCCCCCCCCAAGTACCACTGCAGCACACCGTTGCCGAAGGGTGGCCAGGGGCTGTGTTTCTGTGCTCCCGTGCTGGAGAGGTTGGGGAATGTGATATTTGTACTGAGGCCTTGTCTGTCCTTTTCCAGTCTTTTTGTTGATTAAATCTTTGTTGTGTTCGTAGGCACTTACTGCAGAAATTGTCAAAACAATCCGGGACATCGTTGCCTTGAACCCCTTGTACAGGTATTTCCCATGCTGCCCTGCTTTGGGAACAGCGTGGTCTCAGGCTGGAGTACGCTGAGATTATCTATTCCATTTGTCCTTTTGCTGTAATGAAGAAGAGATATTTGCTGAATTGTCACGTACAACTTTGGTTTGGGATGCAAGTATTATCCATTGTTGGAAACGGGAAGCTTTGAAAACCTGATGTGAAACTTGGATACAAGGTAGGATGATAAGTCCTATGGCAGGTGATCTGGGTCGAAGTGAAGCTCGCTGCAGTAAGTGTTGTGGTCTGATTCATGTAATATGAGCATTGTAAGAATGTTGGCATACTGGCACACAAAAATTTTATGTAACTGTTAAGAGAGCATTTCAAATATTTGGTTTTATTTATTAGCGATCGTTTATCAAGTGATTTATGTGCTTGTTACTGAGTATTGGCTTAGTCAAATTTTAAAAAAATAGTTATTTTTGCTATGAAACTGAGCTGTGTTTCATTTCTTTACTCTGTCATAAAAAGTAAATAACTCTATAAGGAGTTACGAATGTAAAAGTTTACTGATCGTTTTGGGTTTTATTACCATTTTTTCAGGGAGTCTGTACTTCAGATGATGCAGGCTGGACAACATGTGGTAGATAACCCTATCTATCTGAGTGACATGGGTACAGCACTAACAGGGGCAGAGTCACAAGAACTTCAAGACATCTTGGAAGAAACCAGTGTAAGATGAAGCTTTTTAACTAAAGTTATGCTAACTGAATCAAAAGTATGTCTGTTATCTGTCATAGTTTCGTTACCAGCCTCAGTAGAGAGAGGACTTCAGTACTATGTTTGATGGTAGGTTAATATCAGTGACTAGGTTCTTGTTGAAGGATACAGTAAGTTGTTAATAACTTGCCTAAGGGAAAGGCTGAATGCTCTGAATCTTTGGTAGCAAATAATTATTTAGCGCATTGGTTGCATGCTGTAGAATTGCTATGTGGTTTGTCTTTTTACATCTCCAGGTGCTGGGGAGTTCTCCCAGACAACCTGTTGGGAACTTTTTATTCTCCCTTTCTCCCAGGGAGTTGCCAAGTGTCTGAAAACTCATTTTGTGTCTATTGTTTCCAGATTCCCAAACGGCTTTACAAAGCCTTTTCCCTTCTAAAGAAGGAATATGAGCTGAGCAAACTTCAGCAGCATCTTGGAAGGGAGGTAAGTTTTTCAAGTAACACATACCTTGTGTGTATTTGTATCATGTCCACCACTGTGATGCTTAGCACGTCCAGTGAAGAATTTTAAAGCAAGACAACAGTACACACTCTAAGAGGAAGTTGTTTTAGAGTTAAGATCTGCTAGTTTTCTTCCATTAGAAATTAGATTTTTCGTGCGTGTTGTAAAAGTAACAAGATGTGAGGCCACGGCATCTGCTGTTAAACTGCGTCCAAGTTGTAATTTCATGCCAATCCTAGAGGACTGCAGTTTTCCAAGCATCTGTGTGAAAATATATATTATGAAAATAATATTATGTATAGCACATAATAGTGTAAATAGCACAATGCTATTTTAAAAGACCCTCTGCTAACCACTGTGAACTGACTTGTAGGTTTTAATCAGAAAACAATAACTGCATCAAAATGGTAAGTAAGTATATGAAGTACAGAGACTTGTGTATACAGAGCCAAAAGTTCCTGGGTTTATTAACTCCCAATAATTGGGGCTTTAAAAATTCATGTTAAGTGCAAAATGCTTTTGGACCGGGGTAGGGATTGTTGGAGGCTTCTTAAGCAAATTGGACACATGCAGTCTGTGGGACCAGATGGGATGCATCCAAGGATGCTGAGAGGGCTTATCAGTGTCATTGTTTTGTTGTCTCAATCATCTTTAAAACACTGTGGTGATTGGGGAGGTTCCTGGTAAGTGGGGAAAAAGGTAAATGCCATATACATCTTCAAGAAAGAGAATCGGGGAGACTACAGACATGTTAGCCTGCCCTCAGTCCCTGGGAGGATTATGGGGAAAATCCTTCTGGAAGCTCTGTACAGGCAAATGAAGGAGGACATGGTTTGGAAGGGCCAGAGGGATTTTCCAAGAGCAAACTGTGCCTCATGAACCTGATTGCCTTCTCCGATAAGAAGGCCTAGAGCGCAAAGGGAGAACAGTGACTGTTGTATACCTTGACATTAGCAAGGCCTTTGTTGTGGGCAGCCATGGTATTCTTATGACCAAACTGGGATGTTACAGACTGGAAGGATGTAGTACAAGGTGGGTGAAAAAACTGGCTAGACTACTGGGCAGGAAGGGTTGTGATCAACACTATAAAGGCTAACTGGAGCTACCTACTAGTGGTGTCTCTCAGGGAGTCAGTAAGAACCTACTCAAGTTCAGCAAAGAAATTCAGAGTCCCACACCTGGGCTGGAGTAACCCTGTGCAACAGGACAGGCTGGCTGCCAACTGGATGGAAAATATCTTTGCAGAAAAGGACTTTGAGGCCCCCACGTACCAGGTAGCTGACCATGAATTAGCAGTCTGGCCTTGTGGCAAGGAAGGCCAGCTGCGTACTGGGCTCTGTTTGCAGTTGTGTAGACAGCAGATCGAGAGAAGTGGTTATTCCCTTCTATTTGGCACTAGAGAAATCACATCTGGCTTAGTCTGCCAATCTTTTGGTCTCCCCAGCATAAACAAAACATTGAAGTACTGAATCATGGCCAGTGGAGGCAGCTGGACGGTGTCATAGAGTCATTTTTTATATTGGAACATGCTGCAAATGACTTCAGAGTAGTATTTTCAGTTGCTGAGAAGGTCATAACTGAGAAGTATTTGGAAGCATTTGATGTTTGATGGGTTGTGCCAGGAACAGAATAGTTACTGTCTTCATTGCTGTATCTAGGTTGAGGAGAAGATTAAGCAAACACACCGCAAATACCTTCTCCAAGAGCAATTGAAGATCATTAAGAAAGAGCTAGGTCTGGAAAAAGAGGACAAGGATGCTATAGAAATTTCGTGAGCGACTGAAGGAGCTGGTAGTGCCAAAACACATCATGGATGTGATTGACGAAGAGTTGAACAAGCTGGGCTTGCTGGATAATCACTCCTCAGAATTCAAGTGAGTGTATGGCTTTGTCCTCTGCTGTCAGGGTTAGTTGGGAGAATGAGGGAAATCAATACAATTCTGTGAAGCTTTTACCTTAAGAGCTTCTTTTCTCTTTTTGTCATAGTTGTTTTCCCTAATGTAGCATGTGATCACGTCCTAGCTATTTCTAGGATTGTTCTCCAAATCTCCTGTTTTACTGTATTTGCCTCTCTTGATCATTTTAGGTCTTTTCTTGCAGCCTAATGCTGTGGATACGAACTGTGTGGTTCCTTACCCTTCGTGAAATGTGCAGTGATTCCTTCAACCCTTAATTTTGGCTCTTCTCTCTTGTACTTAGGTGTTTTCATTAGATGTGAGAGAAGCGAAGCTAGTTGCTAACACATGACGCTGGCTAAGCTACCTGAGGTGGTCCCTGAAGCGTTGGGGCAGGGTTGAAATTGCAGAGGAGTGAATAGCTTATACCACGTAATCCGTGACATGGATTGTCAGAAACTGAGCTTGCTTCAAACATTTCTTGTCTGCTGAGGCAATATGCGCTAGAAAATACAGTGGTCAGTGGACTCGTCAGCACTTTAACGTCCTGGATCTTTGCTTCCAAAACAAAATATCTTTTATGGAGTAAAAGACTGTGTTTGAGGGCAGACGTGTCATTTGGATGAGAAATATCTTGATAATCATATGCTGGGAGGAGGGAGGAAGCTAGGGAAGACGCACTGGGCTTCACAGCCAGCATAGTGCCTTTCCCTTTCCCTCAGAGTAATAACAGTGGTTGCAACTACCTGAAAGGAGGCTGTAGCGAGGTGGGTGTTGGTCTCTTCTCCCAAGTCACTAGTGACAAGACGAGAGGAAACGGCCTCAAGCTACATCAGGGGAGGTTTAGATTGGGTATTAGGGAAAACCTCTTCACTGCAAGAGTGGTCAGGCATTGGAACAGGCTGCTCAGAGAGGTGGGGGAGTCACCATCCCTGGGGGTATTTAAAAGATGTGTAGACGTGGCACTTCAGGGCATGGTTTAGGAGACATGGTAGTGTTGGGTTGATGGTTGGACTTGATGGTCCTAGAGGTCTTTTCCAATCTTAATGATTCTGTGATTCTAAGATGGCAAAGGAAGTACTTGAGAGAAAAAAGCCAAAGCTCTGTTGGTGTGTTGGTCCCCGTAGAGTGAATCCTGGAACCAGCCAGCCAACATGGGAAGGCCGTGCTTCTCTGTGTTCACAACAGTGCACAATTTGCTATTTACTGCATCTTGCAGACCTCCCTGTACATTTGAATCCCTGATCTGAGTGTGCAGAGGTTTAGAACAGATGAGTGCTGCTTTTATGCACTGGTGTTCTCCTCAGTAGCAGTCTGTTTAACTGATTATCTCAACCGTTAGCTGCTGCACTAACATCCTTATCTCCCAGTCTTAAATCCTTCTCTGTCGTGTTGTACATCCAGCTGTTTTTCCTTGCTTCTGATCCAGGAATTGTTCTTTATGTTCTTGATCCACTGGGGAAACCGAGAAAACTGTTTTTTTATCTTTAAGTTTTGTGACCTGATCGAAACAGTTGACAGTAGTGCAGAGCTTACAAACAGTCCTGCTTGTCTTCAGACAGGAACCAGCTGCACACCAAAAAATCATACAGGGAAGTTGTGTGCAGAAATCTAGGTCTTTGCATAGTATGTTGGAGGTTCTTTGTCTCAGGAAAGCAAAAACTGGGGGAAGGAACAAGGGGATGAAGACCATAATGAAAGGTTAGCAATGACTGCCCAGATAATGATGTTCTTTTCATAGTCTCCCTTCCACGAGTAGTTTATATCTGACTTGTTCTGGATGAGGTTGTTTTGGAAGGCAGTGGAGGATGGCATGAGCTGGTTGTTGTCAAATCACTCTCATTTGTGTTTCTGTTAGTGTTACATGGAACTACTTGGACTGGCTGACATCTACCCTGTGGGGTAAGTGTAGCAAGGAAAACCTGGAGCTGACCAGAGCCCGAGCAGTTCTGGAGGAGGATCATTATGGAATGGATGACGTCAAGAAGCGAATTCTGGTAAGGTGGGAATAGGCAGTGTGTTCCATTTCACACACTGCTTGGCGGGAATAGGCAGTGTGTTCCGTTTCACACACTTCTTAGCATCAGGCATTTTGGTTGTGTTTCAGACTGCAGCTCTCCATTGAATTTGTGTTAATTCGTGGATCAAACAGAAAGCTGAATCAAAGAACAGAATGTTCTGGTGATCAGTTAATGTGTTTAATTACTCGTGGCAATGAATGTCATATTCTGATTTCACATAGCAATGTACTGTTTTCCTACTTAAAGCTGAGCAAGTGAATAAGTGTCCAAGGGAAGCAGTCTCTGGATTTTAATTCATTCAGAGATTATTAAAATGTTTCCGCTTGACTGGCAAAGTTACTGGCTTTTCAAAACACACTGAACCTCTACTCATGCCTCTAAAATTAAGAGGGGGGAGGTTAGCGAAGATGCATGTTTGCCTCACAGACTTTACCTATCTCCAGAGTTGTGCTGACTGCTGAAGGGTTTATAGTCTATGCAATAAAGCCCTCATAGAACCAGACAGGGTGGTTTTCAGTACTGCCTTGTTCCACAACTTCTGTCACTTTTGCCTGAGGATGTCCCACCTGTGCTTGCTGTGGTTAGGGAAGCTGTTTTAGGTAAGAGTAGGTATTTGCAACAGGTTGCAACAACTTCAACAACTTGCTGTGGGAGCTGCCTTCCTTTCCAGGGGACAGAAATAGGCTCCTCCTTGTAGCCAGCCAATGCTTTCAAGCAGTGAAAGACAATCCTAGTGCTGGCAGGATTTGTATCGTACTGAGCAAGTGCATGAAAGGGAAAGTGGGGGGGAGACAGCTGCAGATACTGGCTTTGCATTAACAAATTGTGGTGGGAGCTTAGCAGATCTGGTGAAGCTGTTGAGTGTAGTTGGCCTTCAACGTGGCCATTTCCTTCTGAAGAGCGTAGTAAGGTGGTTTCTCTTGCTGTTCCCACAAGCTGTATATAGCTGAGTTTTGTTACCCTGGGGACAGCACTGATGGTACCTAGGCCACCTCAGTAGTCGTTGTGCACAGGAACAGTGTAGGCATCTCCTAAGCTAACAGTACGATGTCATTATATGTAATGAATAGTAAATTCTTAGACATCCTGGGATTTTGCTTTTATTAAATTACTTTGTTCCTGTCTCTTCTAGAAGAAGATAAAGGTTGTGAAGTATCTCCTCGCTGGCAGCCAAAGGGGGCTTCTTTCCCTAGTAGTGCCCAAGACTTGTGACTAAATCTCGCAATCTCATTTATTATTTTGAATGATTTATGGTAAGCCTATTGTTGCACACTTGCAAGCAGATAACCCCTTCTGGGTATCAGTCCCTTATGTTGCTTGTCAGCACTATTCATGCTGACTAGGCCCAGCCTTTATATGGAAATAGATGGAGTTGCATCATACAAGTCTGTGGTTTTGATTATTGATGTGATTAATTCCACGCAGAGGAGATTCCCCAGTTGCAGCAATGCAAGCGAGGCTGATGGTTTTAAGGTAGTGAGAAATATCCATGCAGGTTTAAGCCTTAATTAGGTTGGTGCTATTGTCCTTGTATAGCATTGCTGTGGAGTTCAGTGCTGTAGGTGGAAGAGTTCAAGGCTCATCTTTCTAAATAACTAGCGTGTTACAGGGGAACCACAACTCTGCCCACTGGCACAGTGATTTCCCACTGTAAGTGTATGAGCAGTTGAGACTTCAGTTCTGAACTGTGATCTTTTGATTTCTCAATGGGTGAGTGTCATGGTTTCAGCTGGGATAGAGTTAATTTTCTTCACTCTAGCTGGTATAGTGCTGTGCTTTGAAATTAGCATGGAAAAAAAAACCTGTTGAGATAACACACAGATGTTTTGGGCTGTTGCTGGGTAGCGCTGATACTAGTCAAGGACATGTCTAGCCTCCCATGCTCTGCTGGGTGCACAAGAAGCCGGGAGGGGAGGGGGCACAGCTAAGAGAGCGGATTCAAACTGACCAAAGGGATATTCCATATCCTGTAACGTCATGCCCAGTATGTTAACTGGGAGGGGCTGGCCGGGGGAGGGAGGAAGCAATCGCGGCTCGGGGACGGACAGCGTCGGTCCGCGGGTGGTGAGCGGTTGTATCGTTTGTGTTTCTGCGTTTTTTTTCCCTTTTTTCCCCTTTCCCTTCCTTTTCCCTTTTATTATATTAACATTATTGTCATTATTATCATAATCATTTATCATTATCATTTTATTGTAATCATTAAACTGTGCTTATCTCAACCCACAAGTTCTTTTGCTCGTCCGATTCTCTTCCCCATCCCACAGGGGTGGGGGGGGGTGAGCGAGCAGCTGCGTGGTGTTCAGTTGCCAGCTGAGGCTGAACCACGACAGTGAGTGTTATCTGAGGGTTGCCTAGCATAGGAGTGTGAAAAGATGCAAGTTTAAGTCAGCAAAGAAGTGGTACAGTAGGAGATGCTCGCATGTATCTTGAGGAACTTGGGTGAGAACTAAGGAAGTCTGTCTTCCCACTCCGGAACAGTGGAGGGAGAGACTAATTTTCCCAGTGAGATGAGTACAGAGCTGTCGTGGTTTAGCGGCAGCTCAACCTCACACAGTCGCTCGCTCACTCCCCCACCGGTAGATGGGGAGAGAATCAGAAGGGTAACGCTCGTGGGTTGGGATAAGAACAGTTTAACAATTAAAATTAAAAGAAACAACAACAGAAATGCAGTGTAAAGGAGAACAATGAGAGGCGCAAAGTCCCGGGGGAGAGGGGGAACGAACCGCCGAAACAAACCGCACGCGCCGCAGCCGCCCGCCGACCCGACACCGCGCCGCTCCTGAGCCGCCAACTGCCCCCCCTCATATACTGGTCATGGTGTCACATGGTATGGAATGAACCTGCCATTGGCCAGTCGGGGTCAGCCGCCCCCACCATGGCCCTGCCCCGCCACTCGGCAGAGCGGGGGAAGCTGGAAAGGTAGCCGACCCCCACAGTGAGGAGAATTAACCCCTTCTCAGCCAAAACCAGCACAAGAGCACAAAACCCATGGACAACCAACTGTGTAAATAATCAGAGGGAAAAGAGGTGCACCAGTATCCTTAGCTTTTCCTTTTGCCTTCCCCAACTCCTTTGAGGACCAGTTTTGTGTGTGATGCTCGTTTTCTAATAGTTTCTTGACCTGATAACAAATATGTTTTGCTGTGGCTGCAGTTGCCCTCTGTTCACTACTGGTCCTTCATCTGTTCCGCAGGAATTTATAGCAGCCAGCCAGCTGTGAGGATCCACCCAGGGGAAGATCCTGTGTTTTTATGGTCCCCCTGGGGTTGGCAAAACCAGCATTGCCCGCTCCATTGCCAGAACCCTAAACAGAGAGTACTTCCGCTTCAGTGTTGGAGGGATGACTGGTGTAGCAGAAATAAAAGGACACAGGTCAGTGTAACTCAAGCAGTTTCTCTATCTAGCAGTTTTTATTAATGTTGTCAAAATAGGAACCTAACCGAAGTTGGACAATGTAGAAGAGTAGCTGTTCTGCAGTGTGAATTGCATCTGCGAGGTTCTGCCCTGTGATACAGAGGCAGAGAGAAATATTTTATATACTTGTCAGGGTGTTCTCTGCTCTGTGCCTCTTGGCATTCACTCTGTCGTTACCCCCTTGCTCTGCTTCTGCATGTTCCTGGATGCCAGTTCCCTCTAGCAGAAAGATTGTGTTTTGCTGTTAGCAGTTTGTTCCTTCAGTGTATCTTTAGATTTACACTGATCTTCCTTTTTTTGTCCCTACCAAGCGAGGGAATGAAACGTTCCCTTTTCTAATGTTTCTTTACCCAAAAAGCAAGAAGTCACTATTCAGATTTCTCTGTTTTCAGCCTTACCTCTTTGCTTCCCTCTAATTTTAAAAAGGGTTAAAACTAAAGATAAAAGCTGCAGTCCAGGAGTATTGTGGCAAAATTCACATCTAGAATCAGACTGGATGGGTCTTGGTGCTTAGTACGGTGATGGAGAATGCTTTTGATAGATGTAGAAGAAATACAGACTTGTTTCCCAGCAGGATATACTTGTTCCATCAGTTGCATGCTACATTGTGTGATGTGTACTGTACTTCACAATGGTTCCCTAAATAGAGTCTCTGGTAAAACAGGAGGATGTATGTTGGAGCAATGCCAGGAAAAATCATCCAGTGTCTGAAGATGTCCAAGACAGAGAATCCACTTATACTGATCGATGAGGTGATGTATCTGGTCTTTCTTGTAGTTTTTGCTCTTAAGAACATGTATCAATTCTTGACCCCAATAGGAAAGGTGAAGCAGTAACTCTCCTAAAAACCTCAGTGGTTTTTTTTTTATTTAAATGAGGCTGGGCTGTCAAGTTCTTTGGGTGACAGTGATACCTTAGACCCTTTGTTTTTTCTTCCTATAGCAGAATTCAACTTTAATATTTCAGTTGTGCCCTTATTAAATTGCAGCTATTTTGATCATGAGGATTCTAATTGAGCTGGCTGTGCATTCAGAGGCTTCAGTAGCTCTCGTGTTCCCTACCTAAGTGTGGGTACATCATTGTCCACAAAAACACTATTTTCCACATGATTATTAGAAAAAGTTGCGCTCTCAGAAGGTCTAAAGCAAGACTGTAAGGGAAAAGATGCTTACAGTCAATTTGTGGTCTGATTTGAGAATGAATGAGACAGGGCTACCAGCCTACTGCTTTGTGGAAAAGCAGATAAGGACAGGATATAATAGCAGGTGTTCAGAACAGACCAAAGGTCCCCCTAGCCTCCTTGTGTGCCGAGCCTGGGAAAGACCAACAGCAGATGTATTGGGAATGGTATGGGGGACCAAGAAACTGGGTAATGAGTTGCAGTATAATGTAACCAGTGAGTATCTTGATCTGAAGGGTAATGAAACCTGTAGGTCATGGCACTTAAGTGGTGTTGGTGGGAGCCTTGCATTGGCCATAGCAGCAAATTGCATTATGTCCATGTAGGTAACGCTGCTCTTTAGGGAGAAAACACAGCGGAGCGAGGCCCTGTTGTAAACTCTTCTTCTGAGAATATGAACAATGCTGAAAGAGGCAACAGCCTTGGTCATGGTTCTGAGCAGCCCTGCTTGAGCAGTGGGGTTGGACAAGATGACCTCGAGAATTCCCTACCAGACTCAAACAGTCCATGATTCTATGAAAGCTGCAAAGGCCACTAGATGAGCTGTGAGGACTGGCTGTGTGTAGGCACTTAGCACCTTGGGCAGTGTAAGGAGAGTGTATTAGCTTACTGTGCTGGTTTTGGCTGAGAAGGGGTTAATTCTCCTCACTGTAGTGCCTGTGGTTGTCAGGAACCTTTCCGGCTTCCAGTGCTCTGCCATGTGGGCAGGAGGCTGGGAGGGGTGGGGCCACGGCCAGGGCAGCTGACCCCGACTGGCCAACGGGATGTTCATTCCATACATTGTGACGCCATGACCAGTATATTAATGGAGGCAGTTGCAACTAGTTTTTCAGGATTCTGCACTTGTTCGGGGGGGAAACTCCAAAACACTGGGGGTGCCCACTGCCCTAGGGATTTGCCCATGCTGTCCCACATGCCCTGCCACTCGTAACTATCAAGCCTTGGGGCAGATTTCTGGGTGATATTCTTAAGTTGCTTAGTCAAAACCAAAACAACATGCCCAAAAAGTAACAATAAGTGCACCTTAACCACCCAAGGATGTTCAAGATACAAAAAGGTTGTTGTAATAGAGGCAGAGACATCATAGAACAAAGTTGCAAAGGTATTATTCTGTATTTCCTCCATATAAAATCTCTCAGAGGAGGAGGTATAATTGCTAATTGCCTCAACAAGGTGGTATCCAAAGTACAGTAAGGGTTTCAGCAAAAACCCCAAATACCAGATAAAGCTGAAAACGAGTGTTTGCATAACAAATCTCATAGGCAAAATGTTGAACACAGCAGACTAAACAAGCCAACACCAATCTTTAACACCAACTGCAAAAAGGACAACATGGTGCTGTGACCAGCAGCTGTTGTTATCTCCAACCCTTGAGCCCCATGTTGGGCGCCAAAAAGACTGTTGTGGTTTAGCGGCAGCTCAGCCCCACACAGTCGCTCGCTCACTCCCCCACCGGTAGATGGGGGAGAGAATCAGAAGGGTAACGCTCGTGGGTTGGGATAAGAACAGTTTAATAATTAAAATTAAGAAACAACAACAGAAATGCAATGTAAAGGAGAACAATGAGAGGCGCAAAGCCCCGGGGGGGGAGGGAAATGAACCGCCAAAACAAACTGCACGCGGCACAGCCACTCACCACCCGCCTTCCTCCTAGCCGCAAACTGCCCCCCCTCAATATACTGGTCATGGTGTCACATGGTATGGAATGAACCTGCCATTGGCCAGTCGGGGTCAGCCGCCCCCACCATGGCCCTGCCCCTCCCAGCCCCCCGCCACTCGGTGGAGTGGGGAAGCTGGAAAGGTAGCCGACCCCCACAGTGAGGAGAATTGACCCCTTCTCAGCCAAAACCAGCACATAAGGTCAGGGACCGGGACACATAAAGAAAAGCATCCTGCTTTCCAGCTAGAGAAAGAGGAATGGCACATGGCGCTTTGAATTCAAGGAATTACAGGGCTCGATCCAGCAGGGAATTGGACTGATCCACTTGGGTTCAGCAAAGAAGCGGAAGGACATAGTGCATGACTACCACCACCCGCTGTAAGAGCACAGACACCCTACAGCCGGCCTCCTCCCTGCTATCTGCCCTTACCGTGACGAGAGCGAGAGCCAAGGCTCGCGCCAAGCAGCTGCACACACCTCTGGAGCACTCACCAGAGCAGTGCCAATGCTGGCGTCCTTACAGCCTGCTCCACTCACGGGGCTCAGGAAAGCACAGCACCAAGCAGAGGCATCGGCTGGCAGGGTGGGGAGGCAGAGAGTGGCAAGGACTAAAGCCAAACTCAGGGAGACCCTTGGCAGATTGGGCATTCCAAGACAGAGGGGTTCATTAGCTGAGGAAGGCTGGCCCTGCAGGAGAAGGGACCCAGGGCCTGTTCTCTGGGAACCAGCAAACTTGGGGTGTTTCACTAGAGGACATGTAACAGGCAGGCAGTGCTTTCAGGGGTGAACCAAATCACAGCAGCTCCTCCAGCTGCTGCTGAGGCATGTGCAAATAAGGTGTGCGGAGACAGCCGAGACCATCTGCATCCTGCTGAGTGGCTGCAGAGCGCAGCCTGTCCCGTAAGGTCTGCGTGTAACCAATACTACGAGAGGTCCAGCCTCAAGATGGTGAAAGGACATCAGCAAACAGAGACTCCAGCTCTCACCTTTTAGGGTCAGGAAAAGTCCTTTCTGAATCTTTTAAAAACAAAAGGCAATGGTCGGTTTAGCTAGTACGCGCCATCACTTCCCACCCTCGGATCCTCCATCTACCTTTGCCAGACACACCAAGAGCTGAGTGCATCCAAGCCCTGGGGATGAGCCAGGATCTGCAAGGAAAGCGTTTAGTGAGATCACAGCTGCACAGGAAGATATTTTCTCATTTTGAAACTTATTTTGAAATTCTCAAAGTTACAGTACAAATACAAAATGTCTCCATTCAGTATTACATCATTTTACTCCTTCTGGGATTATAATAATTATTAAAAACACACAACTGTCTATAAAGGACATCAACACCACGAAACAGACCAAAGAGTAATGGGAAAGGCTGCTGCAGTGTTATCAAAACCAATTTAGTGCAAAGGAGAAGGGGACTTTCAAGAACGGTCGATGAAAAGTGTTCTTTATATGCTCTTTTGGAGAAAAGGCATAGATTTAACCTCTGAATGAGCTCAGGCTGCCAGCTTCTATACTGAAGCTTAGAACAGCAACACAAAAGGACTGAAACACAATATGCAGAGCCATTAAAAAATAATATTTTTATATATATACAGGGAGATATTTTCCATGTATGGTATTTAGTCATAGGAAAGTGTCCCTGCAGACAGGCATATTCTGCCATCTGGCTCTTTTGGGCCATTTCATGACAGACATTAATTATCTGTCTGTTTGCCATAGCATAAAGTACGTGCTGACTGCAAAGTCCCTTCAGGTGGGATGATTGCTTTCCAGTGCCTCCACAGTTGCCGCGTTTCCTGCATGTGCGGGGACACCCAACCCTCTTCGCTTCTGCCAGCCCCAGAGGGCTGCCCTTGCCCCAGCAGCCACGTGGCGCAACGGCCGAGGGATGGCTCAGACGGTGGTTTCATCTGCTGTCTTCTTCATGAGCTTGGCAGAGACGAGGGAGTGGGACACAGGGTGAGGGCTCCGTGAGGCTGGGATCATCAAGCAGACCTTCTGGTTGGTCCTTCGCCACTCCGAGTACAGCTGGCAGTGGTAGCGGAACGAAACCTGGTGGGCGATAATGCATCGCTCTGGTTACCAAGCCCCTGTCACAAGTCAGCACGTGAGAAGACACGGTCACCCACCTGCCCTCTGCGTGCTTGCCGCATATTCCTTGCCAATCCACCAGCACCCCCGACCAACAGAGACTGCACTGACCCTGAAACAGTTTGGGGCACTCCATGTCCTGAGCTTTTGATGAGGAATCAATTAATTCCTGGTAATACGAGGCTGAGCGTGGCACAGCCAGAGGGGCTTTCTGGGCAGCACCGAGAGGGGGACAATTTGCTCAGCTGGGTTTGGTTACCAGGGCAGTGAGCTGTGGCAGGGAGGAACCACAACTCACCCCTTCACCCTAGCCACAGGCTGAAGCGAGCACCTTGTCTGGGTGAAACAAGGGGTTCTCAACAGGACCAGCCTCAAGTGGCTGAATCCAGCTAGCCTCCTCCCATCTCACAGATCCCAGTGGATCTTTTCTGCCCTTTGCAAAAGCCTTCTTGCCTTGGTCTGCAACAACAGGACATCGGTTGGACTCATTTCTTCTGACAACGCTGTGGCCTGGGAGACTTGTCCACCCAGAGGGAGACAGGAGAGGATGCAAAGACTGGATGGGACCTGAACCAGCCTGGCTCAGAGGCACGAGCTGGCCCTGCAGTTTCAGTGTGGGAAACTCTAGCCCGGGAACGGCTAGCAGAAAGCGGGCATTGAAGTAGAAGGACAGGCTCAGGGTCGGAGCGACCTTGGGCCCAGCTGTTGTTGACCGGTAAAGGAGTGTGAGAAACAAGTAACTGCTAATTGCAAGGCTGAACACAGGAGATAAGCATGGGAGGAGTTGGCATCTACCTCCCAGCCAAGGATGAGCTATGCTTTTGCAAATAGGTATGAGCTAATTTACGAACGGTATAAAAGATATTTGCTAATTGCCAATAAACGAGACTTGATGATCATCATCGGATGGTGCCTGTCTCCCGCTGGTTTTCCGTCAAATGGTGACCCCGACGTGATACCACGGACGGTCCAGCGTAGGGTTCGGGTCCTGCAAGCAGAGGGACGGCAAAACAGACAGCGCAGCTGGTCTGCGTGCCCTGGGCGACCACATAGGTGGGCTCAGTCTGCGTGCCCTGGGCGACCACATAGGTGGGCTCAGCCGATACGTGCTGCCGAGACCTTGGGAGCTGCAACGGCGCCGACGAGCACAACGCAGAGGCAAGCAGCATATGATTTCTTTACATCCCTCTTAGAAAGGCGTAGCATTAAGGGTATAGATCTACGCAAAGAACTACCGTTGCTGATAAGCTGGGGATGCGAGAAGGGACACTTTAGTAACCCACACCTGAAAAGGATTATTTCGGATACATCAGTGAGAGACGGAGATGCACTGGCAGACGGTGGCCAGGGGGCAAAGAGGAGTCGATTTATGCATCATTTTTGATACGTCCCGACCCTCCGGCCTGGATCCAACCTCGGGATTCAAGAGGGGATCCGCTTTCCTCAGTTGAAGCTAACCCGGGAGCGAGAGCCGTACAAAGACGCTGATTTTCCTCACATCGGGCGATGGAGGTCGAGGTAGCTTTCGAATTATTAAAGCGCTTTTTAGAAAAGCGGGGAGTAAGTCAGTTAAAAGACTTGTCAGGATTAGTTGCAGTGGGTAAAGCGAAAGGGTTTTTTAAAGAACCGGAGTCGATTTTTGAAGTAGAGGAGTGGAGAGCCTATGGTGATTGTTTGTGGGATTTGGTGATAGATGACGATAAGACAGCGAAAAAGCTAATGAAACCTTGGCGGGAAGTGATTAACTGTATGAAAAAATATAAAACTGAAAAAAGATTAGCAACAGCCGCCTCTGATCGGCTAGACAACTGTGACCCCAATGCTGGAAAGATTGGAATTGGCTTAGACAATCTCTCACCTCCCTTCTCGGGGATCCCAGTTGTCGTACCTCGAAAACCCCTTATTCCCCCCCCTCCCGCCCCTGATAAATCTACATCTGTAGAAACTAGCGGAGGAGGAATAAGCTTGGGAAAGGGAGGTGAAGATATTGAAAATTTATGTGATGTAGTCTCTCCGGTGGAGGAAAATAAGCCGAGCACGCTGTCTAGTCACCGTTCTGTGCCTGCTGTGCGTAGCCAGGTTGACTGGCGGAAAATCGGGTTAGAGGCATTACAGAACGGGGACCTAGAGACCGCCGATTTGTTAGCTCAGGCTTTCCCTGTCATCTATCAACCGGACCCTGCTAACAATCAAAATTTATTAGCACACCATAATCCTCTTGATTGGAAAATTTTTATGAAGGGCCCATTGCTGCGTCAATGTGTTATGGAAAACTCCAACCATGCTGCTAAAAGCATTTTAATTACACTTCCCCTAGACGCAGGCATTGAGGTGATGCTTGAACGCATGAGTCGGGTACCTCCCGGCCCCCGAGCTATGTTAGTTGAAGCATTAAGGGAAGTTGGGCAGGGAATGGTACGCGTTCAGCAACAAGTTTGTGCCGCTCTCGCCCCATTGGGTCCAGCCAAAAACTCTCAACAGTAACCAAAGAGGGTCACTGCCACATGGACTTTCCCAATCCCACTGACATGGCTCACAGCAGAGCCAGTATGGGTCGGGCAGTGACCGCTCAAACGGGAAAGTCTACAACAAGCCCGTATATTAATAAAACAACAATTAGATCAAGGACATCTCAAGCTGTTACATGATCTACGGTCAGTGAATCAGCAAATGCAAGCGATGGGAGCTTTACAGCCTAGCCTTCCAAATCCAGCCATGCTACCAACTGACTGGCATTTACTAATTATTGACTTAAAGGACTGCTTTTTTACTACAAAGCTGCATCCTCAGGATACCCAGCGGTTTGCATTTACGTTACCGGCAATCAACAGAGAGGGTCCTGACTTACGCTTCGAGTGGACAGTATTGCCACAAGGCATGCAGAATAGCCCTACTCTGTGTCAACTCTTTGTAGATGCTGCATTGAAAGAAGTGAGGCAGCAATGGCCGGACACTATAATTTACCATTACATGGATGACATCTTGTTTGCGCAAGTACAACCTTTCTCAGCACAGCAAGAATTATATTTACAGCAACAGCTCCAGCTACACGACCTAGTAATAGCAGCAGAGAAGGTTCAACGTTCACCGGTATGGAAATACCTCGGGTGGCGCATCAGTGACTCTCAGTTTTTCACCCAACGTTAAAGGGCACTGACCCTGCCGCGCCGGTCCGACCGACTGCTGAACAACACACTATGATACAACGTCTTAGCTCCGAGATCGTCCAGAGAGCAGTAGACCGCCTGGACCCCGATCTCCCCATCGATCTCCCCATACTCCATGGTTCTACTCACATTTTGGGTGCACTTACTCAGTGCAAAAAGAAAAAGGGGGGGAAGATAAGGGTGTTGGAATGGCAAAAGTTTTGTTTGTGCAAAAGTTTTGTTTGTATTAAATCACTTATGCCTATTTGCAGAACACGATAACCCTCCTGCGTGGGTGCGTCAGTACAACACATTGCAGGTATCCCTCACAACCCAACGGGTCAAGCAATAGTGGAACGAGCTAATGGGTTGCTGAAAACCTATGTTCAAAAGTATGCAGATATAAAAGACCCGCAAGAGCGGCTGGTAAAAGCACTGTTTGTGTTAAACTATTTGTGTGTATTTGGCTCTGAGGGAGTGCCTGCTGTCATCGTTCACTATAGACAGAAAAAAGACGAACGGGAGCTACCCCGAGTTTGGGTCAAATACAAAGACCCGCATACGGGTGTATGGTCAGGGCCTGTGGAGGTTTTATATTGGGGGAGGGGGTATCTCTGTGTTTCTACCCCTACAGGGCCGCAATGGATTCCAGCTAGATGTGCCAGACCCGCCACCTCCCCCACACAGCGCGACGCAGAACAGTTGCCCACCGCGGCACCAGCCGAAGCGGCACCTGAACGGTTGGGATCAGCGGAAGGAACCCAGAGGAGCGCTGTGCAGCACTCACCAGTGAATAACCACGGTCCAGGAGGAACAAAGGTCCCAGAGGGTGCATAGCGCCCGAGGTTTGGTCTGGTTTCGACCGAGAATACAAGGCGGACTGATAATGAGCTCTGCTGAACAGAAATTATGGGTATTAGCCCTTTTAAGTGTATGTAGCACTGCCTTTGTACCTAACGTTTTTGACCCACGAGAAAATATCTGGGTCACGCTAGCTAGATCATTGAATACAACTAGCTTTTGTGCCAGCCTAGCAACGCCTGACTCCCCATTTGTCACATGTCTTATTGGGGTGCCTTTAAGTAATGCAACCTTTATGACTTTTACCCAGTCCGTAGCGGAGCTGCAACAGCAGCATAATATAACTCGGAAGCTTCCCTTTAAGTGGCGTGACGCCCCTTCGGTGTTTGTTGAGTATGATATCTGGGATGATGTACTCCCCGTAGGCCCAGAACCACAAGAGCTTGCCCTTGCGGGCTCTCTTAATGCTACTGCTTGGTGTAACTATACCTCTGTAAATATATCACGCTCTAACAATATGCCTATTGCGCTACCTGCAGGTTTGTTTTTAATTTGTGGAGATCGGGCTTGGCCTGGCATCCCGTCACATATAAAGGGAGGGCCTTGCTCTATAGGTCGCCTAACGTTTCTTACCCCTAACACTTCAATGATTTATCAACATCATAGAAAGATGAGAAGAGAAAGGAGCACTCATAAGTTTGAGGATAACTGTGACTCTACAGCTGAATTTTGGAATCCTACAAAGATCATAGCTGTTTCCTTCTTGGCTCCTGGAGTTGGTGCTGCTCAAAGCCTCACGACATTAAACAAGCTAGGGTGTTGGCTAGCTAAGCAAACAAATGCCACATCAAAGGCATTATCTGACTTATTACTAGATGTAGACTCTGTAAGACAGGATGATCCATGGCATTGGTTTAACAGCTTGTTTAATGGATGGGCATTGGCAATGGGATCAAGAGTATTTTGCAGATGGGATTAATAATATTTATACTGTTTATTATTGTATTAATGTATGTCCCTTGTATATCGCAATGTATGCAACAAATGATGGAAAGAAGTATGAGTGCCGTGTTCCTTTCTCAAGGAACAAAAGAAAAAGGGGGAGATGTGGGAAACTCTAGCCCGGGAACGGCTAGCAGAAAGCGGGCATTGAAGTAGAAGGACAGGCTCAGGGTCGGAGCGACCTTGGGCCCAGCTGTTGTTGACCGGTAAAGGAGTGTGAGAAACAAGTAACTGCTAATTGCAAGGCTGAACACAGGAGATAAGCATGGGAGGAGTTGGCATCTACCTCCCAGCCAAGGATGAGCTATGCTTTTGCAAATAGGTATGAGCTAATTTACGAACGGTATAAAAGATATTTGCTAATTGCCAATAAACGAGACTTGATGATCATCATCGGATGGTGCCTGTCTCCCGCTGGTTTTCCGTCATTCAGAGCAGCCCTGCAAGGGGGAGCTTTGAGCTGTGCTTCCCCAGCAGGCTGGACTCCTTGCTGTGTCCTTCTGCAATCGTTACCACCACTACAGATTTGCTCACAGCTCTTGCTGATTCCGTCACGCTGAAATAAAACTTTTCTAGAATTTCTCAAGGAAGGAATAAAACAAGAATATATTTCCCTCCTATTTGTTTTCCCAGAAATTATGAGCAAGAAAATGAAATACTGCATCCAGTCAGCCACTCATCAAAACCAAGCTTTTGTACGCTGTAAAAGTACAGGAAACGGCTGGCAAGTAAGAAGTACCAGGAAGTATGGCTGACAAGGAAAAGTCAGTATTCCTATTACTTTTGGATAGGTCTCAGAAATCTGCTATGAGAAATAGAGCTGTGCTGTGGCATTGAGGTAATTTAGCTTATTGATCTGTACGCTCCCCTTTTCCCTGTTGTAGAGGGAAAACTAGGAATAAGGTGGTTTTCTGATAAACAAGACGCAAATGCATCTTGCAGTCTTCAGAGACAGTGTGTGAATGGGGAGCTAATGGTGTAAAGCTCAAGGAAAGCTCCTGCTCTACAGGAAGGAGTTACAGCCTTGGCCAGGGCCTCTCACAATCGTAACACTGATTACAACCATCACCACCTACCCATGTAATGGCCCTTTGTGCTACACAGCCCGTGGGGCACAGAAGAATCACAGTTGAATACAGTAAATGTGAAAAGGGGCTTCACGTAAGTCCTTCTCTGGTGAAGCACAACAGAACTAGCGACATTTTAGTGAGGACTCATTATTTCACAGAAACACCCCATTTTTCTGTTTCCTCCAGATCAGTCCTGAGACAGAGAAGATGGAAGCACTTCCTCATAAGGTTTCCAAATTTAGCTTGGCTTTCTATAGAAATGAACCTTATGCGCTACATACATGCAGCACTGGAGACTTCCCTGAACCACTCCCTGTGCACTGCAATTGCTGCATGTTTTGCCAGCATCACCGATCAGGCACTCTCGCTGCAGGCACACCCCTGGAGCAAAGGCTGCAGCACCAGCTCACCCTCCTCTGGCACCTGAGTCTGTGTGGGAGAGTTGCAAGGAACATCCTAACCCCAGGGAAAGCTGTTCCTCAGAGATCGGAGCATGAGATGTCAGGGAAATGGGCTGCGGCATTTCTACTGCCCGCAGAACTGCCAGCTTTTTGGGGTCCCACTGTTTCTTCTCCAGCAACTGCACTTCTTCCCTTCCCAAAATGGTGCTTCCCAGCAAGCAGCTGGAAAAGGGTATCAACAGGGCATGAGCACACACAGGGCTTTGAACAGGAGAGCTGAAATGAAGATCCAAACCCAGAAAGCCACCTAGCAACAGAATACAAAAGAACTGAATGGGAACTAGAAGGAAGTCCCTGGCCTGGGAGCTCCAAGGGCTTGGGGAGTGGCAGGGCAGGGAGCTGTGCCCCAGTCCAGCTGCTCCTCTGGGACCTCAGCTGGGATCACTCACAGATGTGCTACACAGCAAATTCACATTTGCTTTTGTGCTCTTCTGGATTCGCTCCAAGCTGCAAGCTCCTGGCTGCCTAATTCAGCACGTCAAAAAAAGATGGAAAGTGTGGCATCTGCAGGAAGCTCTTTCCCAGCACAGATCGGTTCAGTTCAACACCCAGAGAGTGTCAAGTGCAGGTTCCCACTAATCCCCGGTGCCTCCGACCCTGACAGCACCACTCTAACGTTGCAGCAGCGGGCCAGGGCAGGCTGGCTACTCAGCCTTGGCTCAGGGCTTGCATCCAAAAGCCCAGTATGAGAGAGAAGTCAGACATCTCCCCAGGGCTGGGGTGTTCCTTGCACACACCCTTCTGTGCTACTGACATCTTAAAAATATTGTGCAGGAATTTGTTGAGTTGTGGGGCCACAGAGACCCCCAACAGCCAGTTTGCACCTCCTTCGGGCACAGCCAACCCGTGCTGGGCAGCACAAAGCACGGAGGGACAGCACAGCAGATTATCTAGGGGTCAAACATTTTCCAGATTTTATTTTTCCCCTAAACCACCTGGGTACTAAGTTTGTGTTTCTTCTCGAAAATAGGAAGAGGCAGGACAGCTGGACTGCTGCCTGCTCCCAGCACCAGACCTTCCCACCCAGCCCCAGCCACGATTGGGCACGTCTGTGCCCTGGCACATGACACCCCAGGGATCACGGCTCCCATGTCAATCTGGAAAGCAGATGATCAGGAAATGGTTTCTCATTCTCAGCCAGCAACTTTAGCACCTCCCATTTGAAGATAACTAAATGGACGTTCAAAAGAAAGAGCCCAAGGTTTTCTCACAAGGGGAGTCAGAAATGGCGGGCGCACCGATGCGGTGTGAGCCAGTACTTCAATCTCCCTTTTGAATAGAAACAAGGCCCTGGGCAGCAGACACTTACCAGCGTCCAAAGGATGTAGATTGTGAAAAGTGCTATAGTTAGTGCTATGAGTCCAATGGCCTCCAGTCGGCTGTTGAACTGCAAATGATCCTGGGCTCCGCGCAGACACAGCCAGCCGGAGATCGCTGCCAGGGGAGTAATGAACAGGAAACATACCATGTCACAGAAAAGGGTCCTCTTCTCATTGCGGGGACCGGGATCCTTCAGCCACTGCAGGAAGGAAGGGAGGGCATTAGTCAGCAGCACGCAGAGCGCACAGCTACTAGCAAAACAGGACTGCTTTGCTGGGAAGCTCTCACGTGCTCTCTGCATTCTGCATGCACCTGGTGCATACACTTAACTCACATAAACCTTCACAGAAATAGAGCTAGCGAGTGTCAAGTATATTTTCAACAACCAACAAGAGAAAGAGAAGAGACAACTGAAGGATATGTGCAGGGGAAGGCAGTAGTAAATACAGGAGCTGCCTGGGCTCTTCACTGGAGTAGCGAGGAACAGGCAGCAGCTAGCAGACAGAGGGACATTGGTTCAAGTAGTCTGGCTTAGTATAAAGATCCAACACATCTTGGATTGAGCTTCAGTAGAAACACATCCAGGCCTCTGCAACTGGTGCAGGGACTATGGGAAACTGGGGCATTGGGGTCTGTGGCCAGGCCAAGCCATAAGAGCAGCTGTCCCAAAACCCAGCCTTCTGGTTCCTTTTGGAGAATCATGGCATTTTAGAGTTTCACTCCTGATTTACATCAAATCTGAAATGCCCAGGTCTGCCTAAAAGACTGTGCAAGACAGCTCTGCAGAAAGGGTGCTCTCAAGGGTACAGCGCTGTCCTCGGGGCTTGAGCGGGCCGCGGCAGTGCTGCTCACCAGGGAGCCTGGCACCCAACCAGGGCCTTCAGTGGGGAACGCAAACACCCACACACCCAGTATTTTCACTGAGATGATGACAGAGAGGAAAAAAGCATATAACTTCAACTAAGAAACCAAGGAACAGAAAAGCAAAAGGAAACTGAGTAACTAGCAGAAAGCTTTGCACCTGAGCAGACAAAGCAGGACAGGAACCAAGGGGCCACGGTGTTGGGCTGGGCCCAGCAGAGGAAGGTAACACAAATCCATTTTCTTTTACATAAAAAACCTGTGCCCAAATCTGTTTCTTTCTCTCAGAAAGAAAAAGCAGCATGACTGTCAGGTGAGGAGGGCCACAGAGCTTGGCTGGCTGGGGAAAGATCCCCCTTTGCTTTCTCCCAGATCTCCGTGGATCACAAGTGACCACAATGGGACAAGGCATGATCACACAGGCTGCTGAAAACTCCACCTTCACAACTGCAAAATCCCCAAGACCTTTCTACTGCTGGTGGCCATCTGCTGGCCACCACGTTACAGGCAGAAGAGATCTACCAGGACCAGGACAGAGCAAATTCTGGTGTATTCCTTCCCATTTTCAGGCTCGCTTTCTTCCCAGGCAGTAAATGATCCATCCCAGTGGAGGTTACTGCACTTTGCTCTGTGTTATCAAGAAGCTTTGCAAGCATTTCTCTTGCAGTTCTCAAAAATTAGCAGGTTGCAGAATGAAAGCAGCTCTACTTTTAAGAGTCCTGACTTGCTTCCAATGTGGGTTCATTTTAGATCCTTGACATCAACAACAGCGATTGTCCTAGCTTTCCTGGGATTATGCTATTTTCAGCCTTTCCTTTCCTTTTTTAGCATAGCAAGCGGCTGTGGTTCCTACCAATACCCAGAGTTGTTACAGCACATTTTTACTGGGAGTTCTGCATGCCAGGCTGCTGGATCCCTCCTCCTTTTCTGCACAAGGATGACTGGTCTCATTTAGGATTTTTTTTTTCTAAAAAATAATAATTGGGAGTACGTGATCAAAAAGGCACAGTCAGAAGAGGGAAGGGAATATCCCCAAGGCAGCCAGGGCCAGGCAGGCACATCCCACTGCCAAGACTTGGGGTAGGGTGCCTGCTTTTGAACAGGCAGCATGAGAAGGGACCCATCTGAGAGCTATGCACACAAAGCTCCTTCCCTACGGGGAAACCAGAGTTTAAATAGCAATATAGAAGGAGTGGTGGCAGGTATGCAAGAAATTAATGAGACCACACCAGCCAACACAGAGCACAGGTAACCTGAAGACATGGCTGGCCAGAAAGACAAGCAGAAAGTGTTGGCCCAGAAGGGGAGCACAGAAGGATGCAAACAAGTTGGTGTAGGTTTAACTACAGAGAGAGTCTAATGTGAGGGATGTACAGCGAGACACAGCAGGGGTGTGAGGATGAGAAATGCAGACAACTTTTGTTGAAATTGTAAAGAGAACGGGGAGATGGCAAACCTGGGCAAGGAACAGGACTGTGGCTGGGGTGGCCAGAGCCTCGGTAGCAGCATGCTCTGCAGACACCTGTGATGGCACACAGAGCTGGCCAAGAACAGAGAAGAGGATGCTGCAGCAACAGATAAGAGCCTGGTCAGGAATTTCAGCTGGGAGGACTGATAAGCAAGATATTTTAGAGGTGTGACCTGAAGCATGTGAGACACCCAAACAGAGCAAGCACAAGTGAAGCTAGAGAGCAAGCTGGGAGCTGAAGAACACAGATCTGGGGATCTAGTAATGCTCCTGCTGTAACAGATGACAAATTAGAAGCATTTTAAAGGCCATTCTGAGCATAACTTGATGGCCAGACATCCAGAAGGAAATTTCAGAGCAGCCACAACTGTGGTTTGGACAGGAGGGGCTGGGAGAAGGGAGGCAGACCTGCAAGTCACCCCTTGTGTGGCTCTGCAGAGGAGATTAGTGGTGATGAGCTGCATGGGGAAGATAAGGACCACACACAGTCCTGAGCAACCCTAAGAGGAAGCAAGGCTGGACAGCAAAGCTCTACAGCTACGCAGTAAAGCTGCACCTACAAACAGTGCACTGGCAGTCCCATCATTCAAACCCCTGGCCGTGTGCCTGGCTTTCCCTATTCCAACCAGCACAGGGCTGCCCCAGCTACACAGCACTCAGGTGAACCCTGAATTACCCCAACTGGGCGAACATCCCTCTAGCAGCAATCCCAGAGCACCCCATCCCCTGTAAGAAAACATCTTGGGTCACTTTTAACCCTCATACAATAAGAACCTCAGGGACTGAAGGCAGATAGGTATTTTACTGAATTTTATTCTATTTATATTCCTCATGACCTTTGAAACTCCTTCTTCCTCCCTAAGATGGGAGCCAAACATGTAAAGGCAGGAAACAAATTAATTTCCTTTTGAAGTAGTTGATTTACTTTGCCAATATGCACTGACACAGTAAAGAAAAAAAAGAATACCTAAAAAAAAGAAGTATCTTTGGGTGTTGCGGGGCCCATGAAACTAGGGTGAGCCCCAGGTGACAGAAGGCAGGAGGAGGGCATGCAGAAAAAGACACCGGACATCATCAGCTCCTCTGGAAGCCAAGAGCAGAGCTCAAAGTATAACAGAGCAGTCTCCCAGGCAGTCCATCACAGCCCCTGCTACTCCACATGTCTCAGAGCTGGGCTGCATTCTGCCACTTGGGACCGGGGGAATGGACTGATGAAGGACTGCCCCAACAGTGCTCAGCACCCTGCAGTCTTTCTGGGGGGTTTATAAATGGGTGTTTTAGAATAAGCGTACATTGATTTTTACAGCTCATTTACCTTGTGTTGCAAAATGTAAGTGGCTGTGAGCTATTAGCCTCTGTTTCACAAAACACACTGCATGCAGCATTCACACATCCCCCATGGCAGTCCTGTGGCAAGTGGGACCAGCACGGTGCGGGACCAGCACCAGTGGGGCCAGCAGTCTCCGGTCAGCATGTGCTCAGGTCTCTCCCAGCCTCACAGCTAGACCACCCACTCTGGTGACTGTCAGGACCAGCGTGACCTGCCAATCTCACCGGCTTACCCTGCCACAAAGTTCCCCGTGTGCTTCACAGCTACGGTATGATGCAAGCCACAGCAACAACAGGGGTATTTAGCTGTGTAAAGCCAACTGCATTACAAAACATCCCGTGGCCTTTCTGTGCACCAGTTAGCCTGTAGCTGCTCAGAGCCTGTTTTTCTTTCACTGCTGACCTGGTGCCTGGCTGTGTAAGCCAGAAAGAAAAACATGACTTTGACTGACAACAGCACTATCAGCCCTGTCACTGCTCTGAGAAACGTGTCAAATCAAAAAACGCAGCTTCAGAAGGACCGTCACATCCCTTCTCCACCAAAGCCTCCTTGCAGGCCAGCAAGCTCCACGGGCAGCCCCAGCAGGATGATCCTCTTTCCTTTACCAAGGCGGGGAGTGACATTTTCCAATGGAGTACCCAGAGTTCAGGAAGCCAAGACCCAGACACACCCCTAGTCCTGCAAGCAGAGCAGTTAAAAGCTGCAAAGTTGCCCCTCCTCATCCTCTTTTCCCCATTGCACAAATTCCTGCTCCGCAAACCTCAACAAGCTGAATATCTCCTTTTACAGGCACGAGAGCCTTCCCGATGCACTCAGCCTGGCTCCAGCCACCGGGAAGCACAGGGCATTGGGCTGACCCAAGGAGAGCAAGAGCTGCAGGGGCGACAGAGATGGCGGACAGGAGGGGAACCGACCCAAGCAGTGTTGTGGGTCACCAGGACACTTTCCTACACAGCAGCAGGTGCTTCTGTGGTTGGCGTCACCACAGGAAATGCCGTGCCATGACATGCACAAATACAAGGTCATGGCACCACCAGCAGCTGCACCCCAGAGAAACCCCACTGGTAGCAGGTCCTCTGGATCATCAGGGCACAGACAGGGCTGGACAAAACGGTGAAGATGGACATGTAAGGAAGAGACTAGCGCTGGTAAGTGCCAAGAGTGCAGGGATGAAGTATTTCCAGTTTTGGCCCCAAAGAGGCCAGGTTTGCAGAGCAGTGCCAGGGACTGCACAGAGCAATACCAAGACGATCTAGGGTGGGATCTGAGAAGAGCATCTCCAGACAGCAAATGCAAGCAAAGAGAGAAAGGAAGAGATGAGAGAGGAACGGGACTCAGCTGGAGCCAAGAGTGATTTATTTTTCACTAGATACGGGAGTCTAACATGGGCTTGCACTGAGAAAGGAAAGAGACAGGGAAGGGGGAGAGGAGCACAGACAAGAAAGAGAATGGTGCAGTGAGTTCAGCAGAAGAGTTCAAGGAAAGCAAAGAAAAAAAGTCTCTGCGAGGAAGATAAGGCTGGAGGAAGGGTGGGGGAGAGTTTTCGTCACATCAGTTCTCTGAACTGAAGGGGGGGGCAGCAATTGCTGCACCGGGCACTGCACCCAGAGGCAAAATTTCTTTTCCTAACAACATAAGCAGGAATAACAACAACATCACTATTGCTCCCTGCAAACCTCACTTTGCTTGTACCGAAAACATCCCAGCAGCATCTCCCACAGCAACTGAGGTACAGGAGACTACTGAGGTGTAGCAGAACGACTGCGTGAGGCAGACCCACAGGAGGTGGCTCATACTCCAGCGTGACCCAAACAGCCAAGCAAACATCTCCTGAGAATTTCAAACATGCTTTCTTGCAGGCGACAGGTGTGCTTGGAAGTCGTACTTTCTTATGAGACAAAAAAGAAAAAATTCCACTGACCTATATAAAATATCCAGCTTAAGTGAGCCAAAAGTATTAGCAGTCAGTGGAAAATAAGCATCTTTTAATCTAAATTGCATAATAAAACACAAAGAAAAACAGTAGGAGCAAAAAAAGGTCAGTCTCCTATACTGCATGCTACCCTTAGAAGGACAGGGACACACGGATAGTACTAAATCTGCCATTTTTAAATAAAGCATGTTAACACACCTATTGCAGGAAAGCACCAGCACTGAATACATGGAAGCAGAATTTTCTTGGGGCTCCATCATGAAATTGGCTTGCAAGGACAGAAATATGGGAACAAAGGGTGTGGCTAAACTGCTCCAGCGGTGACTGATTCACCAGAGAAATCTTTTTTGGGATTAGTGAGCTGTCTCAAATGAGTTTTGCTTTAGCACAGGTATTAAACACTTAGAGAAGCATTATGAACAAGTCATGCATAACACTCATTAGCTTTTACCTCCAGGATACATTGGCTTTCAGCATCCTGGTAATTTTAGCAAAGCCAGAGCCTTGGCCTCAGCACCAAAGATTCATGCCCACTCTCAGAGCTGTCCTGTAACCCCCAGGTTCCTCTCCCTAGGATTTACACGATGTGTGGAAAAAATTTACATCCTTCCTCTTTAACACAGACTGACATTTTGCTGGAATCAAACAGCCGCTGCTTTGACGCCTGCCCGAGCTGCCAGCCCGGGACATTTCCGCACAGAGACCTTGGCGACAACTGCCCAACGGCAGGATTGCGCCAGGCCAAGCAGACAGCGCCTGCCCAATGGACAATGCAGGCCAAAGGAGATGGGAAACCAAAGCTGAGTCGCAGATGGCCTGAAATGGGAGTCTCGGAGGAGCAGAGGCAGTGTTTCCCATTTAGAAACACTCAGGGGGAGAAAATCAACCATAGCTTAAAGTTAAAATGCTTTACAAGCGGTTAATGAATTTAAAAGAGAAATGAGAGGGTCAGTGCCACAGCAAAATACACAAAACAGGGTGGCCATGGAAAGGAAATATTTTTGCCGGTAACCTGGGAAAGCAGAGGGCAAACGGGCAGGAGTGGGCTCACGTACGCAAAACACGGACCAACCCATGCTCCCACCTCACTTTGGGCAGCGGGCTGCAGCCAGGGAGAAGACCAGGAGCTGTACAGAAGGGCCACGCTTGCTTGTGGCTGTAGAACCTAAGCCACAGCATCACCCTTGATAATGCTTCCTAGAAATACACAATGCATCCAATACAGTACCAAATGGCTCTGCCTGAAAATCCTAGAGGACAAAGCATCTTCAGCAGGGAGAGCACTTTGTAAGAGAAAATACATTTGTGATGGACTTAGCCACAGACAAAAGAAAGGAGTTTACAAGGAAGGGAGAACACTAAGAGGGGGGATATTGAGACTTGTACAACAAGCTGCCCGTAGCAGCACTTACCTTGGTTCTCCTGGAGCCAGAAAAAGGCAGGCACCTCCAGACAAGGTGACCCATCCTAACTTAGGTTTCTAAGGAGGCAGGAATTGATCATTAGAGGCATTTATTTCTCTCCATAGACTACAGGACTCTAAAGAACAAGGTTTGGCTGAGGTAAATTTAAGATGTAAAAAGTCAGGGCAAATAAACCCAACCCTGCCTAGAGAACTGGGTGACCATCCATGTCCTGGGAGAAAGAGCTGCCTAGACTGAAGCAATGCTTCATTTTCAAAGGCCTGCGCTCCTTCTTTTACAATGCCCTGGACAGCAAAGATACAGATATTTCCTGAAGATGAATCCTAGGCGCTAACTGAGCACTTTCTGTGCTTAATGTTATTGGAACAGGTAGTTTCTTCTTTGTTCCAGGAAAGCTGTATGCACTACAACTTATGGTTTGAACATTTCATCTAAATACCTGTTGCTGAAGCCTTCCAGGTGACACAGAAATGTATTTTGCACTTTTTGACTGTGCCAGCAATGCTGGCTAGAGTCTCATGGATTCAGACCGCTTCCCTGGAAACATATGGATGTGCATTAAACTAACATTGATTTAGGCAAGTCAAGTACTGAAAAACCATCCCCCTCCAAGGCTCGGCCATCTCATTCTCTGCTGGGGACATGCTCCTCACGCGAGAGCCCCAGACCATGACCCTCTTGTGCTGGAGGCTATTTCAGGGTCAAGCAGAAGGCACTCTGTCCTTCCACAGCACAGGCACCTCTGGCTACAGACCCTCCCCGGGCACCTGGAACTGCAGTTCAACTCTCTATCTTCACCTGCAGTGGTTCAAAACATGCCCTCAAAAAAGCACTCAGCCCATCAATCTCACAGCCTAACAGTTAACAAAAGTCTTTTTTTTTCAGCTTTCAACTAGCTTCTTAGTTAAAAAATAACTGAACTAGGCTGAACTGCAGGAGATATCCTCCCCACAGCCATGAGTCAGCCCACAGCTGTCAGAGCTGGCTCTGGGCTCAGACAAGTGCCCCACTCCCAGTTCAGGGATCAGGCACACTGGCAGAAAACACTGTTTTTATGTTGAACAGTCCACAACATAAATAAATGGCTGTTTAAAGAAAATAAAAATCCCTAAAGGAGACTGCAAAATTAAATTACTGTTTGGGAAGTGCTCAGATATTACAGCTATAAGTACCCCAGAGAAGCCCACGGGGAAATGAATAATTTTGTCTTGTGAGCAGGGATGCAAGAGCACACAGCCACACAACGCAGTGGCATAAACAAAGTTAGCTAGCGGGCATCTTTCACCCATACTTTCAATCCTGGAAAACGAGTCTGTGACCATGTAGAGCAGATACCACACTGTAATGCAGATATACAAGAAGATCAAAGTAAAAACTAAGGCAGCTAAGGTTGTGGCATTTCCTGACTTTCAAGAACTTTCTGCAGCTTCTGCAGAAGCATTTAGACTCGACCATGTAGCTTCCTCACAGGGCTCGCCAACACGCCTCCACAGTCAGCTCTCAGCCTCTCTCCTTCTGAAAGCTCTTCAAACACACATAGACAGAGCTAGTTTTTCACAGGGCTGATGGCCCATTCACACGGAGATCAGCTGTGCCATCCGGTGACCACCGCAGCCACTACAAGCAGGTCTAAGTGTCCCCAGGCTGGCAAGGCAGGACACAGCAGAGCAAACAGCAAGAGCTAGCTGCTTTCTCCTGTGAGGACCGACATCAGCAGGTAGCATGTCACCTAATTCTCTTGTGGGTTTCACGGTGGCCATGTGAAAGCAGAAAAGGACCAGGATGCCTGGATAGCCTTTCACACCTGGGACAGACCCTTTTATCAACACCACTGCGATAAAGCATGCTCCCACATTGTTCCCACTCCTAGTCTCTATCCCATTTATGCTCCAGTGCTCACTGATTTCTATTTTGACTTCACAGTTTTACTTGGTGAACAGATTTTTATCAGCGCTACTAAACAGCACACACACGAGCATCATTTCCCTGTAAGTTTCAAAATACTTCCCTCCCTGCAACAAAGGAGCAGAGGATTTCTCAGATAAGGTGGCTGAGGGAACTGTGTCATTTTTAAATGACTAAGCAGCCTCTTTCCTCAGCCCTCTTCTCAGAAACAGATTAATAACTTGGGGATGACACTTCCCAAAAGTATTTGGTGAAGAGTTTTGGCCCAATCTGGTGTGGGGATGAGATTAACACCAGTGTCGTGGTTTAGCGGCAGCTCAGCCCCACACAGTCGCTCGCTCACTCCCCCACCGGTAGATGGGGGAGAGAATCAGAAGGGCAACGCTCGTGGGTTGGGATAAGAACAGTTTAATAATTAAAATTAAAAGAAACAACAACAGAAATGCAATGTAAAGGAGAACAACGGGAGGGGGGAAGGGGGAACGAACCGCCCACCACCCGACGCCGCGCCGCCCCCGCGCTGCCACTGCCCCCCCTCAACATACTGGTCATGGTGTCACACGGTATGGAATGAACCTGCCATTGGCCAGTCGGGGTCAGCCGCCCCCACCATGGCCCTGCCCTTCCCAGCCTCCCGCCGGGGAAGCTGGAAAGGTAGCCGACCCCCCACGGTGAGGAGAATTAACCCCTTCTAAGCCAAAACCAGCACAACCAGACTGCAGACAAAGGGTATTAATAGAAAGCACCAGCAGGCTGGCGAAGTGGTTATCAGCTCTTTCAGAAGGGCTCTGCACTGAGGGCAGAGCCTCTGCTAACAGCAGGCACGCTTCTGAGGGTGGCCAAGTTCTGTAAGTTGGCCTCTAAGTGAACAAGAAGCCCAAGCAAACATCACATAGCGAAGCATGCTCATTGTCACTGCTTCTGATGAACACAGATTTAGGTGGTGCAGAAGCTCAGAGCAGTTCTAACAACTCCCAAGGAAAACAAGTAACTGAACTCCAGGACGTCTAACCCAGACTCCAGGCAGGGATCAGTGTTTTACAGCCTGGTGTAAGTAGCAGAACAAGAGGAGGTCCTTCCAGCCAGGTGAGCCACTGCACTCTAGCAGGAGCCCTCCACTTGAGCCACACGCTTAGCAGCTGAACTGTGTCACATGGAGGCCTGGCAGCCCTACATGCCTCAGCCACAGCACGGGCGCTGCTCAGTGCGGCTGTACCAGACACCCAGCACTCTGTCGCGTGGTTGTAACCAGAGTGATGGAATTAACCAACCATGGATGTTGCTATACTCCTTGTACAGCCCTATCCAACTGGGCGTTAAGTCTGGGGACATGGAGTATATCAATCAGTGTATTCTTTGATCTGCATTTTAGTCCCTCGGTAATCATTAATGTGAACAAAACAATAGACAATGTGCTTCTGTCAGAAAAGGATGACAAAATGTGGTTTCGTGTAGTGGACTGAGAAAACTAGCCAAGACTGCCAAGATTAAGAGCCAAGTAGGTAAAAGGTAATTCCGGCAGGGGGAGATCGCGACCACCGACTCACAGACCACCAACCCAAGTAATACCACCTACTCAAAAGAGAACAATGGGAAAGGACAACTGAGCCTGCGCAATAATTTACCTGTGAAGCGAGCAAGTTTGTTCCAATCACCAAAGAGAATAATATCGAATATGTATGGATAAAAGGAATATGTATATTTTTAGTCTATATAAATCACATGGGAAGGTAAGGTATGCACGTTAGGAGGAGCAATCCCCCATGCATCTGGTGCCATGAATAAAGAATGCCTGCCTTTTAACGCTACATTGGTGTTACGAGGTTTATTCCCGTTTTCGGTAACATGGTGGGGAAGCGCTGCCGGCCCCTGGGAAAGAGCAAGAGCAGGCCACTACCATTGGATTTATCAAACCAGGCTGCAGGCTGCTCCTTAAGCCAGGGAAAACGCTTGCTGCCAGTGAACTGCAGGCAAGGGAATTACTCTCGGGCTGTACGATGATGGCAAGCTGCACGTTAGACTCTGCTCTATGGCAGGGATTGCTCTCACCAGCTAACTGGCAGCTTTTCATCAGGTGGTTACCAGCCTCCAAACTCATGAGGCACTAATGGCACTTTATGCAAGCTGTTCCCCCAGCAGACACAGGAGACACCAGAACGAGGCAGATCAACCCCTTTGCTGTGCTCGCAGACAGTCTCCAAACATGGGAAGTAACAAATAATTCACATCCCAAAGCCTTTGACAGCTACCAGTAATGGTTTGAGGGGTCTAGTCCTCTCTGAAAACACAGTGGCATTTATCTTGTGTCTGAGGCTCGTTAAATGCTGCCCACGCATCACCTCTCGGCACTCACAAATTGCTTGTTGGTCACCATACCCTTACAGGCTCCAGTTCAGAGGGGCAGAACTAGCCAGATTTCAACAGGAATTAAAATTTGATTGACCTGGGCCACGCACTCATCCACCTTGGAGTACAGGCAAGAAAGTGCACGGAGGACCCACAACTTTCCTGTCACACTGTCCCAGCAAGCTCCACTTGCCTGCTGAAGGCGCAGACCTCAGTGTCAGAGGAGAAACTCCTCCAACATATGCTGGTCTTTGAGCTTTTATTCCAGTATGCCATTTTCTAAGCCTTTCTAAGCCTGTACTTGTTACGAGGTGCTACGGCATCTGTGAACTATGGCTAAACGCACTTCCACATGTTTGTTTCTGAGCATGAATATTTTGCTAGCTCTTAAGCTAAAACATCTGAAACCCACACTCAAAATTTTGGCCCACTGTGCTGGTTTTGGCTGAGAAGGGGTTAATTCTCCTCACTGTGGGGGTCGGCTACCTTTCCAGCTTCCCGTGCTCTGCCGCGTGGCGGGGGGGGCTGGGAGGGGCAGGGCCATGGTGGGGGCGGCTGACCCCGACTGGCCAATGGCAGGTTCATTCCATACCGTGTGACACCATGACCAGTATGTTGAGGGGGGGCAGTGGCAGCGCGGGGGCGGCGCGGCGTCGGGTCGGCGGGCGGCTGCGGCGCGGGCAGTTTGTTCCGGCGGTTCGTTCCCCCTCTCCCCTCCCTTCCCCCCCCTCCCCCGGGGCTTTGCGCCTCTCGTTGTTCTCCTTTACATTGCATTTCTACTGTTGTTTCTTTTAATTTTAATTATTAAACTGTTCTTATCCCAACCCACGAGCGTTACCCTTCTGATTCTCTCCCCCATCTACCGGTGGGGAGTGAGCGAGCGACTGTGTGGGGCTGAGCTGCCGCTAAACCACGACAGTCTTTTGGCACCCAACGTGGGGCTCAAGGGTTGGAGATAACAACAGCTGCTGGTCACAGCACCATGTTGTCCTTTTTGCAGTTGCTGTTAAAGATCGGTGATGGTTTGTTGAGTCTGCTGTGTTCTGCTGTGATTAGTAATGTTTTGCCTACAAGATTTGTTATATAAACACTCGTTTTCAGCTTTATCTGGTATTTGGGGTTTTTGCTGAAACTGTTACTGTACTTGGGTGTCATGGTTTCAGCTGCGATAGAGTTAATTTTCTTCACTCTAGCTGGTATAGTGCTGTGCTTTGAAATTAGCATGGAAAAAAACCTGTTGAGATAACACACAGATGTTTAGGCTGCTGCTGGGCAGCGCTTATACTAGTCAAGGACATGTCTAGCTTCCCATGCTCTGCCGGGTGCACAAGAAGCCGGGAGGGGAGGGGGCACGGCTAAGAGAGTGGATTCAAACTGACCAAAGGGATATTCCATATCATGTAACGTCATGCCCAGTATGCTACCTGGGAGGGGCTGGCCGGGGGGAGGGAGGGAGCAATCGCGGCTCAGGGACGGGCAGCGTCGGTCGGCGGGTGGTGAGCGGTTGTATCGTTCGTGTTTCTGCGTTTTTGTTCCCTGTTTTCCCTTTCCTCCCTTTTCCCTTTTATTATATTAACCTTACTGTCATTATTATCATAATCATTTATCATCATCATTCTATTGTAGTTATTAAACTGTGCTTATCTCAACCCACAAGTTCTTTTTGCTCGTCCGATTCTCTTCCCCATCCCACAGGGGTGGGGGGGGGTGAGCGAGCGGCTGCGTGGTGTTCAGGTGCCAGCTGAGGCTGAACCACGACAGTCTATTTTTGGCGCCCAACGTGGGGCGAGAAGGGTTTGAGATAATAACAGTTGCTGGTCACAGCATTGATTAATCTGCTCGCAGTATTAGCTTGTCCAGTCTTTACCATGCTGATTGTAAAGTACATGTTAAAACTTGCTGTTGGTTCTGTCAGCTGGCTGTGCTCTGCAGTGATTAGAGATATTTTGCCTAGGAGACTTGTTATTAAAACACTGGCCTTGACTGTTATCAGTTATTTAGGTTTTGCATGGAAGCCGTTACTGTACTACAGCTACCACCTCATGGAGGCAATTAGCAATTATACCTCCTCCTCTGAGGAGTTTTTTATGGAGGAAATACAGAATGGCACCGTAGCTAATATCTTATGTAATGTCTCCTCCCTCCTTACAACAACTTTTCAGTATCTTGAACATCCTTGTGTAGTTAAGATACATCTGTTGATATTGCTTTGGCAAGTGGTATCAGATCTGTCTAAGGTTAGTAAGCAAGTTAAGAATATAATCCAGAGATCTGTCCCAAGGCTTGATAGCTATGCGTGGCAGGGTATGTGGGAAAGTATGGGCAAATGCCTAAGACGGTGGGCACCCCCCATGGTGTGGGACTTCACCCCTGAACAAGTGCAGAATCCTGAAAAATTAGTAGAACATTTGGAGGAAATATGTTGTCACCCTGGCAATTCCAGAGACATACAGATCACTGCCATGTGCTGGGGTCTGGCTTATGCCTATCGAGCCCTATTTAACACTATTCAGTACCCCCAAGGGAAAGAGAAAGGAACTACTCCGACCCCCGTGACAAGTACTGCGGCCACCCAAACCCTCACGACAGACACTGCAGCTACTCCAACCCCAGCGACAAGCACTGCGGCCACCCAAACCGCCGTGACAGAGACTGCAGTTGCTCCAACCCCGGTGATGAGCACTGTGGCCACCCAACCTGCCGCGACAGAGACTGCAGCTACTCCAACCCCGGTGATGAGCACGGCGGCCACCCAACCCGCCGCAACAGAGAATGCAGTTACTCCAACCCTGGTGACGAGCACTGCGGCCACCCAACCCGTTGCGACAGATACTGCAGCTGCTCCAACCCCGGTGATGAGCACGGCGGCCACCCAACCCATTGCGACAGATACTGCAGCTGCTCCAACCCCGGTGATGAGCACGGCTGCCACTCAAACCCCCACGACAGGCACTGCAGCTACTCAAACCCCAGTGCCAAGCGTTGCAGCTGAACCAGAGGACCAACCTGTGCCAGTATCAGTCGCCCCTATACGCAAGAAGAAATCATGGAAGAGAAAGTCAACTCGTTTAGAAAGAGATTACGATGAACCAGGGCCATCACGAGAAGAGGAGGAGGAGGAGGAACCATGTGTACAAGAAACGGAAACTACCCGATCTCTATCCTTGAGTGAGTTGCGGGATATACGGAAAGATTTCGGGCGTCATTCAGGTGAGCACGTTATCACCTGGCTGCTCCGATGCTGGGATAATGGGGCCAGTAGTTTGGAATTAGAGGGGAAGGAAGCCAAACAACTGGGATCCCTCTCTAGGGAAGGGGGCATTGATAAAGCAATTGGAAAAGGAACACAAGCCCTCAGCCTCTGGAGGCGGCTCCTGGCCGCGGTGAGAGAGAGGTATCCCTTCAAAGAAGATATTGTATTTCGCCTAGGAAAATGGACGACCATGGAGAAAGGCGTTCAGCATCTAAGGGAATTAGCCGTGCTTGAGGTGGTTTATGGTGACCTGGACGATCAACGGTCCTCCAAAGATCCAGATGAAGCCGAGTGCACACGACCCATGTGGCGGAAGTTTGTACGGAGCGCACCATCCTCGTATGCAAACTCATTGGCAGTGATGTCCTGGAAAGATGACGAGACACCAACGGTGGCTGAGTTGATTGATAGACTCCGGGAATATGAAGCGAATCTCTCTTCCTCGCTCGTCTCTGCTGTTGAGAAACTGTCCCGAGAGTTCCAGCAACTCAAAGAAGATATGTCCTACTCCCCACCAGTACGGACCAGTATCTCAGCCATTAGGAGTAACCGTCCCTTGGCTCAAGAGAAGGGATACACACGACGGGGCACCCTATGGTTTTACCTGCGTGATCACGGAGAGGACATGAAGAAGTGGGATGGAAAACCTACCTCAGCCTTAGAGGCGCGGGTACGTGAGCTGCAAGGGAGAACAATTACTCAGGGAAGTTTCTCCAGGAGAGCTGCTGCCCCAGTTTCCCGTAAGCAATTCTCTAGGCAGAGGAGCAGAAGTGCTGATGGCCTGACTGATCTTAACAGAGACACCCGTGATTCATATCTACCGGAAGTGAGTGATGAATACTATGATCAGGACTAGGGGGGCCCTGCCTCCAGCCAGGTGGAGGAAAGGGATAACCGGGTTTACTGGACTGTGTGGATCCGATGGCCTGGCACATCTGACCCACAGGAATATAGAGCTTTAGTGGACACCGGTGCACAGTGTACCTTAATGCCATCAAACTATATAGGGGCGGAACCCATCAGCATTGCTGGAGTGACAGGGGGATCCCAAGAGCTAACTGTATTGGAGGCCGAAGTGAGCCTAACTGGCAATGAGTGGCAGAAGCACCCCATTGTGACTGGCCCCGAGGCTCCGTGCATCCTTGGCATAGACTATCTCAGGAGAGGGTATTTCAAGGACCCAAAAGGTTACAAGTGGGCTTTTGGTGTAGCTGCCTTGGAGACGGCGGAAATTAAACAGCTGTCTACTTTGCCTGGCCTCTCGAAGGACCCTTCTGTGGTGGGGTTGCTGAAGGTCAAAGAACAACAGGTGCCGATCGCCACCACAACAGTGCACCGACGGCAATATCGCACCAACAGAGACTCTCTGATCCCTATCCACGGGCTCATTCGTCGACTGGAGAGCCAAGGAGTCATCAGTAAAACCCACTCACCCTTTAACAGTCCCATATGGCCAGTCCGGAAGTCTAATGGAGAGTGGAGGCTAACGGTAGACTATCGTGGCCTGAATGAAGTCACTCCACCGTTGAGTGCTGCTGTGCCAGACATGCTAGAACTTCAATATGAACTGGAGTCCAAGGCAGCCAAGTGGTATGCCACAATTGATATTGCTAATGCATTCTTCTCAATCCCTCTGGCAGCAGAGTGCAGGCCACAGTTTGCTTTTACTTGGAGGGGGGTCCAGTACACCTGGAATCGACTGCCCCAGGGGTGGAAACACAGCCCTACCATTTGCCATGGACTGATCCATAATGCTTTGGAACAAGGTGGAGCTCCCGAACACCTACAATACATTGATGACATCATCGTGTGGGGCAATACAGCAGAAGAAGTTTTTGAGAAAGGGAAGGAAATAGTTCAAATCCTCCTGAAAGCTGGTTTCGCCATAAAACAAAGTAAAGTTAAGGGACCTGCACGAGAAATCCAGTTCTTAGGAATCAAATGGCAAGATGGTCGTCGTCAGATCCCCATGGATGTGATCAACAAAATAACAGCCATGTCTCCACCAACCAGCAAAAAGGAAACACAAGCTTTCTTGGGCGTTGTGGGTTTTTGGAGAATGCATATTCCACACTACAGCCTGATCGTAAGCCCCCTCCATCAAGTGACCCGGAAAAAGAATGATTTCAAATGGGGCCCTGAACAACAACAAGCCTTTGAACAGATTAAACGGGAAATAGTTCATGCAGTAGCTCTTGGGCCAGTCCGGGCAGGACAAGATATTAAAAATGTGCTCTACACCGCAGCCGGGGAGAATGGCCCTACCTGGAGCCTCTGGCAGAAAGCACCAGGGGAGACCCGAGGTCGACCCCTAGGGTTTTGGAGTCGGGGATACAGAGGGTCCGAAGCCCGCTATACTCCAACTGAAAAAGAGATATTGGCAGCATATGAAGGGGTTCGAGCTGCTTCAGAAGTGGTTGGTACTGAAGCACAGTTGCTCCTGGCACCCCGACTGCCAGTGCTGGGCTGGATGTTCAAAGGAAATGTCCCCTCTACACACCATGCAACTGATGCTACGTGGAGTAAATGGGTTGCACTGATCACCCAGCGGGCTCGAGTAGGAAACCCCAGTCGCCCAGGAATCTTGGAAGTGATTATGGACTGGCCAGAAGGCAAAGATTTTGGAATATCACCAGAGGAGGAGGTGGCACGTGCTGAAGAAGCCCCACTGTATAACACACTGCCAGAAGATGAGAAGCAATATGCCCTGTTTACTGATGGGTCCTGTCGCCTTGTGGGAAAGCACCGGAGATGGAAGGCTGCTGTATGGAGTCCTACACGACAAGTAGCAGAAACTGCTGAAGGAGAAGGTGAATCAAGCCAGTTTGCAGAAGTAAAGGCCATCCAGCTGGCCTTAGACATCGCTGAACGGGAAAAGTGGCCAGTGCTCTATCTCTATACTGATTCCTGGATGGTGGCAAATGCCCTGTGGGGCTGGCTACAGCAGTGGAAGCAAAGCAACTGGCAGCGCAGAGGCAAACCCATCTGGGCTGCCGCACTGTGGCAAGATATTGCTGCCCGGGTAGAGAACCTGGTTGTAAAGGTACGTCTTGTGGATGCTCACGTCCCCAAGAGTCGGGCCACTGAAGAACATCGGAACAACCAGCAGGTGGATCAGGCTGCCAAGATTGAAGTGGCTGAGGTGGATCTGGACTGGCAACATAAGGGCGAACTATTTCTAGCTCAGTGAGCCCATGATACCTCGGGCCATCAAGGGAGAGATGCAACATACAGGTGGGCTCGTGATCGAGGGGTGGACTTGACCATGGACGTTATTGCGCAGGTTATCCACGAATGTGAAACATGTGCTGCAATCAAGCAAGCGAAGCGGGTAAAGCCTCTGTGGTATGGGGGACGATGGCTGAAATATAAATATGGGGAGGCCTGGCAAATTGACTATATCACACTCCCACAGACCCGCCAAGGCAAGCGCCATGTTCTCACCATGGTAGAAGCAACCACCGGCTGGCTGGAAACATATCCTGTCCCCCACGCCACTGCCCGGAACACTATCCTGGGTCTCGAAAAACAAGTCCTGTGGCGACATGGCACCCCAGAGAGAATTGAGTCAGATAATGGGACTCATTTCCGAAACAACCTTATAGACACCTGGGCCAAAGAGCACGGCATTGAGTGGGTGTATCACATCCCCTATCACGCACCAGCCTCTGGGAAAATCGAAAGATACAATGGACTATTAAAGATGACACTGAGAGCAATGGGGGGTGGAACATTTAAACACTGGGATACACATTTAGCAAAAGCCACCTGGTTAGTCAACACAAGGGGATCTGCCAGGCGAGCTGGCCCGGCCCAATCAGAATCCTTACGTACTGTGGAAGGGGATAGAGTCCCTGTAGTGCACATAAAAAATATGCTGGGCAAGACAGTCTGGGTTATTCCTGCTTCCAGCAGAGGCAAACCCACTCGTGGGATTGCGTTTGCTCGAGGACCTGGGTGCACTTGGTGGGTGATGCGGGAGGATGGAGAAATCCGATGTGTGCCTCAAGGGGATTTGATTTTGGGTGAAAACAGTCAATGAACTGCATGGCACAATGTGAACTGCTATATAATACTGTGTGTCACCTCTGTGTTGTACCAATGATATCAGAGTACGAGCCTCCCAACCCATGGAAGATCAACTATGAAACAAGCCGTGCAGCAGTGATGGAACGATGACTGACTCGGTATGCAGCAACCCAACGCCACACACCATCTCTCCCACCCGGAAAGACTGATACAACAGATGGAGCCCAGAGTCATGGACTGGGTGAACTCAATGGACATTTTTAATGGACATTGTACAGGGAAGGTCCATGAACTAAGGGAATGATGTCTGTGTATTATGTTAAAGGATGGGAAGGGGAGGGGTGGTGGTTGGTATGGTTGTATTGCATCATATGGGACCTGGGCATGGTGTAAATGGTATGGAATAAGGGGTGGAGAATGTGCTGGTTTTGGCTGAGAAGGGGTTAATTCTCCTCACTGTGGGGGTCGGCTACCTTTCCAGCTTCCCGCGCTCTGCCGTGTGGCGGGGGGGGCTGGGAGGGGCAGGGCCATGGTGGGGACGGCTGACCCTGACTGGCCAATGGCAGGTTCATTCCATACCATGTGACACCATGACCAATATATTGAGGGGGGGCAGTGGCAGCGCGGAGGCGGCGCGGCGTCGGGTCGGCGGGCGGCTGCGGCGCGGGCAGTTTGTTCCGGCGGTTCGTTCCCCCTCCCCTGGGGCTTTGCGCCTCTCGTTGTTCTCCTTTACATTGCATTTCTATTGTTGCTTTCTTTTAATTTTAATTATTAAACTGTTCTTATCCCAACCCACGAGCGTTACCCTTCTGATTCTCTCCCCCATCTACCGGTGGGGAGTGAGCGAGCGACTGTGTGGGGCTGAGCTGCCGCTAAACCACGACACCCACTTAGGACCTAGCAAGCTCACTGTTACTGGGCTCACCTGCAGTCCATCCTCAAAGCCAAGATACGGCCCTTCCCAAATGTGTTAAAGCAATGGTTTTCAACCTCTGAAACAACCATTTGAGAGTTTTTGGTCAAAGAGCTATTTTATATGTTTTAGCAGCTGGGAGGAAAGCAATAAGACTGAGACATCACTAACCACTGATGTAATGGTCTCTTACAAATTGCTTTGCTAAATATGTGGTTTGGTTTAGCACTGTAGTCTAAAGCCTTCTCCTATCTGGGGCTGCCAAATCAGTGACAGTCAGCTGTAAATTAAACAATCATTAAAACTGATCATCAATTTTGCAAACAGAGGCTTGAATGCTTCCCCAGTTGGGGGGCTCTTTTCCCCTCCAAGGCTTGCTGGGCACCCAGAGATCAGAGCATGGGAAGGAGAGCTGGGGGTTGCAGGAAGAAGGGGCAGGTATCGTTTCCAAAGGGAGGTGGGAAGGGAAAGGAAATAATCTCTAGAATTGATGGGAATGGAAACAGAGATGGGAAAAGCAACAGCGAGTTCCAGTTGTGACCTGGTTTTAATCTAACTGATGGAGCAAGGGGAAGGAAAAAGTGGACAAGAGCAGTCACAGTTACAAACCAGATTAATCCCCACCTCCCCACACATACACTTCTGGTGGCAGGCACCAACAAACCCCCGATAGCTGGCAGGTAACAGGAGCCTGTTGGTAAGAATCAGCTCACAGACCTCCTTCTGCAGCCTCACTGATGACAGCACAGCTGCAGCAGCACTGCTTTGCATTGGTTTGAAACACTATCAGCAGGAAAAGTAACTTTTGAAACAAAAAACAGAGCTATGTGCCATAGTCCAAACACAGCCAGGGAGGGATGTGATGAAAAACCCCGCAGGGTCAGGGTGCATGCAAAGAAGCGCAGTATTTGCAGTGGTGGCTCCAGATGATGCTTTTCTACTTCTCTCATTGCTGATGGCCGCAGGACTGGGGGGCTCCCAAAACTCTTAACTGTAAATCCCCACCAGCAGACTGATAATTCTCTGCAGTTGCACACTGTGTTGAATGAACACCCAAAAGCCCAGCCTAGCAGCAAGCTGACACAGGGAAGGGCCTGCCTGCAGCTTCACAGGCATCTGAATGGGGTGCGGGCAGCAAGGGCTGCAGGACCTTCCTTTGACCTTCCAGGTGGACCCCAGGTGTGCCAGCAACACCCCTTACATAGTCCTGCAGCACCGTCAGAAACGGTAGCCATACCAACATCACCTGCTCACCTGGCAACACAACTCACAGATATTTAGAGAGATTAACCTGTCTTCTAAAACAAACTGTTACAGCCTTTTGTACTCTAACTCACTGATTAACTTATTCCTCTTTGGGGATGTACACTTGAATGCTGAGGTCAGAAGATAACCTAATCCAAGCTGCTCTTGTTCCCCACATGTAAAGGGCATCAGTACAGGCAACCGCTATAAACTTCAGGGGCCAAAGGAAGTCTGAAATGTGAGCACAGCAGACTGCCTAAACTGGGCAATGAAGAAAGCCTTGTGATAAAAAAAGCCCAACCCAAAAAAACCCTAAGCCAACCCACCAACCAGAGCCTGGATTGTACTTTCCAACTCTGGGAGGCTGATGGACCCATCAGGAACCTGGTCCCTCTACGGTCAAGGCAAAGAGGAACATAAGGACTGGCTGAGCCATGTCCTGCTTTCTCCTTCGACTAGGGGGAACACAGGGCAGTGGCAGGGCACCACAGCTCAGCAGGAAGGAGCAAGACCCAGAGGCTCTGAAGCACACATCGTTATTAGTGAAGGGAGGACAGGTCTTTTATGAACAGTATCAGCAATCGCCACATCTCACTTTCCAGAGCAGAGCACAACAAGGAAGTCACATGTGAGAGCTAATGCAACACTGTGAGATAAGATTAAAACTAACAGGAAAAAATATTTCTGCGAGCATCATATTTCAGTCAGTCACGTGGTGACCTCTGCATTTCAATGCTCAGGCATTAAATTATATCTACAACTGCGATATTTTCTGTAGTCCTACAGCCTGCCACGGGCAGGTAGCGTGTGGAGGGTTCACAGGTAAGAGCTGCCCGAAACCTTGCCACTGCATTTTTGCAACTACATCACTTGGTCTGATGAGAGACTTGATCTCTCTAAACAAATTGTTCTTTGTGAGTGCTAAGACACTGCGAGGAGGAGGAGACAGCAAGAACCATAAGGACAGTATGGAAAAATCAGTCATTTTCTCTCAGATGGTAAGGAAATAAAAGTGAAGCAGGAAGAAAGTGGTACCTCTGTCAAAGGTCTTGGTCTTCTCTCTACAACAAATTCTGTGTGGCAGAGCTCACAGTAACTTGTGTTGGAGGAGGATAACCATTTTTCCAGGCAGCTCTTGTGCACGGTGCCCAGTGTTCCTGTGCAGTCACACGGGGAAAGCAGTCCCTCCCCATTTCCACCTTCATGACAGATTCGACAGATGGGACCGTCACTAAAGAGGCAGACAAACAGAATGAAATCACGGTCAGAGCAGGCAGAATGATACAGCCACATCGGAAAATGGGGTCCAAGTCCACCAAGCCCAAGAAGGGCACACGCACAGCAGGCAGCGCGTGGCAGAGCATGCCAGGTGTGCTGCCACTCTGCAAAGCGGCCTGCTGCAGCAAGAAACCAGTCTCAGGAGAGCATGGAAGTACCCAGGACATCTTAAGTCAGTAAAATCTAGAAGCTGTGTTGATGAGCACCACAACACCCAAGAGAAGCTGGCATGTCAGCCTGGCCAGCTGAGCTGGCTGCAGAAGGGACCGCAGCGCACATGCCCCTGTCTCCAGCTCCACTCACAGAGGGCAGAGAGGCTGACACTGGACCTGAAACCAACTCTGAGGCACTGATGCAAATCCAGAAGCCCGAAGTGAAGCTGGATGATCCATGCTAGTCACGGCGTGCCCCCAGACCCCTGGAGCCACTCAAGAGGTTTGCAGTATAGTAGCATTTATCAGATCTCCTACCCACTCTCACCCCATCTCTGCTCTGCATCCTGGGTAAGGAACAGCGATATCTAAAGACAACTACATTGACCTTGGAAGCTCAGCTCTCCAAGGACACAACGTATTTCATGTCAAGCAGTCACCCAGACTAAGTTCTCAGCATACAAACCCTCTGCTATCACACCGCAGTAACTCACTCAGCATCCTATCTGCATGCCGCTGTGCAGAGCACTGTTCTGCAGCGTTCAGGCCTTTAACTGGCTGCAGAAATGCCTTGGTGCTTCACCGACGACCACCTCTCGCCCCCTCCTTGGCTAGAAGTTTCAACTACAGAATCAAATCTCTTGTTTCATGCTCAAGATCTGCTCCCTTGAGTCCTCACAGAGCCAGAAATGCTTATCAAGGGAAGTATCTAAAGCTTTCAGAGACACTTGCAACCTTCCCCACAGGAGGCCTGCACTGCTGATCGCACTCAAACCACCCATTTGTTCCCAAGACACTCCCTCACACCTCTAACTGGCATCGCTGACCGTGGACGATTAGTGCTACTGCTCCAGCATCCCGCAGCCATTAGCTCAGGTGTATCAGGTGATACTCATGCAACAAACTTCCATCACAGACTAAAGTAATTTTTTTTGCGCCTATGTAAACTCAGAGTGTCCAGTGTCCTCCTGTTGCAAGGACTTTCTCTAGCTGCACAAAGAACCAAGTCCTTTTCGCTTGAAACCTCTCATTTGTTTGTTTTGTGTACTATCCCCTAATTCTTGTCCTCTAAAAGACAATGTTTTTGGCACCCCCCAGATTTACAGACCTCCATCATAGCCTGCTCAGTCACCTCCTTCACAAGCAGAAGAGTCCCAGCCTATTCAGTCATACCTTAGACAGAAACACACCCACCTTTCCGATCACCTTCGCTACCCTTCCCTCCACCTCTCACATTTCTAAAACATCCTTTTAGAGCTACAGGGACCAGAGCTACAGTTTTCAAGATGCAGGCACACCAGGGATTTTTGCAGCGACTGTGTTCTGTTCTTCATTGCTTTCCTAAATCTTAGCATCTTACTTGCCTTTTGGTCACTGCTGCACGTAACTGCAGAAACGCCTTGGTGCGCCCAAGATCTCCTTCCTCCAAACCTGCGAGCACGTATGTAAATCCCAGACTACTGTTCTTCATCTGCATCACTGCACACAGAACTGCAACCGTTAGTTTAGCCTGCAGTCATTTCCAATGCGTTCAACTCTCTAAAGTCAGGCTTCTAGTGCCGTTTTAGGTCCAAGGGTATCCTAGGGACATCTGAAGCCCTGTGCCACATCTGCCAGCCCCATAATGAGGATGACTTGGGCTCCCTGGGAACCCTCACATGGCTCTAGACACCAAAGCTGGCTATCCTCAGCAGTTCAGTACATCTCTACAGTGTCTGCCATTCGCTGAGATAATTTAGGAATGAAATGCTGGACAGCAGAGGCCCAGGGCAGGGCTACCCTCCCTGGACCACAAAAACAAGCCACTTACTAGTATCTCACTTCTTTCCCACCTTCTGACCCGCCATTTCTTTCACACAACAATAATTCTCTTAAATACATAGTTGCACAGATTTGGGGGTGGGAGGGAGGGTGAGAAAGGAACATCCTAATTTCAAAGACCCTACTGCATGTCCTCTTGAAATACAGGTGAGCTGTATCAGCTATCACCTTTTTCCACATATTGCTGACAGTACAAAAGCCACACTGATCCCACCTCAGAGTTCATATAACACTGCTATTCTGACTTTGAAAAATAAAAACCCACCTGACTGCAAAAGAAGTTTGTGGAATTGCAACACAACAGTCAGAACAAGCAATTTGCAATCTTCAAAAGCAGCAGTGCTACTTCCATTAGTTCACACAATCAGACAAAACAGAAAAAGCAAGAGCAAGACATGGAAACACAGTGCAAGGAAAAGGAGCGTACTGGTGAAAAAGGTTGGTGGGACACAAAGGGAAGAGAAGAGCCAGCAAGAAAGTGCGCGTCAGCTCACTAAAGGAGAAGCAAGACTCCTGGTGCACCACAGGTAAGAAATCCCTACCACTTTCAACTCAATGTTTAGCAGGTTTCATCCCAATTGAACTTTTAAATAATAATTAGGGCTGTGAAGCAACATATACCCACTGCACCGCCCCCTTCTCTCTGTTGAACATCACCAGTGAACCACTGACCCTTGTTCCCTCCTCTTTTTCATGTGCCTTTTATTTAGGGGACTTCTTCAGCCAGAACAATCCCTGCCACGGGAGTCTGGAGAGGTGGTAGAAACTCCATCCTCAGAGACACTGAAAACTGCATCGGACACAGCTCTGAGCAGTCTGATCCAACTTTGAGGTTGGCCTTGCTCCGAAAGGAGGCTGGACCGGATGTCCTCCAGAATTCCCTTTCAATATGAATTATTTGATGATTCTGTAACCTTTATTGCCATAAAGCTCAGTGCTGTACCAGAATGACAAAATTACAGTCTGCTCACACAGCCTTAGCGACAGGGGCAGACCAAAAAACCCCCAAGCCTCCAGTGCTCTCGTGCATCTGTTATTTCCTAAGAAAAGCATCTGTAAGATATTTCATCCATTCTCTTCCTGTTTGAGAAGTTTCATATTTCCAGCACATTAATATAACCTTGGCTACCAATAAACAATCCAGAAGGAAAAAATTTGCTGACAGTGCAAGGAAAAAAGAATTCTTACCAGACTCCATTTTCCTTCCTTCTTAACGGAGGAGGAGGGGGCCTGATCACACTCCCACACAATACACCCACAAACACAGTTTTCCAGCAGGCTGTAGGGACTGTATCACTAATCCAACCTTCCAGCACAGTCACACTGCTCCTGGCTTTGCTTTGCTAAGTGCTGGTGACAAGGAAGAGACTGAAACCCACCACTACTAAAGTGAATGAACTGGTGTCCCATGAATACACTCACATGAGGAATCCTGTTGTGTTTTTTTTTAACCTGTAATCCCAGGCAGTTTCCCCACCCAATTTTTACACCTCCACAAGTTTTAAGGGGTTACACAACTTCTAGTCCAGCCTATCTGTTGTCAGAGAGCAAACTCAGTTCCCCTCGCATTTTTATTCACCTGCTCCAGGTTTGCTAGATACAGCAATTACATTTGCCTCAGTTCTCATCTAGCCTTCCTCCCCAACATTTGCAGACACTGCTTTCACACCTCATCAACATTTGGCCAAATTCATTTAAAAAAACAACAGCTGTTCAGACGGGATTTGAACACAAAATGTGACTGGTCTCACTAGCTGGACTGAACAATGCTGACAAGTGTCCTTTGCTCTGGAAGCTGCTCAAAATACATGTTAGGAAGTCACATCAGGAAGAGTCTGAGCAAGCAAAGCTGCCACACATCCCCTCTAGCAATAGCTGGACACTGCAGTTCCTGCAATACAAATACCCTCCTCTCCCTGGGGCTGCAAATCGACACCACACCTTTACTCCACAACCATCTTGGAACAGGGGCTGTGGTCCATTTTCAGCCTTTAAATCATCTCCACAAACAGCACGCTGCCCTTGCTAGCACAGCATCCCATCTTCACTGCTGCTCAGCAAGGACTTGGCAGAGGTGCATGGCAAGAGGCCACCTGCGTTGCCTCACACTGGAGCAGCCCGCAGGCCTAGGGGGTTCTGATGAACACGTGAGTTCCAGTCCACCAGCACATAGAACCGGCTTGAGCTCTCACAAAGAGCACAGGCCCGGGAAGCATGTGGCTAACGAGGATTCACACTCAATATTAGAGCCCCAGCAAACTCCTTCCCAAACAAGACTTTGTCATCTCCCTCTACCTCTAGAGCGGGAAAAAAAAAAAAAGCCCAGATGCATTCATCCCAAGCCCCTACCCTGAAGCAGCCTTACCTCTGTGCACCCAGCACCTTGATCACCGTTGAGAGGAGCCGTCCATCCTTGGCGGTGACCTGCGTGACATACTGCGGGCGACCAATGTCAGTGTCCTCCACCGACTTGGAGAGGGGGGCACTTCCTGGGCAGTCGCACAGGGAGCCGGGGAGGTGGCAGCAGTTGCCCGTCGTCATGGCCCGGGCAGCTCCGGGCCCCTCTGCTCCGGAGACCGGCACCAGTGGCACGGAGACCTGCTGGAACGGCACTGCGGTGAGAGTTGGGTTCCCTGCACCACCCAGCCAGGGCGCAGGAACCCCCTTGCCAACCCTCCTCCAGCTCCGCAGAGGCCGACAGCACCCCAGGGTCCCAACAACCATGGGTTTTGATAGCCTTCTATCCCCTTTAATAGGCTTTGTGAGGCTGTCTTACCATAAAATTAAGGCTCCAAGTGTCCCACTTACATAATTTAGCATCAGCATTGCAAATTTGCCTTTCACAAAGAGAATTCCAGGTACACACCCTTTAACCTGATGAAGCCTTTCAAACCGAATGTGCAGTGCTGACAACGCAGAGATGCTGAAGACAACCCGAAGCCCCACGGGCCCAACAACGCTCTGCCTAGAGCATCCTGAAAATTTATGTTCATACCCTCTGTAAAAGTTGCAGTTTCACCTGAACATGGCACTTAAACCACTTTGCATGGCTCAGTTCAGGGAGGGCCTTCTCTCAGCTGCATTCAGGTTGAGCCTGTCCACCACACTCAAAAGGCTCCCCCCATCTTTGATTCTCCATTTTTTTCATTTCTTTACAGAAACGCAAGCACTTCCATTTCTACATCCCACGTGGTACACCCCAACAGCAAACGTGCAGGTACTGACCACCCAAAAGCATTGCAAACCCTCCCAGAGCTCCACAGAAAGGGCAGCGGGCAGGTTTTCCTCCTTTCCAACGTTTCAGACCTATTATGTTTATAACAGCCACGTGCAAACAGCAAAGCACACCATCACGTTTTCAGCTCTTCTGCAATTTACCCCGTAAAGAGAACGCAAGGAACAAGCAGCAAATGCAAGAGTTGGGGAGAAGATGCAGAGAAAAAGCCCAACGTGACAAACCAGGAGCTGGCTCAGATGAGCCATGTGCAGACGGGAGAGCTCTCTGCCTTTGAAGGAAGGCAGCAGCTCACCCAGGATGACAGCAACAGTTGTGCTCCTGCCTGACAGGGAATATCTCAGTCCCAAAGGTAGGCGTGCTTTGCAGATTCAGAAAAAAAACATTTTCTCCAATCTCCTTTAGCCTGGTCCCTAAGAGGCTGCTGTGCAGAAATAAAGAGCTGGGGTTACAATTAGTCACAAGCTGAACACAAGCCAACAACATCGTACTGCTGGTAAAGACCAAAATCCTTGTGTCTGTAAACAGGACTGCCTTATGTAAGGCATGCACAATAATTCCCGTGCACCAGTCCTGCTGGGCTCATAGCTGGAATGGTGTCTCATCCTGGTGGCCAGATTTCAAGAGAGAAACAAACCCATAAAAGAAGTTCAAATGAAAGCAATGAAAAGGATAAAAGGGCAGGGGGAAACACCAAACAAAAAAACCCCAACCCCAAAACTTACCAAAGAAAGATGAAAATAATTAGGTTTGTTTAATTTAGGGCATGGGGGTGGGGAATCTTCAATCTCTGTCTCCTGGAGGTAGAAGCGGGCAAACAGACCTTCACCACCCCATGCAAGGAAATGCTTTTTTGTTTTGAGATCTCTGTGCACAACAGGAGTCAAACATTCCCATGAAACAGCAGTTTCGTCAGGTTCAGCTAAGCCTAAATCAAACTCAAATAGCTAAAGAAAACAAGGGCTTGTTGCTGGTTGGAGGCTTGGCCAGACTACAGAGGAAGAAAACAAAAAAGCCCAAACGAGAATGTGATTGTTGAAGCCCTGAAAACAGATTTGGGTAAGCACAAGTGTTCTTTTGTGTCTTGGAAATTAAACAAATGTTAAACAAGCAAGTGCTTCATCTGTCAGGACAGCTCCCTTCGTGGTGAACATGTTCAAGAGGGAGAGAGGCACTGGTGTCTCATCACCAGATGCCAGCTTTGGTACCATCCCCTCAAGTTACTGAATATTTCCTAATTTCTAGTAGAAAAGTTTCTAATAGCTTCATAAAAGCTGCTCTTGATAACTATCTGTAATCCTTCCTCCGCATCTGAACAGGAATAGGCGTGAGCTTGGGGGCAGGTCAATCCCCATCAAAATAAATGGGAATCTTTCCATAAACTTAAAAATGAACTTTCAGACTCAGCATTGCCTTGACTCAGCCTCTCTCCACCTGTGCAAAGAGTACACAGGCTTCGAGCTACTCTTCCTATTGCTCTCCTTTAAAAAAAAAGAAAAAAAGCTACAAGCTCTCCAACTTTAAGGAGCAAAAAGTAAGATGATAAATGCTATTGGAATGACTTAAGTCAGCTGTTTTGCAAGTTAAGGAGTTCTTTCAATTTTAAAAGCCTCTTACTGAACCAGGCACGAGAAGATATATGCTTTTAATAAAAAGGTTGGCTCCATTTGTTCAGGCAAAATGTTGTTTATTTTTAAGTCCAGAGGAAAACGGTACATTTTACGTACTGGAATAAAACTGCCCCCACTCCCTGTGTCCTGAGAGTATTTATACTGAGGCTCTTTGTGCTCCACATCTGACAGATACAGGCAGCACCGTGTCTTTGCCTTGCAGCCCTACTCAGGGCTGAAAGGGAATCGCCACCCTGCCGTCCACCAGGAAACACAGTTTTCTATTAAAAGTTATTTGGCGTTTCCTTGTCGGGGTCCATCCCAGGGTGGAACCTGAAGTCACTGCTTTAATATCTGACTCATGCCATTCAGCAAATACAAAGGAAAAGCAGCAAGATTTTCATGGATACAGTTAGTGAGGAAGTAACTGAAATCCAAAGATAACATCTGCAGTGCACTCTAGTTCCAATTTCATACCCAGCTGAACATGAACCAGTTCCTGTGTACAGCCAAGCCAGTCCCTTTTCTGGCTCCCTAAAGGCTCAGATCATCAACATGCAGCCTTCTCTCACAACTGTCAACAGGTCATTGAACCCAAACCCAACATTACAGCAGAAACACCAAAAACTCGGAGTCAGAATCAAGACCCAAACAGTTGGTTTGAACCACATACTGTTTTTTTCTGGGCAGCTGTGATTTTGGAGCCTGTTCCTTGGGGATACATTTCTTGTTTTAATTTAAAAAAAAGTCTCTGAGACATTAGATTTATTATCAATATCCCCTCTGCTGCTGCAGTTAGACATGAGCAAATAAATCAAAAATCTCTTCTCACCATATCCTCAGCTTCTGAGCAGATCCAGGATATAAAGGGCTGCGTTTGTAGAGATTACTCAAATTCAAGAAAAACAAACCCTGTTTGTGGAAAGTTGGCTCAGAAGAGCGAGTTATACACTAGGACTCCAAAACCCAAACACATACAGCAAGACGAGTTGGTTCCTCGAAGAGCAGCTAGTGCTTCTTCACTGCTCCAAGGCAGAGACCACGGTGCTGGTGCAGGACCCTGCCTGCTCCGTGGCTTATGCAAAACACGCCAGCAAAACATCCCCCTTGTCAAGCCTTCAGGCATTGCAATGAGATATGTGATCCTGTGTATATCATCCAAAGGGCAACAGGGGTTTCAAAACTCCCTCAAATGTCTGAACAGCTCAACAGCAGAGATCAGGCTGGACCGCTGCTCTCCATCCCGAAGACATGCAGAGCAGGAAAAAACAGAAGACAAAGAGCTAAAGGGTCCCCCAGCTCAGTTCTGCATATTTAGACTTTGCAGCCCAATAAGACAGTTACTTCTCCCAGACAGGGAAACCATAGCAGGCCAGATGAATACCTTGATCAAAGCCACAAGGAGAAAAGCCAGTCAAGAGGAGAAAGACAACAGGAAAGGCTGAGGCCAAATGATCATGGTAAAGGGGAACTGTTAGGTACAGGTCACAGCTCCTCTGGGCTGCTTGTGGCCTGCCTACATGAGTATCTCAACTGGTGTAAACCCTTGGAGAAATTCTGAGGCTTTGATAGGTTCCAGAGCAAACTGCAACTAGAAACTGCTCCACCTTCTTTGGGTGCAGCTCATATGCACCAGCTTCTATACAGATTAGCTTCCCTGGAACATCTGCACTGAGGGGAAAAAAAAAAAACCCAAAACACCTCCTGGCAAGGCTGCCAGCGGCTAAGTCTGTTCCTCCCACTGAGCAACCTGTTTCCCTGATTATCGTAACCAAGATCTGGCACCTCATTGCAGTGACATGAGGAGATAACCAACATAACCCACGCAGCTTTATGCAAGTACCTTTTTTTTTCTTTTCTTTTAAAGATTTAGCTAGTAACCCACTCTCTGTGTGCAGATTGCCAAAGCTCCGACTGCCGCTCACACAAGCTGATGTTTATTTAACCCCCAGGAGCAAGGCCACCCAAGCCTGCTTTCCAAACCCATTTCAGCTAACTTGGGTAGGCAGACACCGCGTTTTCTAATCATATGATCCTGCAAACGTCATCAGTGAATTGAAGGGTTTCAGTTGCTAAAGGGCATTTCCAAACATCAATGCTTTCCTTTTCACCACACAAACTGGATTGCCCAAATCCTGAGGCCCTAAGATCATCTGAAGAAAAACTTCTTGAGGGAGACGAGTACAAAGAATTGCTTCCTTCACCACATCTAAGCACCTGCTCCTACACACCCTGTCTCATCCAGCTCACACACATCTTTCCACAGCCCAAGTCCAATCCCAGGCCTGCAACATGTCTTCCAGCACCCAGCACTGCCTGCTGCAGGTGGCTGCAGTGACTAATCAGTGTACCTGCAGCCCCCGTGCTCTAGGCACAGGCACCCAGGCTCTGGGCAGCGCACCCCAACTCCTATACATCACCGGGAGCAAGCTCTGGCCTCCAGACCCTCGCACCCACAGCAATTACGCACCCTGAGATACTGCCACCAAAGATATGCATGGGCAGGATGCAATTAGTGTCCTGAAGTGCTCCCTGCTACTGTTAAAAGGTTTAATCTAAAGAAAAAAAAACAAAACAACAACAAAAAAAACACCCCCAAACAGGTCCCAAACTGCTGCAGGGCTTTGTTTTTCAGTTTGGTTTGTTTAAACATACTCTCTGCTGAGGACTGAAGACTGCAGCATGATTTTGTTCTTTAAAAAAAGTACACAATTTTGTACATCAACTGACTCCCAGAAGTTACCCTGCAGGTCTCCTGCATAACACCCTAAAAGTACCTGAAAAGCCAGCAACAGATCCGCACACACTTGATCCATCAGCTGAAGATAGCTCCCCCCACAGAGGAGGGAATTCTGCTATGAGACCTCACTGCAACTCTTGCATCGCCCAGGACTTGGACAGAAATCTCAAGTCATATGCTCAGAAGTCATCTGAATGCAACAGTCCTATAAGTCAGGGTGCAGCAAGACCTACCTAGTGAGAAAAGTGACACAGCATTTTATGACACATACCCAACACTCGAAATAAGATCTGATGCTACACAACAGCTTTTAAAGCATTTTAAAATTTAGTAAATAACACACAAGAAAGCATTTCACTCCCCAGGCAGCTTCTCAATTTCCTGCCTTGCCTGCAACATTTGGTTGACAGTCACAGTTAAAAGAGGTGCTGTAAAAACTTCAGCATTAACTTGCTCTTCAGACGGTGCCAGTGGAGCAAAGCTGTGAATCAGTCACAGGACAGACCTGACCCTAGGCTCAAAACAAAACAAACCCCAAAAAGCAAGAAAAAAAAATATCAGGGAACAATATCCTGGGAGCTCATGAACCTTCTAATGAAGCATCACACCAGGACCCTCCTCCTACACCTTTAACAGCAGAACATACAGGCTGAGTTACTGTGAAGCACTGATGCTGTCCACAGAGGCTTACCTGCCTCATCCCTAGGGCTGAATTTCAGCTGTTCATAAGCTACTCCAAGTTTAACCGTGTAACACCCAGGAGGAGGTTAGATGCTTCTAGGAAGCAGCCTTTTTGGACTCCTGTTTTTGTCATATCTGTACATTATCTACCACCGCCAGGGACTCAACTCCACTGCCTTTTGACTATTCCAGCAACACAACTCAGCAACAGTGAAAAAGCAATGCAAGCCTTCACTTACCCAGCTCCCACTGGGGAGAAATGATCAAAACTTCTCTATACCAAGCCACTATTTAGGCATATTCTAGAAGCTCTCTGAAGTCTTGATTATCTAGCCTACGATTTGATGGCAAATGAGTTTGTTTTCCAGACACAGATGAAGAGGCAGCCTTCCACAAAATTATGTTTTTGGTTTTTTTTTTTTTCCAGACACATTGCCAGGATCTGACTTCTATTCCCTGTTAGTGAAAAAAATATTGCAGTGAGCCTTCATGATCAATAAACTGTTGTTTTCCAAAGCCTACATCCACACACATCGCTCCTCTCCAAATCTTTCAGGGTATTTGATGAACCTCTGCAGTAGCTGCACTTCATCACCAGATCTTGCAGCGCTGGCAACCTAGTGACTGGTGTGCTGGTTTTGGCTGAGAAGGGGTTAATTCTCTTCACTAGTGCCTGTGGTGGTCAGGGACCTTTCCAGCTTCCCGCTCTCTGCCGCGTGGCGGGGGGGGTGGGGGCTGGGAGGGGCAGGGCCATGGTGGGGGCGGCTGACCCCGACTGGCCAATGGGATGTTCATTCCATACCATGTGACGCCATGACCAGTATATTAAGGGGGGCAGTTGCAGCTCAGGGAGGTGTGGTGCTGGGTGGCTGTGTCATGTGTGGTTTGTTTTGGAGGTTCATCCCTCCCCCTCAACCCCCTGGGGGTTTCACACCTCTCATTGTTTTCCTTTTCATTGCATTTTTATCGTTGTTTTTTTCATTTTAATTATTAAACTGTTCTTATCCCAACCCACGAGCGTTACCCTTCTGATTCTCTCCCCCATCTACCGGTGGGGAGTGAGCGAGCAACTGTGTGGGGCTGAGCTGCCGCTAAACCACAACAGTCTTTTTTGGCACCCAATGTGGGGCTCAAGGGTTGGAGATAACAACAGCTGCTGGTCACAGCACCATGTTGTCCTTTTTGCAGTTGGTGTTAAAGATCGGTGTTGGTTTGTTGAGTCTGCTGTGTTCTGCTGTGATTAGTAACGTTTTGCCTATGAGATTTGTTATGCAAACACTGGTTTCCAGCTTTATCTGGTATTTGGGGTTTTTGCTGAAACCCTTACTGTACTTTGGATACCACCTTGCTGAGGCAATTAGCAATTATACCTCCTCCTCTGAGAGATTTTATATGGAGGAAATACAGAATAATACCTTTGCAACTTTGTTCTATGATGTCTCTGCCTTTGTTACAACAACCTTTTTGTATCTTGAACATCCTTGGGTGGTTAAGGTGCACTTATTGTTACTTTTTGGGCATGTTGTTTTGGTTTTGACTAAGCAACTTAAGAATATCACCCAGAAATCTGCCCCAAGGCTTGATAGTTACGAGTGGCAGGGCATGTGGGATAGCATGGGCAAATCCCTAGGGCAGTGGGCACCCCCTGTGTTTTGGAGTTTCCCCCCCGAACAAGTGCAGAATCCTGAAAAACTAGTAGAGTATTTGGAGAAAGTATGTTGTTACGCTGGGAACTCCAGAGAGACACAGATAACTGCAACATGCTGGGGTCTGGCCCATGCATACCGAGCCCTGCTCAACAGTATTCAGTGCTCCCAAAGGGGAAGAGAAGGCGTCTGGATTGAAAGGCAAAGTGACTGGCACTGTGGCTACTCAAACCCCCAGGACAAGTACTGGAGCTGACTCAGAATCAACCCGTACCAGTATCAGTTGCCCCCATACACAAGAAGAAATATTGGAAGCAGACGTCAACTCGTTTAGAAGGGGATAATGAAGAACCAGGGCCATCACAAGGAGAGGAGGAAGAAGTCATAAATGAAATAGAGACCACCTGATCCCTGTCCTTAAGCAAGTTGCAAGATATGCGAAAAGATTTCGGCCGTTGTTCAGGTGAGCACATTGTCACCTGGCTGCTCCGATGCTGGGATAATGGGGCCAGTAGCCTGGAACTAGAGGGAAAAGAAGCCAAACAATTGGGATCCCTTTCTGGGGAAGGGGGCGTTGACAAAGCAATTGGAAAAAGAACACAAGCCCTCAGCCTCTGGAGGCGACTCCTGTCTGGAGTGAAGGAAAGGTATCCCTTTAAAGAAGATGTTACATATCGCCCAGGAAAATGGACAACTATGGAGAAAGGCATCCAGTATCTAAGGGAATTAGCTGTGCTTGAGGTGATTTATGGTGACCTGGACGATCAACAGTCATCCAAAGATCCAGATGAAGCCGAGTGCACACGACCCATGTGGCGGAAGTTTGTACAGAGTGCACTATCCTCGTATGCAAACTCATTGGCAGTGATGTCCTGGAGAGGGGACGATGAACTGCTGAAACAAACAGCACACGACGCAGCTGCTCACCACCCGCCGACCCGATGCCGTGCCTCCCTGAGCCGCAACTCCCCCCCCTTAATGTACTGGTCATGGTGTCACATGGTATGGAATGAACATCCCATTGGCCAGTCGGGGTCAGCTGCCCCAGCCGTGGCCCTGCCCCTCCCAGCCTCCTGCCAATGTGACAGAGCATGGGAAGCTGGAAAGGTAGCCAACCACGACAGTGAAGAAAATTAACCCCTTCTCAGGCAAAACCAGCACAAGCATGCTCAGTTGTCAAAGATCTTTCCAGCAAAGGCACCACCACAGCCTTCGACCCCACCACCCACCTGCATCTGAAGAGCTCCAAAGCAGGCACCGAGTACATCCTCTTTCTCCATGGTCAAAGAGGAGGATTAGCTGATCCTAGCTGATTTCACTAGTGTCTCCCTTCTGCCCACTCCTTACCACTAAAAATCTCCTTCTCAACCCTGAAGTGAAACTTCACAGTTGATATCAGTGCTGCAAAATCCCAGTCTCCCCCTCCCCCCAAATTAAGTTTGCAATGCTTTGCTTAGGCTGTATTTCCAGTTCTTCTGGAGACACAGGCCTCAACTGATTCAGCTACAGGGAAGTACAAGAAAAACCAAGAGATAAAAAAAGTTGAGAACAGTCCACAATTGTAGTCTACCTTTTCCCTCACACCACTCTCAAATCTAAACCCAAACAGCTTTCAGCTGAAACACAATTAAAGCTCACAAAGCTCCAAAGAAAGAAATAGGTGTTAAAGCCAAGACTGCAAGAGCTTGGAGCATTCCCCTATTTGTAGGGAAGTGCTTTAGAAACTAGGCTTGATTTGTTTGTATTTATATTTGCCAAGCCAGAACACTCCTTGCCCTTTGGCTCCCTCTTTTTGGGAGCAGCAGGAGGATGTTTCCTTCACTCTGTCACCGACTTCATGACAACTGATTAAAATTGCAAGAACAGGTACAGCATGCCCGCCCTTGGGGTTAACCACACAGAATCAGAATGGTGGGGGCTGGAAGGGACCTCTGGAGATCATCCCGTCCAACCCCCTACTTGAGCTGGGACACCCAGAGTAGGGGCACAGGACTGCGTCCAGGTGGGGTTTGAATGTCTCCAGAGAAGGGACTCCACAGCCTCTCTGGGCAGCCTGTGCCCCTGCTCTGGCACCCTCACAGGAATGGAGTTTTTCCTCATATTTAAGTAGAACTTCCCATGTTCCAACTTGTGCCCATTGCCCCTTGTCCTGTTGTTGGGCACCACTGAAAAGAGTCCAGCCCCATCATCCTGACACCTGCCCTTCAGATATTTATAAGTACTGATGAGATCCCCCCTGAGCCTTCTCTTCTCCAGGCTGAACAAGCCTTTCCTCACAAGGGAGATGCTCCAGGCCCCTGATCATCTTGGTAGTTCTCTGCTGGACTCTCTCCAGTAGTTCCCTGTCCTTCTGAAACTGGGGGACCCAGAACTGGACGCAGCACTCTAGATGTGGCCTCACTGGGGCAGAGTAGAGGGGGAGGAGAACCTCCCTCGCCCTGCTGGCCGCACTCTTTTTAATGCACCCCAGGACACCTCTTGTGTTATTATCAGGAATTGAAAAGTTTAGCTAGAATTGCTATGTAAAATCTGGAAGAAAACTTACAGATGCCCATTTTGATTGAAAATGGGGACAAATCAGATTCTAAATTGTAACACTGCTTGTCCTAGAGAGGTCTGGGGCAGGGAGTGCATTGCATGGCTGACAGGTAGGGAGAGCTGCAGGTCAGTACAGCTCCTATCGGGATATTCACTTTCCCAGAGGATACAAACGGTTCAGTCCCTGCCCTGAGACACTTTGTCAGTCCATGCCTTCAGGATTTTGCCCGTTCTGCATTCTACCATCAGTGCTTAGAGCTCCCACAAACTGTAACCAGCACAGCTCCACCAGGAAAGGTGGCCAAAACCCCAAGAAGCCTGGCAGTGACTTTTCCACTTTTAAACAGTGGGATAAACAGCCGAGCACTCTCTCAAATGCTCAGCAAGTGGGTAACCACCTCTCCCAGCAAACCTGCATTTGTTGCTGCAATGCTGATGAGCTAAGGCCGACCTGGTCTAACTACAGCAAACACAGAAAGACGACAGAGCAAGCGCGATGGCATCCTCCCCAGGGAGCAGCACCACTGCAGTCAGAGCTTAGAAAAGAACAAGACCAGACTTGGAGAACCTGCTATTCACATGCATGACATTAACTGTCTCAATAAGCCACACACTGTGCCTCAGCACAGATTCATCCATCCTTTTAGCACCAGAGAAAGCTATTTTACACAAACTTCATGGAAACTGCTTGCCTACCCTTCACACTGATTTGGTGCTGTGCTCATTTCCTTCACATAAAAGTGACCCACAGCTTTGTTTTTCATACAGCTCATCTCTCAAATCACAGAAACTGCGTGCCCATTTCTTACCAACTTAGAAGTGCAGAGTGTGTTTTCAAGGGGATTTTTACATTTTCAAACTTAAGTAAACGGAGATAATTTCTCTCTCATGGGAAGGGTTTGAGCTAAGAGCATGCAGAAGCATAAGTAAACCAGAGTAAATAAGACTGGGGGGCAGAAGAGACCAGTTATGAACTTTAATCTGGAACGGGGAAAAAAAAACCCACAACAGTTTAGAAAACAGAAACTCTGAAATCTCTAAATATCCAAAGCTGAGTCAAAGTCAAGTGGGGGAAAAATAAACTCATCCTGTAGTTTATAGTTCAGGATGCCTGACTCCTCCCTTCATGTTCTAAGGAAAGGTTCTGTGGTTTTTAGTGTAAAAAGCAAAGATATTTTAAACAATAGTGAAAAAAGCCCCTAAATGTGCGTTTTACTTTGTATCTCTGCCCCCAGAACTACTACAAAGTCACATCCTGAGGGCCAGCAGCTGGCCCTCAGGACTTACAGTGTCTCAAGAGCCCATATCCAGCCTCAATTTGCCCAGCTTGTGCTGGATGCATTTTGGGTTGATTTTGGTCATGCCGTTTCAAAGAATCTACGCTAACTTCCTCCCAGGAGAACATCGTGTCCTGCACTCGCTTGATCCTGCCCAGCATCAATAAGCTAGAATAGGAAAGCCCATCTTCCAGCATCTATTGAGGCAAGAACTCTGTTGGAAACTGTTTACAATTAGTACATCTGTAATACTGCTCATCTGCATGGTCTCCTTGGCGTCCAGCGCGGGGTGACCTCACTCGGCAGCCTCAGTGCAATTCCACAGCAAAAAAAGGGCAGTCAAATACCTCAGAAACAAGAAACCATTAGTTCCAGTGCTTTTTTTCCTGTTTCCACTTAAAGACTGCCAGTGGTGTTAATTAACTAACCACACACAGACAATCCTGGGTTTACAGCTGGTATGTAACATCCATGGCGCACACATTAAGCTCACACTCAGCTGTTTCCTGTGCCACCTGGTCCGCTCCTGGCAAAGTTAAGACTTCCTTACTGATGGAGGCTGCCTGTGACGGCCCACTGCACGTGCTTGGGGGCGGTTAGACCTTGCGTCCTCAACTGGAGGTATTAAATTCACTGTTACAGCGCACGTGGCACTTCTCCAGTCCCAGCTCCTTTCCCTTCAAGCCTCTATTTCCGAAGGGTGACACAGCATCACAGTTTCAAACGCATCTGGAAAACCAGGGCTCTTCTAGCTCTCCACACGCTTTCCCCTGCAGCTATCTCCATAATCCTTTGGAGATGCAAAAAAGTATTCAAACACTTAAGCCTTGGAAAGACAAGGCTAACATCCAGCTGTTAAAAGGATTATTCTGTGCATGTGCAAGCTCGGCAGCTGAGCAGGGCTGTACATCCCCAGGAGCGGGGTGGATAAATGGGACTGGCCACGGCCATCGGAGCTGACCTACCACAGTGGCATCACAGGCATTCTTGACAAGAACCTGGAAGAAGGTCGAGAAAGTGCTAGAAACTGTATCAGAAGGGAAAGACGCAGAGATAAATGCTTGCTGGAAGGAGAGTGGAGCAAGAGAATGAGAGGCCCAAGGAAAATGAGGGCTAGTAGCAGGGAGGGTTGAATGGGGGATATAAACAGTCCTGAGTGTGAGCAGAAAAAGGGCACAGGGTGGGATGAGAAGCACATCCCCGCTAACAGATCTTTATCACACACACATTGGGGCAGGTCAGCCTCCTCTCTGGACACTGCAGGGATGGTGTGCTGAATACAAACAAGCCTGACGAAAAGCCAGAGCTGCTCCGGCTAACCCTGGCCAGTTAGTCATCATCAACACTGACCTGAGAGACAGCCCGCCTGCCCACTTGTAAGATTTGAGCTCTGCACATCTTCTGCCAAGAGAAGTCGCACAACAGCCTGAACCCTTGGGGTAGCAGCACTGCACAGCGCAAGTGCATCACCCCACGTTTAGGTGAGCATCGTTTCTGCGGGCACTAACAGCGCAGGCCATTGCACGGATAAGCGAGAAGTCTCAGTCTGAGGCCATTGCGTGGCATTTCAGGTTTTAATCTTGGTCTCCCCATCAGATAGAGAACACGCTCATATGACAAGGGCAAACGTTTGAGACCATGAGAAAAGTACCCTCAATGTCACAGTCGCCTTCCTGTACACGAGCCACAGACCCGTCCCTCAGACAAATCCCACAAACGAGCAGTTTTGGTCTCTGTTGCTAGCAGTTAAATTGTCTCAAGAAAACTGGTTTAAGCGAGATAGAGAGATTCATAGGTCCCAGTTTAAGAAAAGTCAACCACCAACTCTAAGCTTATGCCACAGAGGAAGGCAGCTGGTGCTCCAGCACACAACCGTAGCAAGTTCTTGAGTTTTGCTGTGACGCTGAGCTCACTCTCGAGAAATCTCTGTAACAAGCTCTGCAAGACAGTGCATTCCCTGTCACACCACGCAGCACTCCGCAGGTCAAATATATGTGTTAGAACAAGAGCCAGTAGCACTCCAAAAGAGGAGAAAAAACAGGCAGAGTCCATTTGCAGAGAAGTCACCTCCTAACTACTTGTAACTGCGGAAGGAAAGACTGACGGGCAGATGTAAAAAAATGCTGCTCCAGCCTCCGGGCTTACACCATTTGTCTCCCAGGCTGTTTCTACACAACGCCCCAGCCCTCCCCGCCGGGGATGGGTATCAGCCCGCTCCCTGGCTCCGCCAGGAAGGGCCGCAGCCCGAACGGCCGGGGCAGGCGGCGGAGGCACGGCCGGGCCTGCCGATAGCCGCGCCTGGGGCACGGAGCTGGAGGCGAACGCTCCATAAGACACCTCGGTAGCCCGGGGTCAGCCCAGGGCCGGCGGGACGGGCAGAAGAGCTCCCGCGGGAGAGGCCCCGCCGCCCCCGGCCAGCTGTCCTTCCCGAGCCCCGCGGCGCGTCCTTAGGGCGCGGCTGCGGCACCCCAGTGCGGGACACTGCCGGGCACCGGGGCGCTGAGCGACATCCCCCCCGACGGAGCTGGGGGAGTGGGAGGGCTATCAGGGCTCTCAGGACCCCACCCGCCTCGGCCCGCCCGGGACGCCACTCCGCCGCCACAGCCCCGCACCTGAGGGCAGCCGGCCCCAGCCGGGAGCGGGGCGCTGGGTTGCGCCGGGCCGGGCCGGCTGCTGCCCCCAGACCCGCAGGTGCCGCCCGCCCCACCCAGTACCTGCGGTCCCGCCGCCCGCGGCCCCTCAGCTCAACGCGCGCCGTCCCAGCGCCGGCTCCTGCGACCGCCGGGCACCACCCACCCGCCATCGCCCTCCCTCACAGGGGCGCCGACCGCCAATCCCCACGCCGCGATGCGCTGACGCCAGCGGCCGTGCAACCAATGGGCTGAGCGGGACGCGGCCGGCGTCGCAACGCGACCCCGCTGGCAACAGCCGCTAGCCAATAGTACCCCGGCCAAGGGCACACGCGCCGTTCCCTCATCTCAGGGTTCCCCCGCAGCGCGGGGCGGCGGAGCCGAACCCCCCAGGCCGGGGGGGGGGGGGCCGGCGCGGCCCCATGCCTGCTCGGCCTCGGTCGGCTCCACACACGCCTGCTCGGAGCGGCTGTTCCTGGAAACCGCGGACCGGCCTCCTCCGCCCCTCGGCGCAGGGGAGCGCCCCCCCCCCCGACCCGTACGCTGGCTCCCCCAGGGCCGCGGCTGCTGTCGGTGCCAGACCGGATCCGAGAGAGCACTGGGCTCCCGCAGGCTGAAGCGAGGGGAAGAGCCCTCAGGAACATCGGCTCCTGGTGTAGCAGAGGGCCAGGGTAACTGACCCTTGCAGGGGCACAGCCCAGGGGTCACCCCCCACCATGGCAGGGGTAGCCCAGCACTTGGGCTTCGAGGCAGCACTGTACCGGCTCCAAAGTTACATTCCCACCTTAGTCTACAGTTAAGTTCTGTTCCAAACACTACACACAGAGTATGATTTGGCAATCTTTATATCCACAATACATCATAACCATGCACAAAAATTAAGTGATGTCTATATTTACAAAGTGAATTGCACTTAACACAGGAACCAGGAATAAATTAAAAGAACCTCTCTTCTGGGTTGCATAAAGGTCCAGTGCTCTTCATAGCCTACAAAGCCTGAGAGACAACACTACCGTGCATTATCTGACCCGTTTAAAATGAGAATGGCTGTTACTTATTGAAACAGTGCAGCCCTGGAGACAGTTTCATGGAAACATTCTGTTAATCACCATTCAAACTGTATTATTTATTAAGACTGTATTAAGAGTCTGCAAGTCAAAAGAATCCAACCTCAGCCCTGGCTCACTGTATTTTACTTGAAGGACAGTTGGTCTTCACCTCCGATTGCCTGATTTTTCTTTTCTTATTTGAAATTCAGGCCCCTACCTTCAATACTGGTTTTCATGGGTTCTTTTGGTTTGTTTTTTTTTTTTTTTTTTTCTGAAGGGAAAAGGCCTCCCTAAGTGACTGAGTCACTTCATTAGGATCTTTTTCCTTCTACAGAGTCCAGAACCTCTAAGCAAGTTCTTCCTTCATGCTTGGAAGGGAAACGATCACCAAGCATGGGCAAGACATCCATTAACAGCCCACAAACAGATCACATCCACAACTTCTGCAACAGTACAGCATGCAGGAGGAATCAAAGCGTTGGGAAGCAACAATACCTACTGTACATTTTTCCAAGTGGTTTTTGGTAAGTGACCTACTCAAGTAAAAGGCACAGACCAATCGTTACCATCCTGGCACATCCAGCTGAGAGCACGCTCTCCTGTTTGCACAAGAATACCCTGTTACCAGCCTTTCCACATACTGTGGGGTCATTGCAAGTGGTCTAACAGAACAGCACCCAAACAGGGGGGGATCTCTAGGATGCAACAGTCTTTCTACTGCCTCTAACCTGCTAGAAGTGCTGAGAAGCAGCCACAGGGGGAAGAACAGATCATAGTGCCTTTTCCTCCTACCAAATTTTGATGGTCTCCACAGCACATGCAAAAATCTTTTCAACAAAGTAGCAAGCAGTCACTCATCAACTGGATTTTTACATGAATACAAGTATAGAGCTTTAAAACTCTCCTATGAACCAAACTTTGTCCTGTGCAGGCTACAGACAAACTCTCAGTGGGGATCCCAGACTTTAAGTCATCTAGTCTGTAGGCATCTCACTCAACAGGAAGAAAAGATCTTAGACTGAGGCAGTCTACCCCATGAATTTATTTTACCAATTACCTGTTTGTGTGCTCACCACCAAAGCACTTTTATATGTGAATTTTGGCCTTTACTGTCCCCATAATTAAGAGGGTAGTTAGCAGAAAAGATTCCTGTTTAATTCTGCACTGGAGGACCTGGTCTAAATATCAGCAGGAGCCTTCAACTGAGGTTAATATTACTGACACTGGGTGCTAAGCACCCAGCGCTTTTTAGTGTTATTTTTCTATAGTTAAGTGAAAGTCATCCTCAACATCCAAGTAAAGCAAGTATGGCACATGTTCCTTCTTTCACAGGCAGCTTTCCCGTCATCGCGAGTTTTACATAAGCCAAATTCTGCCCTCAAACCTCTTATGGCAGACAGAAGAGTGCTGGAACTTTTTCTGTTTTCCCCAACGGCAATACTGAGACACACAGAGCCAGCAAAGTTGCAGTATGAAGCAGTCCAGGTGAGGCTACATTTAAGCGAAACCAGGACATTTTCACATCAGGAAAGCGCAGTTACGGATTGTGGCCTATTGGAGAGCTTTGAATGTCAGACAGCTCTTTCCACAGTTCAAGCTTCCTCAGAATTCCTTTAAGCCTTCCCCTTTGCAATTTCAGTAGCCATCACCAACAGCAGCTTGGGCTGTAACTATAGTTTGAGGAGTGCACAGTGCTTTCAGCAGGAAACGAGGGCAGTCAAGGTCAAAAGCATTTTCCCCTGTCTATGCACAGGAAGATGGTTTTACCAGGCAGAACTGACTGGTCTGCTGTCCTTTTCCTATTGGCACTAATGGCCCTGTGCTTAGTCTAGACATCTCAAATCCACAGAAGGATTATGTCTAACTGCCTGGAGAGCCACACAGCAATCTGGGAAGAGTCAATATAGTCTAATAAACTGAGTGACCACAGCAGATAAAACCACTGCTTAGTTTACAGCACTCGCATAAGCTATGTGTGCGCACATGAATGCACACACGTGCTTCCCACATCTCGGGTACACCAAACAGTCCTGCAGCAAAAGGCGGTAGGCCTTTCCACACCACACAACAGATCTCAGAACAAACCATCCTGCCTGGCATGAACCATACAGGTCCAAGAGCCACCTGCCCTGAGGGGACTTTGGTCAACACACAATCGAGTTGTACAAGGTCTCTTCGATACCCATATAATTTAACAGCACTTAAGCCCTAGACATGAACCTTTTGTTGGGAATCTGAGGCAAAGTTTAGAGCCTTCCACAAAGTCAAATACTAAAGAAAATATCTTTTAAGATACAAGGAAGTGACTAAACTGCTTCTCAGCTTCTTATACCAGGCCAGATTGATTCTAGAAACTTCATGTTAAGAACGGGATTTGCAGAGTAAACACATTAATACATCACTGCGAACTAATAAGTCTTCTTAACAGCATGATGCTTCATCCTCACGCTATTCCTGAAGAAATGAGTTGAAAAGTTCTGCTCAAAATTAAGGAGCCCAGCTCCACTAGTGTCCACCTCTTCTTGAATGAAATATTTTCAACACCTCAGAATTTTCCATCCTCTCTGATGGTATGCTCATCTGCCAGCCTTCTAAATACTGACGGCACATCACATGCTGGTCTAGGACCACAAAAAGGAGACATCTCCAGTTCCCACTGGCTGCACCTTCTCTCAACCAGCTATTTAGGTCAATACCAAGTGTTGAAAGTGCTTCCTGAACTGGGACACCCTTAGGGCAGAGCACTGTGATGCCTAAAGAGGAGTTCACATCCTCATTCAATGGGATTAGGCTGCAAGCATGCACCCCTTCACCCTGAATTCATCCTCTAAACAAAGCTGAAAAGTGCTAGGCACCACATGCACCCTTTACTGTGAACTATAGCCCTCTAGGTGCATACAGTACAAAATTAAAGGCATCGGTCTGGAAATCTTATAAAAGAAAAGCCATCAAAGTTAACCGCCCTTAATTTTATTACATAGCCAGACAGAACAGTTGAGACTGGAATGTCAGATTTCCCCTTCAAGCACAATTCACAGTTTTGTATTTGCTTTGTATCAGCAAAGAAAAATCAACTCACTAATATGCAGATAGGATTCATCGAGTGAGGTACAGTCTCAGAACACAGAGCAAAAATTCACTGCAAATTGCCTCACTAGCCTCAGAGAGCAACAGATGGTCTCCAACTCTTCCTCTAGAGAGTTCCACCAGGTATTTGCCTCATCATAACATTCGGCATATACCAGAGGGGATGCAAGTGTGTAAGAGCTAGTGAGTGATGAGAAGCCATCATAGATGATTTTCACAAGCTAGCAAGAGACTGACTACACGAAGCTGTGATAACAGTCTTCCCATTCAGCAAAACAAAGTATGATAGGAGTTAGCCCTGCTAACAAATCTGTTACATCAGGTGAAGTACAATCGTTTGAGAATTAGTCTGCAATTCAGTAAAACAGAATAAGAGGAAAACAACAGGTTAGTAGTTATTGTGTGAAATCTTAATATTATGCGTTTTAGTACAGGTCAAGAAGATTATGCACAAGGTCAATAATGAAAGATCATTAAGAGAAAGTTCAAGATGCTATAGTTCTGCATAAGTTTTACAAAATGTATAAAGCATTGTGTTTCTCTACAACAACCAAAACCCAAGTGCAGGTATATACATGACATGAAAATATTGCTTCACTCAAACAGGGGTAGGAAAGATCTAGAGAAAAATCAGCATGCAAAAAAAAAAAATCCTGGAACTATAGAAGATCCTGCTTTCAGACACTGATCTACAGTACAAAATAAGCCTGCTTGTACAGGTTGCAAAAGATTTCTGAAATCAATATGCTGACACTTACTGTACAATAACGTTAATCAGTTAACATAAGCCATGAATAAATATTAAACAATTTCATGAAGCTGGCACAAGCAGCACAGGCATTCATGGTGGCAGAGAAAGCAATGCAGACATACTTCATTGTTCCCAAATAAGAAGAAAGATTTCCTAAGCAGGAAACTGTAAACTACACAGCCAGACTAACTGTATTAGGGGTAATTACATAATAAGTAATGTTATTTTAAACAGCTTTCTTATGTGTGTGCAGCCACTAAAAACCTCACTGTAAGACTATCAGGACAGAAAACAGAGCATTTGGTAGGATAGCTATTTTCTTTTAATTTCTCCCCCATGTTTACAGAAACACAAGAAAAAATATCTGACTATGGAAGGAAAACAACCTTGTCACCTAGATGTAGTTATTTCTTCAACTGTTATAGTCAAGTCCCCATGGTTTCTCTCCCAGAAAAAAAAACAACCCAAAACCATTTGAGGAGAGTGTTTCATGGGATAATATCCAGCAGCAGATGTTCCAACACAAACATGTCTATCAGATCAGTGCCTACATTTCAAGCCCAAAAGTCACCATGTTGAAGGGAATTTCAGAGGCAGGGGAATGTTAGCCCTATAATCAAAGCTCTAAGATGAAAGGGGAGACTTGGGAATGGGGTAAAGGGGGGAAGAGGGAGTCACTGAATCACAGGAGTTAAGAAGTGCACACAAGTTTCTAGACGAAGCGCAGATGAAGTGAAGGGCACAAGAGTCATCTACAGGAGGTCACAGGTTCTGACAGCACTGGAGTTTGTTGGATTTCTGTCCGTCCGTGGTTGGTGGGACACTGATGTCAACTACATTGTTGCCAGGAGACTCATCGTGTGCAGACCGATCTGCAATCTGCTTCTGCGAAACAATGCGGTAGATTTCTGAAATGAGAACAGACTTGTTAGAGCCCAGAAGGCCACTGCCTCCAATGGAGCACATGCACGCGTCAAAGCAAGCTGTCAAAGATGATGCTAGAACCCAACAATGGGAAGATTTTAACTTGAGAGCTGTGAAAGGGAATCTAGTCTGACCAGCTGTGGCATGTAACATCTGGCTGGCTTTCCAGCTCTGTAATGGATATGCCAGCTCTGTCTGGAAAAGTCATTAAGACAAGAATCCTTACTGTCTTCCACAATAGCACTTCCTATCACTGTCTTTTTTCAATGACTCCACAAACATGGATATTTTTAAAAGGCTTTCTAAATGAGAAAGGAGCAGGAATGCCAATTTCTAAAATAGGGAATAATCTTATTTTTGATTAAAAATATGGGCAACAATCTAGAAACACCAATCAATAGGATACTTGCAAAACAGCATTGTGCGGCAGCAATGATGGTTATCTATTTCACACTTCAGCTTCTGGCAAGCTGCTACCAAAGGACAGAAATGCCTGCTCCTCTCTGCAACAAATCAGTTTTCCCATCTATGACAGTGAAAAGCCACATGGTTCCATAAAGCCCCATATTGATCCAAAAATGCTTCTCCTGAGAAAATTAATTTGACTCAAATTAATTTATGCCTGAAAGCACACAGATCCACAAAGCTGTAACTGATTAAGAGAGACTGACTACCAGGTTAAAATCTTTCAGAAACAAACCATTTCAACTGCCTAGTTAGAAGAAATAATTTGAAAGGTTTTTAGATTACTTATTTCACTGACTATAAGCCCTCGTTCTGACTTCCCTCCATTGTGAGACTGGAAAAGGGCAAGTACCTCCCTGGAAGTCTGCAGTAAATATTATGGTCACATTCATACAGCCACAGCCTCAAAACAGCAACACCCAAAGTCTTTCATAAGGATTAAAGATCATGGGGGACTATGTGGGGTTTGTTTATGGGTTTGGGGGTTTGTTTTTTTTAAGCAGCTACACATACCTGCATTGTTTAAAATGGAAACCTTTAACCCAAGACTGATCTTGTCGCCATTGGCTACCTTCAGCTCTTTTTATGAAAGGGATGAGGGGAGCTGTACAGAGATTGTCACATCCCCCTTCATGCTCAGTGATGTATTTTAACACTAGCTGTTCAGAGTCATTGCCAAGCCCTCTTTCCTTTGGGGTAGCATCTGTGTGGGGTTTTTTTTGTTTGGTTGGTTTTACGTTGGTGGTGGTTTTTTTTCCCCCTCCTCCAGTCTTTAGTAATTCCTCAAACTGGTCCCCAGTAAGGAAATTCCTGTCCTGCTGCTACCACCCTCTTCCTTCCTCCAAGTCCCCCACAGTGGCTCCCAACTCACTGCTCTACACAGCACATTTTCCCAGGTTTCTTCTCCCTTAGAAGGATGATTCTCCACCAGGTAATCACTTCAAGAATAGCCTTTTCAGGACTACTCAGTGTTACTAGCCACATCCCCACTGTGCCTGAACTGGACAATCTAAACACTTTTGGGAGCCCAGGATGCTGTAAGAGATAGTGCTTTGAGGTCAGTTTGCCCAGGCCTGACCTCAGCTCGAGTTCTGGCTCCTTAAGTATCTTATCTGTTACAGCAGACTGTGTTGGAACTCTCTCCTAGAGCAACCTTAGGCTATCTTCTTTACCCAGGGTCAGTCTCAGGACAACACTGCAAGGGAAGACAGGATGGGTGCTGACTGCTGAACTATGCTCCGAGCACTAAAACCATGGATACCATCTCAAAGCACCAGGCAAGCTGCCTCAGATCCAGCCAAGTGTCACAGATAAGCAGTGAATCTTCTGTGCAGGGCAGCCTTACAGAAGATAGTCCCAGCTCAGGCACCAGATGATCTTCTCTGGCTTTCTCTCAACAGCAGTATTCTCCAGTTGCTTCACCAGCAGCACTAATAACAACGCAAATCTTGCTGGGGAACAAATATAACCCATTCCTAGTTTGTCAGGCTTTTTACTTATAGGAGCAGCTTAGCTATCCTTTCTCTCCTGCCTGCCTCTTCTTGGTCAACTTCCTCTAATTGCAACACATTTCTGGTTCCAGAGTTGGCCAGCACCAGACCTAGTGATCCCAACACTTCCTACTCCTTCCCACACACCTCTGCAGAAGAAACCTAAAAGATCCTGCCTTACAGAATTCACCATATTAAAACTCAGCTTTTTTCCCCAGCAATAGGCTGTCATTCATACATAATCAATAAACAATAATACAAAGACAATTCTTTGGTCAGCGTCCCATAAGCAACATACACCAGACCCTTCTGATAATCAGCTAGAACCAGAACAAAGGCTCATTCTCATTTAACTGAAATCAATATCTGGTCACAAAGCTCAGAAAATGCTCATCTTGAGATGTTGTGGGACATGTAAATCAGGTACAACTTCACAAAACAATGTATGGGGTAAGACTGTAGAGATAGTTTCAGTCTATGGTAAGCAGTAGTCAGGAATTGAATCTTGCCAACTCTTCATGTTCATGGTATGGATCTTAAAGAGCTTTTCAAGAGACGGAACGAAGACACTGACAAATTATATGGCATTTTCCCCTCTTTAGGACAAGATTCAGACCTCATGGGGCAGCCAGAGGCAGAACAGTAATCCAATACCTGTTTGATAGCCCTCTTCCTATTTAGAGATTATTTTAAGGGTTCTTTGCCAATTACTGATTCATTCATTTTAGGAGTGGAAGACTATGCTTTGAAGCATCGACTTCCCTGTCACCTCAAACAGTATTTTGAGATATGACTACTGCAGAACACACAGTGGAAGGCAGAATCTCTGAAAGTAGAGATACTCAAGTTTATCAGGATTTCTTAGCTCCAGTTTGCAGTCCTGCAGGCCCAAGCCTGTTTACTTCAGACATCCCTCGGCACAACAGCACTATGCTTCCGAGGGTTAGCTCAGTCACAGAGCTACCCAAATGCAGAGTCACCTCACACTGGTGTCAGAACAATACATCCTCTGGAACACAAAGTGCTAAAGCGTACAGTGCTGACACACTCATACAAACTAAAGTCTAACTAAAATTAGAGCAAGATTAGGCCAAACCCCAAGTTCAGGAAATGTTACCCACCCCGACCGAGGTAACAACACAGAAATGAGCAATGCTTATTTTAAGCATCTCTCTCACTCTGCGTGCTTCCCACTTCTACTGTCTGTAGGCTACGTATCTCCTAGCACATATCCTTGCCACTTCAGCCCTGTCCTTCCTCCTTCTCTGATGTCATGCCCATACAACTCACTTCTAGGCCAACCTCACGTTGAAGGAAATCCACAAGTTCCCCATGTACCACATTTAGCCTAGAACAGAGCTGCACTCCTCCAGCGGCCAAATGAGCACCCAGGTCAAATTTGCAAAACACCAGCTGGAAATCCCTGTGAGCTTACTAACAAAAGTAGGCTTAGCACAGTAAGGAGGCCTTGCTGGTGTACCAACAATGATAAAGCTTTGCTGGTGAATCCTAGGCCTCCTGTGCAGTAGGTTGCTCCCTTAAACCCTTACTCCAGGGCCAAGAGAATATATGCAGGCAACAGCTCCAACTTAAGGAATGGAAATTCTAAGCCCCAGTCTGAAAGAGGAAAAAAGCAAGTAGTAGACTCCTACGACCTGGAATACCTGACACTACATGCAGTGGGCCTATGGCATGAGCATTCCCACACAGAGCAAGTCAGAAGCTGCAACTGGACACTGTGCACTCAGCAGCCACATCTACAGCAGTTACACATGCTGAGGAGCATTCTTGGGCAGTGGAAGTCATAAACCCTAGCCTCATTTTGGCACATGGCCACTATCACAGGAACTCTTCAGGGACATCCCCAGAAGGTAGCCTGCATGCAGCTATGCTGTTGGTGCATGGTCACCTACAACCCTTGCCATTCAGCGAGAACAAGAGTTCAATAGTCCAGACAAAAATATTATGTACTGGTCTGTTTCGGTGCAAAAGAACAAACTGGAACATTCAACTTGCTAGCACGGCTGTGGCTGCTTCACTGCCTAGATTTTGTGCAGGCACAGAGCTACTAGTGCCTTTACAACAGTGCTATTGCAACAGCTTGAATTTATGGAACATCAGGAGACTACAAACCTCCATATTCTTGGGCAGAAAGGTATGTGTGAGGCTGGAGGCAAAACACAAAGGTAAGACGCGAGGGAATGGCAGGGAGATGTGCCAGGGGAGGGTTAGGTTGGGTATTAGGAAAAGGTTCTTCCCCCAGAGGGTGGTGGAACCCTGGAACAGGCTCCCCAGGGAGGCATCATGGCACCAAGGCTGGCAATATTCCAGAAGCACTTGGACAAGGCTGTCCTGTGCAGGCTGTCCTGTGCAGGGACAGGAGTTGAACTTGATGGTCCTCGTGGGTCCCTTCCAACTCAGGACATTCCATGATTCTATAAAGACTAGAAGGCTTGCAAACTAACCACTGTTCCCAACGTTAATTTCTAAAACATTCTAGATAACCGCAAAATGTGCCCATGAAGAAGATCCACTGCCTCAGGAGGTTCTCTGCATGCGTAACACACCATACCTGTAAGGATGTTCTTGAAGGCTTCTTCTACATTTGTTGAATCCAGAGCAGAAGTTTCAATAAAAGATAAGTTATTTTTTTCTGTAATAAATAACAAGTAGTTCAGTTAAAAAACTTTAATAGTGCTTTATTTCACCTTTACTTTGAGGTTTTCACCTTTATTTTTACACCAAATCAGCTGGGGCACAGGCGTGTGGTTTTTTTTCCTGTTACACTAGGAACAACTTTCTGCACCATTTATTTAGCTGCTAGCATTTCAGTGGCATCACCTTTGACCGCTGCCTCTCCATAGCATGAGAATGTTTTCCTCACTGCAGCCCTTGTTCAATCAAGCAATACAATATTATTCTCATCTGGCTACGGATCACTCCCAGAAATACCTTCAGTAAGAGCTCAGGGAAAAGCATGTTGGCTGCAACAGGAGTCACAATTCTCTGCAACCCCAAAAAGATAAACAGACCTACACTTTCCAAATCAGACCCCACCTCCAAATTACAATAAAACCCCTGGTAATACAGTCTATTTTCTTCTTTCTTCTTACAATGGAACATACTTTTTTTTTTAAAAAGATTGTGATTAACACCCAAACACCACACTGAGAATGGTACTGTCTGCCCAGAAATAGGCACATTTCAGTCATAGAGCTTAAATGGCAATGCCTGTACCATCACTAGCTATTGAAAACAGCCTTAGTAGGAAGTCAGGGGTAAAAAATAAGATGCTGAACCAAGTGACTAAAGTAACGCGCTATCTCGGGTGCTATTAACTTGTTTTGCTTCTCTTACATAGACTTCACTTCCCATTCATCTGAAAATTTAAAGTGGTTTTACTAACCACAGGGTACTTGATTACTAACAACCTTCAGAAAACACATTTAAGGAAGCCCTAGCAATATTCCTAGGAGGATTTTAAAATCTATACTTTTAAATTCCACCTCCAAGCTTGATAGCCACACAAAAGCAAGCTGAATGTCCCTCAGCCTATAGGGCAAAAGTGTATTTGACCAGGGCTCTACAAGATAGGAAGAGAGAAGTATGCAGTGGCAGCAGCTCATGTAACCCTCGATTTCTCCCAACAATTTATAATCTCCAAGTCTGATACGTTTAAATTAAACTAGATGACACTACTACATCAGCACTCTGGAGGGGAAACTACACCATCTAGGAGAAAGTTCAGTACTCATTTGCAGCTGTCCACATTGATATGTACTCAGTAGAACCAGGCCTCTAGGAAGGAAGGAAAGACATTTTGCATTGTGATGTTTTATATTTATATTGTGACATTTTCTCTTCTAAATGTTGCTTACTGTTCCTAGCCTTGCTAGAGGAAGTATTCAATCTTCAGCTATCAGGCAGCTCAAGGACAGTGTTTCAAAAACATGTACTACCACTAGATATTAAAAAAAAACCCAAAAACTAAAACCACCCAAGCTAAACCAAAAACACACAACCACACAAAAACAACTCCCAAATACCCACAGCCACACACGCTATTTAATCATCCAAGATATTTCCATTTTTTTAAAAAAAAAAGTAAATGCCTTTTTTAGGGTCAAAAATAAAACTTGAAGTGAAAGTTCAGTCCTGGAAAACAATAACGTGATGACAGCTTACACCAACATCTAGTTCAGAAAGCATCAACCTAGAGCACACTGTCTACAAACCTGCAAAAGCCCGGGCCTCGTCGGTGGGCACAGCTCTCAGATGGCGGAGGTCACTCTTGTTACCCACCAGCATGATGACAATGTTGTTGTCTGCATGATCTCTCAGCTCCTTTAGCCAGCGCTCCACGTTCTCATAGGTGAGGTGTTTGGCAATGTCATAGACAAGAAGAGCCCCAACAGCACCACGGTAATATCTGAAACCATAAGGCGCATTCCTTTACAGAGAGCTCTGTCCGAGTTATACCGACAAACCTGGTATTCGGCTCTTCTATACTGGTTGCTACTAAAAAGTTAAAACATTCCCCCCACCTACTTCAGAAAAAGTTGTGCTCATGCAAATACTGTTGTTGAGGTTTTAAGCCTACAATCAAGTTCCAAATGCTGTTTTTTTAACAGCATTCCTAAAAAATTCCAGTGTGTGTAACAAAATGCTGGAGAGACTGCAGAAGCCATGACATCTTTAGTCTGCTAAAACAGTGATCTCAGAATCAGTACTGTGAGATTTTTGAAGTTGTAACTTCTCTTTCTACCAGGAAAACGGTCCTCAGTAAGATGTCAGTAATTGTTGCTGATCTTTCAAATACCTCTGTCCCTCTTAAAAATTAAAGGGGGAAGAAGGGGACTCTGGGTTATACTGACACTTATGCACAAGCCCATAATCCAAGAACAGAGTTTGCTCCCTCAGTGCAGGTTTGGGCCCATTTCAGCTCAAGCCAAGGGCTCAGGACACCACAAGCCAAGCTGTATCAGCAATCCTATAACATCCACCTCTCTTCCACACAACCCTACCTTTACTCCTCTGCTCCACCAGCACCTGTCCCACACATCATTGAACTGATTCAGGGCACCAAGTCAGCAGAACACATTCACTTTTGACTGCTGGTTGGCATTCTGCTGTCTTAGCAAGCTGAACTGGCCTAGCAATGTGTCAAGGAAGAGCTCATGCCAGCACAAAGGAGAGGCAGGATCACAGGACTACAGATGCACTGATTCTCATCGGTCAAGTCTGTTGCTGAACCACATTCAGGCAGCAATTTTTCTGCTAACCTTTTACAGCAGTAACAACAATTGAAGGGTCACCAAAAAAATTTCTGAAAAACATACTAACAATTAGGGAAAAGCTGCAATTTGAAATCGCCACTTACATCTGCTTCTGCGTTACTTTAGTTTTGCATTCCTTCCCTAGAGGTTATTCCCTCTGGGCATCCACACTCTTCTATTTTTCATCCATCTATTCTGCATTACCCTATTTCACCTCAATGGAAAAAGTTCCCCTTACCTTGAGTTTACTACAAATGGCTCAATCTGTGCATGACTTAAGTTTGTACCTTTAAAATACTGATATACATCTGTAACACTACAAGATTTCAGCTCACTGATCAGAACATGGCCAGGATAACTAGGCCTGCCAATTGCTTTTTTTTTCCCCCCTCTAAAAGGTACTTTTGCCTACTACCTGCACAGAAACAGATATACCCAGAGGTTACATCTTGAGACACTGTCTGGATTTACAAGGTGCCGTACATGAAAGGATCTCAACACCACTGCTCTAAATAGGGATGTGCCTAATGCTGCAGAGTCAGCATTATCACAGTTGCCTTCCTACTTACTGGTTATTCAGCATGCACTCTTGGACCTGATTTTCAGGGCTGTGACTGATTCAAAGTCACTGAGATTTCAAGGGAGATTGTGGCTGCAGACTGTCCTAAAAATACCCTAAATCTCAAGACTGGGGGGCCAATGAAGACCAGAAGCCACTGGCATTATGGTAAGCTGCCATGCCTAGACCAAAACTTGATGGCATCCATCAGAAATGACACTCATTCCACGTGATGAAGATAGCACATCCAGGGCAGGTAAAAAACCCAAATCATAAGACTCAAACAGAATTTCCCACACTTTCTATTTAATCTGCCATTTTTTCTAGAACAGTATCATTAGAATCTAAAAATTACTTCCATTACATTAATCAAGGAACACAGAAGTATTTGCTATCTTAATACTTGCATCTACACTGAAGTCTGTCATAATGATTTTGTCACGTGTCACAAATATGTTTCATTAATTCTCTACCCATAAGTTTATCTGTACCATCTCTGCCAGAATTCTGCTGTTAGCCTGAGCAAAGGCACAGTACTCACGCTGAGGTAATGGCCCGGTATCGTTCCTGTCCTGCAGTATCCCAGATCTGTGCTTTTATCGTCTTCCCATCCACCTGGATGCTCCTGGTGGCAAATTCCACCCCAATGGTACTCTTACTCTCCAGATTAAACTCATTGCGTGTGAAACGTGACAGAAGATTACTCTTCCCAACTCCAGAGTCTCCAATCAACACAACTGAAAGAAAATACATTATTTTCTATATTAATTCTTCATACCAGCATTTACATAATGCAGTGGTGCTACCTGGCTGCTACATTGCCTCGCAGGCAGGACCCAGAGGAGCTGTGCAGCCACATACATAGGAGAAAGTTACACTGACACCACCTCAGACTTTCCTCCTCACAGCTTGCTTCCCCAGGCCCAGAGCAGCCCCAAGCCTTTTTGTTCCTCACAGCTGCTCGGTTCCTCAGAGGTGGAAATGAGAAATCACTACAGCGACTGTCAAGAGATAAACGTTGCTTTGGAGGTCCCAAGCCACTGCCGGTAATTAGAGGTAACTGTGTCCCATGCATCCTCAACTTTTTGCAGAGGAAGGCTGCAACCCATGTTTTAAGAAACACTACAGTCAAGAACATGGCAAGTATAAGCCTACTCTATTTTTATTTAGAAAATAAACCCAACACAGTAAGTAAACAATTATTTGTAGTCCCTGTTGGGGTCATACAGGGTGTTTTATTTCAATAATTTAATTCATAAATATGTTTGCCACAAAAAGGGGAAAATAGGAGTCATCTGATACTACAAACAAGATACAAAGCACAGCAGAACTTCATCCAGCAAAACGAGTTCCAGTAGATTGCATGAGAAGTAAAAGATGAGCTAAAAACCTCTGCCTCCACATGAGGTGTTGCCGTGTTAACAGAAAAATGTTAGCACGGAGAGATCTTTAGCACACAAACCCCAGCTTTACTGAAAGGAACTGTGAAAATAAGAAGTACATCTTGTAATAGGAGTTCCCCCTAGTTTGGGGCTGAAGCTCTCCGTGGATCCCAAGGCACACCTCTTGGCTATTCCTGCTTGAACACGCTGCTGCTTCATACCCAGCCACACTAGAGCAGGCTCTCCATGAGACCTTATCAACAACAACGCCAAAGACAAGATTTGTCACACTAGGTTCTTCACTATGCAGCTAATGCAACTACACACATTTTCTTAAATCACTGTATTACTGACTAGAGCAAGAAATGCGTAAAGGGAAACAAGACTAAAAGTGACTAGGCCATCCTCCCTCAGTCTCAGCAAATACCGTATCACATACAACTTTGGTATTCAAGCTACCAGTATCCTGGTGTGAGCAGTCTTCTGCTTCAGTTCGAAGTACAGATTTGTTGATCTTCCTCATTCATACAATCTGTTTTTCCTATAGAAAAGCAGACATGGGCAGAAAACATCCCCAATCCCTCCACAACAAATTACAGAAGACTCTTCTCATGACACACTTCCAGAATGAGCTCACTAGCATTCTCCCAGGGCCAAGGGCCGTACTTGCCTTTTAGTGTTATTACAGCTTTTTTTTCTGCTCCGGCTATTGTTTCGGGCTACAGCTCTGGCAGCACGCTGCTCCAGTTCACATACCTCCCCACCCCTGCTAGCACATCCCCAAACTTCTGCTGTAGCCCTCCGTTACTCTGCTGCAACAGTTCCCAAGCTGCACAGGGAAGTTGCTGAAATGCTCCGGACTCCCTCCACGCCGTTTCATCTGGCTGACAGCACAGACAGACAATTGTGCTAGCACAGTTGAACAGGCAAAATACAACAGAGGCAGGAACAGACAGCCAGTGGATCGTGGCAAAGCACCACAACTCCCCACCCGGGATAGCTTAAATCAGCTCCTCACTGGCAAACAGCCTGAACCATTTTTTAGGGTATGAGAACAGATATATAAAAAAAAATATTCTATTATGAGTTCTAACTCTAAGATTTTGTTAGCTTTATTTTCTAGACAAACAGTTTTTCATCACTGATTCCACAGGGCGTTCCAAGAACGAGCTGAAAGTCACCCATCCTGCACAGTGATCTGCTGGCTTGGAGCAGGCTGTATCCTACAGCAAAGCCCTGAGCATAACCAGATGGAAGTAAGAACACCCACACAAACTAGACCAGCTTGGAAAAACCCTGAAGCTTCCAACTGTTTCTGAAGGGAGTTACCTTCTCCTGAATCTGCAGCTCAAGAAAGCCCAGCTGTCTCCCCAGGTTCTAGCCACCTATCCTCTGGCATTTTAAAGTTATCAGCTTTGTGCAGAAACCATGCAAATGGCTCCCAGGTCATTAACTCCATCTGTCACAGGAAGAAAATTCAGGGGGTCCTGCACTACTGTAGCTGGTTACTCACCTCTGCTGCAATCTGGCAGCAAAGCACCAGGCTGCTCCATGTTTAGCAGAGCTTGTGAGTATTTTTGAGAAATTAATGGATGCAGAAGTAACAAAGGAAGGCAACCAGATCCCAACTCAGTACATAATGTTCTTTCCACCTTCCAGTCTCCAGGTGCTTCTTGTTAATACTCAATCTTGAGCATTAAACTAGTATTTTCACTTTCAGGAAAAAGACGCTAAGACTGGAGGCCCACATGCAGACAGGACCACAAACTTATTTTCTACAGGAATAGAGCAAGAAGATACCTTCAAGATTCTGGACTAAATTATTAGTTCTTGGGAAAGTTCCTAAATTCAGGAACAGGCCAGACAGCATTGCCTGTTCAAATGCAGAAGTCTCATCAGAGTAGACAAAGTTCCAAGTCAGACCTAAGAACCTGAATACTCCCTAAACCCAGCTTACCAGGATCTATGAAGCCACACTCCCCAGACAGACTTTAGGGCCACACTGGTAACACAAAGATGCACTGGTTTTAACTGGGAAGTGACCCAAACCAATAACCGGCACCAATCATCATCAGATGCCTGTAAGCACACAAGCCACGCTTAGCGCCCCGATTACACCCCAAATCGCAGCACTGCTCCTTCAGTCTTCCCTGACTTTCTCTCTCCTCCCCCACACGGTACCAGTCTGCGGGTCACCGCTCACCGTTACCCGTCTGTCAACAGCAAAGCATTCAGATCTCAGCCGCCACCACCCCTCTGCTTCCCACAGCATGTCAGGCCTCACAACACACAGACCTGCAGCCACCCGATGGAGCACAATCCCACCACCCAGACACCTGTGTCATACCTCAGGGCCCTGGTCCACAGTAAGCAAAAGACAATTAAAAATCCAGGGTAAGGGAAAAAAAAAATCAAGTTTATGATAGAATTTTAAATACACTAGTTTATTATTCTGGCAAAAAGAACATATTCTTTTAAACAATCAAGATTAAAACTCTCTCTAGCAGAGATCACATAAGCAGGGTTCATTATAAATATTAAGTACATAAGGTTGCCAGATATCGATGACTAATATGACATGCATTTGTTTTTAACAAGCACAGCCTTTGTTAGGCTTAAGCACTAATCAGAGCAGTCTAAATTCCCACAAAGGTAAAGGGAAGCTCTTTTTTCTACAGGTGTTTTTTCCTTCCTTTTTCATGAGCCAGCATACATCTGCACAACGTCAGATTTAATTTTTAAAATAAACACTGATAATAGCTAATCATCTTGAGAGGAAAATTAATGTGCAGATCACATTTTAATAGGTACAAGGCTTCCCATATTTTAACAACTATTAAAAAGGTCATGAATCCAATTCCAGATCCAACCCATTCAAAACTCATCATGAAAAGTTCCTGCTTTTTAACCATCCCAGCTACAAAACTAATTGGGAACAGAGCCCTGAACCACTGGCTTTGCTTGGGTTACACCACCAAAACGCATCTCCAACAGGATCCTCACAGCCCCATTATCCTGCACAGCCCCCATACAGAATTCAGCTCGTTCTCCCAAAGGTTGGCTCGGTCATTTTGTTAAAGAACAACATTTTGCTGTGATCAATAAAATAAGCAGTTCTGACTGCTGGGATGCACACAGGAGAAAGGGAAATTAGGAATAAAGATAAAGAGGCACTAGTTTGGCAGAGCAGCTTTGACTATAACCACGCTCGCATCCCCAGAGTGCCACCAAACCTTAAATTAGTTTTCGCCTACTGTGTGCTAGACCTGATAAGCCAATAACATTCGTCTCTCCTGCAGCCCTATTGAAACGGCCAGTGCTAAAGCACAAGCCACCAGACAACATGAGCGGTCACTCTTGCATGCAAGGGAATACCAAGAACAATGAGCCAGCTATGCACAAAAACTGTTGCTACAAACTCCTTGGCTGTTTTCAACCCAAACAACTGTTTTTTAGACAGTATTTCACATGAAAGAGACTAACAGTAAACGGAGCTCTCTGCCTTTTAAACTTTTCACAAAGCTGATTGATATAACCTATGCTAAATGACAGAAGTTCCTATACAGGCAGTTCCAGATCTTCCACTACATAGAAAAGGAAAAATTGTGACTTAAGCAACACTGCATTCAGAGTCATACCAAATAGTATTACAACGCAAGGATGCACATTTCTTTGATTTTAGCTTTTACAGTTACACCCATCTGAGTCCAACCAAATTCCCTTTGGAAATAGGTGGTAGGGGAAACAGTCAAACCTTAAATTTAATAAAAAACTTTCCCAGACTGCAACCCTCCTCCACCATTATTTCTACCTCTGACCACTACACGTGTCTGCTAGAAGAGAATCCAAAAGCCATCTGTGTAGCTAAGCAGGGGCTAAGTCAATCAAACCCTGGGACATTATTTTTTTCATTATGTCAACTCCCCTTGATATTTAATTCCACTGTTGGAGGGGGCAGAAGGGAAAGGAAGGGGAGTTGGTCCTACAGCAAAGACCTCATCCCACTTGGGCCCATTTATATTCATTATTTCTTGCCTAGTCCCAAAAAGTCTAGAAAGAAGGAAAAGATGAGTAGATAGGGAAGGGAGTTTTTGTGGGTTGGTTTGTTCATTTAAAAATAAAATCCACACAACTACCCCCACCCAAAGGACGCACAGAAAAGGACAATTCTCTCCCCCATTTTATTAAGTGATACAAAATATGCCAAGTTGCTTTGCAGTATCGAGACAAGAGCATGGTTCCTAACCAAAGAGCTTTAGGTTAAGTTTCTACTCCAGATAAAATTAAAAATGCATTCCAAAGGGGCATAAGTATTTTTAAAGATTAATGCAGTTTTGCCTCCCTAATTGACTGTTCACAGAAATAAAAAACGAGATAAAATTTTTAGGCTTTCAAGTTCCTGGCTATTAAACCACCTGGGAAATAGACAGTAGAATTACTTCAGAAAGAAACTAATTTAGACCCAGACAGTTTAGCACATCTTTGGAGGCTAGTCTTCTGCTTTATAGGCAGAGAAGAAATAAGGGCTTCCCCCCCCCCCCCCCCCGCTATCTTAAAGCCTGTAAAACAAATACACCAAACAGAAATATTTTATGGATGCATTTGCCTAACAGACAAGCAACTGCTCTTTCCTTCCATCAAGAAGGAAGTGTGGCATTGCTGCTGCCCTTGTTAGGGGCCAGGCAGGTACGGCGTGCCCCAACATCAAACGCCAGGAAATTCTAGTGGGGGCGAGTGCACAGCCAGACACCTCCCAGACCCCCCAGCACCCACAGACGGCAGCGTTCACCTCGCCTTCATCTTTGGCTGAATCTCAGGGCTTCAGCCACGCTACCACAGAAGAACCAAAAGTAAAACAGGTTGGGAAACGTGAAGGCGAGCGATTTTCCCCCCTCTACCCTATTCCTTAGGCCTCAAAGGCAGAGCTGAGGGACACGCCAGGGAAAGGTGAGCCCCAGCATCCTCACACCCACAGGAGCCCGGCCTGCGGCAGCCTTCACGCGTGCAGGGCGCCAACAACAACTAAAAGCACCTGAGCCGGTGAAAAGCAGCACTAAATCCACCCAGCGGGTCCCCATTTTCTCACGCAGCTGCTGGACAACACAGAATGTCACAAGTACGGGGAAAGAAATATCAAAATACCCCCCGGCAAAGCCGAATTCGCGCTGTTAACGCTTCCTAGCCTCGGTCACGAGCCTTCGGGCTCGGCCCACGAAGGAGTTTCCACCGAAGCTCAAGTCTTTTCAGCTCCGGCTCCACACCGGGGGCGACCGCCCGAGCGACCCGCACTAGCGGCGCCATCACCGGGGTCGGCCCACCCCTGCCGGGGCCGCTCTCCCGGCGCGGGGATCAGAACCGGCGGCTGCAGCGCGCAGCCCCCGGCGGGGCGGACCGGACCGGGCCCGCGGGGCTGCCCCGCTCCCCGCCGCAGCCCGGCGCCAGGCCCAGCCGGGACCGGAGACGGCGGGCGCTACCCCCACAAGGCCGCCCCGCGCACAAAGGCCGCGGCGGCAGCCCCAGGCCCGGAGCAGCGCGGCCTGCCGGGCCGGGCCGGGCCCGGCGCGGCGCCGCCGCGGCCCCGCCGAGGGGCGCTGCCAACGTGGCGCGGCACGGGCGGCGGTACCTTTGAAGAGGTAGTCGTACTCGTCGTCGCGGGTGCTCATGGCGATGACGGCGGTACCGACCCTCTGGCTGCCAGGCATCGACCGCGGCCCAGCCGGGAGGGGGAGGGGGGGGATGGGACGGAACACGACAACTTCTCCCGCCACCGCCTATCAGCGGCCGCCAGAGCCCGCAGGAGGCGGGCTGCGCGCCAGACCCGTCAACCGCGCCCAATAGACGGCGGGCGCGCCTCTGACTGGGGGGCGGCGCTGTCCAATCGAAGCAGCTTGGGTGGGTGGGGTGGGAGGGGCGGTGCTTGGATGCCTGAACCGGGACCCGGCGAGACGAGGCGGTGCCGGAGCCCGGGATGGGGTGGGGCCTGTGGCGGGAGGGGCGGGGTTTGGGGTGGGCGAGGCCTGTGGCGGGAGGGGTGGGGTTTGCGGTGGGCGGGGCCGGGGGAGGGGCCCGGCGGGGAAGAGGGGCCCGCTCCGGTGCGGGGCAGGAGTCGGGAAGGGCCGAAAGTGCCGGGGGGGGGGGTCTCTCTAAAGCTGCCCCAAGCTGTGCTCAGCTGCAGCTCGACACCATCGCGTTCCCCCTTTGCTCTTCAGGCGGTTTCTGGGGTCTGGGGCATGTCCTGCCCCATGCCACGCTCAGGGCTTCACCTTCCTGCGTGAAATAAGGGCTGAAAAAGCTGCTCTGGAAAAAAAAAAAAAACCAACCCTGAACACTGACACAACTTGTTCTAGGAAAACATTTCACCTTTTTTTTCCTGGCACGGCTTGAGGCAATTTCCTGCATGAGGTGACGATGACAGCAAAAGGCTATCCCGTGGTGCGGTGTAGCCACGTGGGCTCTGAGCAGGAGGCCCTTGGCCCTCCTGACACCAGGGCTGTGGCAACCCACCCTGCGAGCCTGGCCTGAGCTGCAGGGCCAGCCCCCAGAGCTGCTCAGGGAGCCTGGGGCATCCTGGGTGCTCTGGTGCCCTTCCTTCCGGCGTTTGCCCCACACAGCATGTGCACGCACTGGGCGTGTTGGATTTGCAGTTGTGACAAACCCTCACGGGGAAGACAATGGATCCCTCCCTTCTCTCTCTGTGATGTGTGGGGAAACCCGCTCTGCTCATCAAATGGATTTCTCGCTTTCCTGGGCTGCGTTCATCACGGCTTGTCTGCCCTACTTTCCCCAGGGGAGTCTTTAGCTGGCTGAAGGATTAGTGGGTCTCCAGTATCACGTGGGAGCAAGGCTGAGACAGTGAGGAGGAAAAAGATGGCTTTGGACTTATTTTTGCCAGCCTTGGGAGGTGCTCAACATACGAGCCGCATTGGGGAAGGGGGAGATGGTGGTTCAGACCCTCTGGGCCGTGCAGCACTGAGCTGCCCTTGACTTCCCCCAGACACCCGAACACCCCAGACGAGCAGGATCGTGGTTTCTAAAGGGTCCCATTTCCCAAATATAAGTGCTAATAAATGTGTGGGAGCACGCAAAGAGGCAGCACCCAGCCTATCAGCTATTGGTGGGGGCATCCAGCTCCTGCTCAGTGAAAATCGTTCTTTTTATGAACCAGGTTCTGAAAACGGGGTGAAAAACAAAGCATGCTGCAAATGCATTGCAATCCCACTGCCACGTGGGAAGCTGCATCTAGGCATCCCCACTGCGTATCGGGCAATGGAAGCAGCTGGGAAGGAAAGCCAAAAATTCATAGAAGCAGGGGTCTAGAGAAGATGCTGATCTAGCAATGGATGGGGCCATTTGCTCCTCTCTGCCAGGCAGCGACTGCTGAAGCAGGGAGGAAACCTTTCTTTTCACCTTTTCTTTGCAGTTTTGGTGCTCAGCGTGGGGTGTTGGACTTCTAAACCTTCCCATGCCAAAGGGAGTTTTAACAACCAGGATCTGCAGGGAGGCGTTGTCACTCTCTCCTCTTGATGCTGTTTGTATCCCTGCAGGACCACAGAAAATGGCCCTATGAAGCAATGATTAGAGCAGGGCCAGAGACATCGAGCATCCAAACGATGAATAGTTAAATAGCTTCAGGAGGAGCAAAGCTGGAACCTGTTGGATGCAGAAACTCCTGGGAAGGGGAATTATCCCGTGCTGAGTTTCCCACACCTGATAATGCTGCATTCTGCAAGTGGCTGGGTGAAGGGAAGGAGAGGAGGGCGGCTCCTTGCTGGTCTCACAAACAAGGCCTTTGCTTCCCTCACTTTGTGCTGGGTAAAATGGGCACAGCAGAAGTAAAACATCATATTTTCATTATCACAAGTAGCTTAATTGGTTCTGACCTGAATATTGGAGGTGGGGGGGTGGGGTGGGATGGGGAGGTGGTGTAAAAAAACCCCAAGTTATATTTTTATCAGTTTGGATGGAAATCCCTTTCTTCTTTCCTTCTTCCAATGCCTGGGAATTGTTGCCATAAGTTTTAAAGAGCAATATACAACAGAGGTATCCTCGTGAGTGCTGTCTGGCTCCGAAATCCCCTGTGGTAGAGTTTTAACATGGGCTGCAGGGAGTGAGGGGAGTGCAGGTAATGACTTGGAGTTAGAGGAGAGATGCTGCCCCGGGACGGCATGGAGTGAAGCATGAGCCTGGAGCCCCTGTGTTCTTCGTCCTCAGGAGCCCCCCAGGCTTGTGGTATGTTCCGCGTTGGTCGTGTCGCCGAAACCAGCCACATGTCACCGGTTGCTGACAGAGCATTGTGTTTGCGGACCCTTTCTGGAAATCCAATGTGTGTTCTTGAACTGGTTGCCGGCCATCAAGCCTCAGGCAGCAAGAGGTTCTACAAGCCCCAAATATTTTCTTAAGCTATGCTGGGGCACATACACTTAAAAGCAGACAGGCCTATGCCATATGCTTCTTTTTTTATGTGATTAAAAACTTGCTCAAAGCAGTCACCCAAGATGCTGCCTCTTGTCCTGGGTGCCTCAGCCCCTGCCGTGCCCTGGGGCGTAGCTGCCTGCCTGGGATGCTTGAGCCAGGGGTTCCCCTTCCCACCCTCTTAGTAGGATCTGGTCCCCTGGGTGTCTGCAAGCACCCCCAAGGGAGCCACCCCAGACCACCTTGCGTGGGAGGTGTCCCTGGTAAGGGTGCAGGTGCTTGCAAAGCCATGCCAGACGTCCTCAGGAAACTCAATTTGTGCTTGATGGTGCTGAGCTACAGCAGAAGAGCTGAAGTTACTGGGAGGACCAGGAAAGGCCTGATGCCGCCAGGCACCCCAAGGCATTTGGAGCGAGGGACGGCTTTGAAAGCGTGACTCTTGCTGGCGCTGGTGAGGCCAGGGGTTGGAGGCTGGGCTGGGGGGGACCTGGGGAGTGTCGGTAGGTGGAGAACTCGTCACTTGTTATTAATTTGTTGTTTCTTGGCTTTGCAGCAGGTTTCAGGTTCAAGCAGGAATTTGACTGTTTTGTTTCGCAGTGGTGCTCTGTGATGGTCACGCTGGGTGGGGGCTCAGGGCAATGCCTTTGGCTCCCCCACTCCATGGGACCTCGGTGCTACCAGTGCAGGGAGCTCAGCCTGACCACCTGAGCTGGTGCAGCTCTGTGTATGCACAAACGCCTTCCTTCTTTGCTAAACCTTACTAAGAGCTATTTGGGTTCCACTGTTGTATAAAAAAGGGCTTGAGGCCCCACTGTCAGATCTCCAGGCAGTTGTTTCTGCCTTTCAGACGCAGGCTGAATTTGGAGGGGGCTCTCCTCACTTTCTGGGGCTGCCAAACGCAGACGGGTCAGGACATTGGTACCTGATGTGCAACTTCTTGATCTAATGATGCTCTGCAAGAACCCCCAGGTCCAAAGCAGCTGTGGTTCAATCTGATTCTACTGATGAGTCCCAGCTGCAGATCGAGGCACATGCCAGCCCTGTGTCACCCTGCTGGGCTGCAGCCCCAGCCCGTCCCACAGTGCTTCTGGCCCCAAAAAGCTCTGTCCCACCATATCCAGACCCCGCAGCCTTTACCCACCTGGCATGTGCTGAGCTTGGACCCCATCACCGCCTCCAGCGCAGCCCCTCAAAGCATGCAAAACGAGCAGCAGCCCTTCCTTCCAGCTGCTCGGTGAGGTTTTTGCTGGGAGGACTCGAAGCCCTGGGTGGACTGTCACGGCAGGAGCTGGCACAGCACATCACGGCCCCTGCAGCAGCCGGTTTTGGGGAGCCGCCACGTTCCGGAACCCGAAGGATATTCGTGCTTTCAGCAGCTCACGGTGCCATTTCTCTCTGTGTCGCCAGAGGGAGCTGCCCCATCCTTCCTTGGGCTCCCAGATGCTAACGACAAGCTGCAGTTCAAGTACTTGTTAAAAACGAAGGAGCTGGAGGATTCCAGCTGAAAACAGACAGCCAGAACTGGCTTCATCTGCAGAGGGACCTTGGAAGGGCTGCAGGATGCCACACGCTCCAGCATAGGACTGTGATCTGGGGGCAGGGAGTGGCATTGACACTGATGGGATGCGGAGACTTGCATGGCAGAACAGGGCAAGACTGAGACACAGGAGAAAGTAGTGGCTGTAGTTCCTGGGCTAGCCTTCCCCCAGCTGGCATTGAGTACTGGCTGGTGTTGTCCTCCAGGCACCTCCTGTAGATGCTGAAGATCAAATGCACCACTGGGAGCAAACCCCAGATCTGCCAAAAAAACAAACCCTGGCAATAAATAAATACAGCACAGCTCCCTCATCAGTTTCTATTTGATGCATAAAAAAAAAAATCTACCTTAGTCTAATCACTTTAGCATCCAGACTAAAACATGGCACTCCCATATCTGCTGGTACACCCAGGGACTAAACAAGCTTCGAATTAAGCAAATTGAACATTAAAAATGTATTCCTGAATACAAGAGGGAGCAGATAGATAGTAGAGCCAGGTATAATGAGCTGGCTGTGCAATCGTGGTTGGGGCTATCATTAAACCCAGGTTTCTCCCCAGGGAAGGAAGGCAGACACAGGAACTAGGGCCACATTTAGGTACATCTGGTATTTGTGCAGCTGCTATACAGGACTAGAGCAGTCTCCTGTCTCTTCCTCCTGCAATGAGCAATTTTTGGTCCCCTTTCCTTGACCAGCTAAAGAAACTTGCTGTTTTTTCCAGCTCCAGTATCAGGCCACATCTGGGATACATCCAGATAATTCAGACCTCAGCCTCTGCTCACGTTCAAGGAGTTGGCAGCACAGGATTTTGCAGCCAGCTACAAGGAATCTCCCTAGTGCAAAGGGCTGCTGTCAGGCCATAAGAAAAGCCAGCTCATCATCTCTTGTAAACTTGCTGCCCAGGGCCTCATTCCAAGAAGGAAAAGAAATTTTAAAGTCCATAAACTTCAGACACTCTAAAAACTACTGCTGGGAACTATAGCAGGGATTGATCTTGGAGTGCTCTGTAAGGCTACAGCTGAAAATTGAGGCCAGAAGGAAGCACAGTGCTCAGGTCAAACTCCCAACAAGTGAAGTTTCTGAATCCAAAGTCCTCACGTAGCTCCCATACATCTTCTGCTGGTAAACCATCCAGCAAATAATCCAGGCAGGACAATTACAGGCTTGTTTTTATTAAAAGACATCTTCAGAAAAGATATTTTAGTACAAAAAAGTTTAAAATACACAAACTACCATTGCTTTTTTTTTCCAGCATCAACATTTATAAGTTACACCACATTGTTATTCACATTGCATTTAAATATGGAAACAAATTAAAACAGGGAACTCCGAGACAAGATCCAACATCCTACAAATTACTATTTACAATATTTAGCAGCTAGGAGCTCTTGCACAGTAGTCAATATGACTTCAATAGGGGAGGATGCTTGGGAAGCCCCAAGACAGCAGCTTGGCCCCTAACAGTTTTTTGGAATCTGTTTTGCTCACCTCTCCCCAGACACCCACCCCAAACACAGAGGCAATGCTGTATGTCAAGGTACATGCTCAACAAGGCAGCATGACTCTTACAGGGAAACCCTGTTGTCCCCTGGCCCTTTAGAGCAAGTTTTGGGGCATGCACATGGGACAGTGCTATTCACCCTGCAAAGTACAGGGAGCCTGTTGGGAGAAGGCAGCCCTCCAGGCTTCAGGAGGATTTACAGCTGACAGCAGGGCTGGTCCTGCCCAGGGACAGTCACTGCTCAGTACCTGTGCTGTCCTAGTGCTCATCCTAAACCCCCCCCAGCAACACTGGGAGGCTTCAGGCAGAGCTTAAGACAGCCATCCAGGATCTGGCTCTCGTGCAACGAGCTGCAGGATCCCACCCACCATCTCCTGGAGCTGGAAGTGGTTTTCCCAGCTCCCAGCAAATTCCAGCACAACCAGAAATAGAAGGCTTCGAAGCCGGGGGGGGCCAGGGAAGCCAAGTGAGCCCAAGGTCCCCTTCTGCACAGGGTATCCCTTCAGCCTTCCCACCAAACCCACATTCTCAGCAGGCTGAAGTCACCAGAGCAGGGGCTGTGCAGATGGAGCTGGCTGAGGCTCACTGCCCCATGGCACCAGGGGGGGAAGGAGGCTCTGGGGGCTTTCACAGGAAGGGGTACATAGGACATCATTTGGGAACAGCAGTGAGAGGCAGGACACAGCAAGGCTCCATACCCAAACACTTGGGTCCAGAGCAGTGAAACGCATCACATGCTCCCCTTCCCCAGCTCATCAAAACCAGCACAGAAGTGTTCAGACAGGACAGAAAGCACCAAACAACTTGAACTTGGCACAGCAACAAGTGGCAGGTTGGAAGACCCTTGTGCATGCTCTGGAGGTGGATTTCCCTGCTGGTGGCTCCTCTTCTGGTTTGGGAGCTCCAATCCAGGGGTTTCAGCAACATGGAGCTGTTTTACTTATAGTGAGGATCTGTGTCATGCCACTAAAGGGCTGCTAACCAAGAGAAACGCTCCTTGGGGCACTTACCAGAGAGTGGGTTTGTTTTCTGTAAACACCAAGTGATGAGCACAGACCTGTGCTCTGCAGAGAAAGTCAAGTCTCAAGTGGCAGCTTTAGGGCTCTGCTTCCAGTGCTACGGGTTGGATTTTCATGGTGGTTGACTTCAGTGGGTAATACCTGCCTTTCCATGTCTTCCAGAAGATGCCCTGCTTGCGCTCATGCCTCTGACGGGGGATGGAATGGAAGTACTTCCCATTGAGGTTGGCATGGCCACAGGTGCTGAACCACCAGCCACCTACCAAGGCAACGCAGAGGCAGGTTTAACCCACAGCTCTTCCAGGCAGAAAACAAACCTAGGTTCAAGGCAGCTGCTTCCTCCATTTTCCCCACTTTTCCAGGGCTTTGGGACCTTACAAGACAACCTCATACACACTTGAGAAGCCCCATACACTGGGAGACCTTTGCACAGATCCTACATGACTTTAGGATGCATCTGCAAATCCCTGCTGCTTGCTCTTGCATGCAAAGCCCCCTCAAACCCTTCAGCAGCCTCACCTCAGGCCTGGGGACTGACCCCTGCTTCACTTGAAAGGTTTCCAAGCAAGGTGGCAGCCAGCAAAGCTGTTGGAGACAGATGCTTGGGCCAAGACCTGAATCATGAACCCCTCCTGGTTTCATCTTCCCTCCTGGTTCCCTGTACAGCTCCTCCCAAGGATGCTGTTTTCACAGGGGAAGCAGGGGACAAGCCATGCTCAACACCAAAGGGGTCTAGTCCCACATGGTCTTTGTCCCACTCATGGCCACCACCAGACAGCACAGGCTGAAGGGAAAGTGCACACCACTGGGAAGGAAGAGCTCATACTGACCTGAGAGGTGTTTGGCACAGTTTGTGTCAGGTTTGAGGTCATGGTCATGATCTCGAGTGGAGAAGGGCAGCTGCCTGAAGTCCCCAATGGCGTCTTCCAGCTCTCCAGACAGGGATCCCAGCAGGTTGAGTGTGTAGGCAGTGCTCTCCCCACCAAGGCTGAAGACAAACTGAACCACCTGGGAATTTCCCTCCCAGTCTTCCAGCTCAATCAGGAGGTCATGTCTTCCCTCTTGGACAAGGTTATATATCTTCTCCAGGCCCAGCCAGAAGTCACCTGAAACAAGACATATTGCATTGGCTGCAGGGACACAAACATGCCATGCAAAGCAGACATGTGAACAGGCTCCAGAGACAAACAGGGACAACCCAGGACACTGCAGCATTGGAATCACTGTCTGGCACCTGCAGGACAAGTCAGGAAGACCAAGGACTCTTGCTGTGCAAGCAGTGTCCCCCCTTCCTCAGCCCAATGCTGTGCTCCAGCACAGAAAGATCTCCAGGGGCCAGCAAGGGGGCATAAGATGATAGGCACTGCCATCCACCTACCATGAAGGTCTCCAAAGCCATTCTTGTAGGCATCCCAAAGCTGGTCAAAGTCCACAGAGCCATCTGTGCGCCTCTGGATCACTGTCCAGCCACCTTCTGCGGGCAGGGAAAACACGGTCATTTGGGGTTACCATTTGCAACATCACTGTGCAAAGCGCTGAAGGACATCTCCTCTGCTTTACCTGTGGTCATGTCGCAGTAGACTTTGAAGGGCTGAGACCCTGCAGGCTGCACTTGGTAAACACCACTGCTTTGCTGTCCGGCCAGGAGGAGCTGGTGGCAATCCTCTGGGAGCTCTGCAGGGAAAGGAAACAACCACTGAGAAGATGGCCCCAAGTCCCACTTCCTCAGCAGGTTGCTCCTACCATGGCCCCAGAACTTGCAGCCCTGGCCAGCTGTGCACATCAGTGGCTGCTGCTCTGGACACATGCTGGAGATGAGAGCCCCCAACTTCAGCACTTGTGACCCCATATCTTCCCATTTATCCAAACACAGCTCCCTGGGCTTCAGTCCAAAGCAGAAGCCAGGCATTGGGCCAGGCTGGGGTGACCTAGGTTGGAGAACACAGCTCCCCATCAAGGAGAGACTCAAGGCACTTCCCAGTTCCCTCCGCACCTGTGGCAGGCAGGAGCAGCCCATTTGGGGTGGGGTAACACCAGGGGCAAGCATCCCCATCCCACCCTGAGGCTGAAGCAGTCTCAAAGGACCTCAAGGGCAGAAACAAACCCCAAGTCCCAACATCAGGAAGGTGCCACAGCATCCAGCACACAACCTCTTGCTCCTGGCAACTGTGGTGGCCCCAGGCAGACATCCTGCTGGGCGATCTGCCGCCAGCAGGCACAGGGCCAGGCTGGGGTGACCCTTTTGTCCAAGACACACCAACTGGGGCAGGGAAGGGGTGTGTGGGCCACAGGGAGCCCCAGCATGAGTGGACTGCCCAGGTGAGGCCACCCCCCAGCTTGCCCTGCTCCATCCCCACCCCTCTCCTTCCTCCCCTGTGGGGACTTTGCCCAGAACTGCCAGCAAAGCACCATTTCAACAGCACTGATAAAAGTCCATCCAGGAACCACCACACACAGCACTCAGGGAGAGACTTCTTATGAAAGCCAAGTCAAAAGGCCACAGGAAGATGTGCAGGGACTTCAGCTCCTGGGCTGTCAGCACAGTCAAGGGGCTCTTTGTCAGCCAGGACAGGTGCCCCCATCACCCCCAGACAAAGGGGGTCTGTTCTCCCCATGTAAGGGTGGGATGGATTTTGGTGGCTCACAGCTGCTGCCAGCACAACCCCAAGACAGACAGGTGAAGAAACCTAAAGACAAGCCCTGGGATGTGCTGGGGTGCTGGCTGCCCTGCAGCCCCTCTGTGGGGTCTCCCTTGCGGTAACTGCCCCCAGGGTCAGGGCTGGCACTGCAATCCAGGGCAGCAGCAGGGAAACAGGCCTCCCCCACAGCCACAGGGCTTCACAGGGGGCAGAAGGGGGGTAAACGGGGCCTTTGAGCTGCTAAGGGCAAGAGCAGCCCCCGTGGGGTATCGCCTCCTGCCCCATCCTCCCTAGGAGCCCAGGGAGCCCTGATGCTGCATCAGGGTGAAGAGCAGAGCCACAACTGGAAGAAAGGTCAGTGTGGGGAGGACCCAGGGGATAGCAATGTGACACCTGCCACCACCTTTCACCCATTTCCACCACCAGACCCCCCTGGTGAACTTTCCCCTCCTTGGCACAGACAGCCCCTCTCCCACTGCCCATGTCAGAACAGCCCCCAGCCAGCATGGCTGGACTCACACTGCCATTAGCATCCCTCACACCCCGGGGACAATGCCAGTGCAGGACTGGTGCCACCAAGACAATTGGTGCACCCACGGAACAAGCGTGTGGCCCCAAGCCCTCCCCCAAGCCTGTGCACACAAGGATCAAGGGCAAGCACCTTGCACGAAGGATGAAAAACACAAAGCCACTGCAGGGAGGCCAAGTGTATCACTGATATCCCCCACTTTCTAGGTGAATGCAGCCAGGGAAGCCAAATAAGGCTCAGGGGAAGGAAAACCCACAACCTGACCTCACACCCACAGCTGCAGCAGCCCCGGCTCACAAGCATGGCAGCAGGGAGGTGTGCTGGAGCTCACAGGGCTCCTCACCTCTTCTCCCACCATATCCCCCAGCATCAGCAAGACAGTGCCCAGGCAGATACTCAGTGGCCCCAGCATGCAGAAATCAACCCCATCCCTGTCTGGCTTTTTTTCTTGGGCCCTGGCCACACTCACTGCACTCGGATCTCTTCAGTTTTCCTGGTGCAACAGGGACTTTCAAGCTGCTGAATGAGATGCAGCTGCTTGAACAGCCTCAGCTCAATCTTTTTGTTTAAAGGAACATGCTCGTTAGTTCCAGTTCATGTTGCACATCCATATGGCACCAGCAGAACAAGACCTCCTGGCTGCTCTGGATGTTTTTCTTTCCCTCCCCCTTTATTTAGCCAAACAAGACAGAAGAATCAACAAGGCTGGCTGGAGCTGCCTCAGGCATAGCACCAGTATTTGCCCAACAGGATCTCCAGGTAGGATGAGAGGTCACCAACCTGGGATAAACACCCTTTCTTGCAGATGGCAGGGCATGCCTGGAGCTGTTTTCATCACCTCCCCCTCCCCAACCCAATTATTTTGGAGTCCCAGCACCACAGGGAGAGAGCAAGCAGGGCTCTACCTTTCCCCTACTCGGCCAGCTGCCAGAGAACACAGGCTCTGCCCAAAGACATGATCCTCTTTCTGCAAGTGATTACGCCTTTCACTCTCCAGGCTGCTTCAAGCCTTCAACTTTCACATGCTTGGCCCTGTGCCATCTCTGGGCTGAAAAAAACCAAAACTGGCATTCACTGGATGCAAATAAAAGGGTCTTTCTGAGAGAGCTGCTGGTGGAGTTCATTGCTGTTCCCCAGGGCCATGCAGGCACTGCAGCTCTGCCTCACAGTAGGTAGGGAGCCACCAGCACAAGCCTTCCTGATGCTTGCCTGCTCTAAAAGCAGCTGCAAGCCTCCACAGGCAGAGGGCACAGGGCTGGCCTGCCAGATATTGTGTGCTTTAAGATTTGCCAGAAAACTCACTCGACTTGCTAATGAGAGGAAGCCAATTTGTTTTCTGTCAGTGATATAAACATCAGGGATTAGGCAAGAGAAGGGGGGGCTCACAGCTCAGCCAGGTGGGAGGGAGTCAGAATGCCCAGGGCACTGGGAATGCTCAGGGTCTCCCCATAGGGACTGTGCAGCACGAGAAGGTGTTGAGCTCTCACACACCCCCCCCCCCCCCCAGCTTTGCAGCATCCCCAGGGGCTGCAGGCCCTCACTGCCTCCCACTGTGTTTCAAAGGTTGCTGCACGCAGCACCCATCAGCCAGCACAGACCCGACTGCACAGCCTACATCTACCACCACAAAGTAGCAAAGACCAGAACCCAGCTCCCTGCAGCATAACCTGAAAGTAGAGCAGGGGGGTTGGACTAGCTGACCTTTAAAGGTCCCTTCCAACCCAAACAATTCTAGGATTCTAGGAGAGACTACTGAGGGCAAGTCACAAAGCAGAAATAGTTAAAAAACAGGGACAAAAGAGGTTAAGAGTTTTCTGTGTCACTAGTGCTGCTCTGACTGAGCAAGACCTCGTGTAGCCCCCCAGTGCAGGCTGGCCAGCCCCACCAAGCTGAACACCAGGAGGAGTTTGGAGCCCCACATCCCATCTCTCCTTGTCCACATTGATTCTGTGGCTCTTTGTTCTGCCTACACAGCTTTCAGGCACACCAGTGACAGCTCCGGGCTCCACATACAAATCACCATGTGTTTTCCCATAGCTATCCCTGCATTAAGCCCTGAGCAGGATTTCCCCATGCATCCTCACCCTGCCAGGTTTCTGTTTGGCTCACCCTGGACATCCCCAGACAGCTGCAGACACAGAGCCAGCACCATGATTTAGCTGACATGAGAGCAGCTGCTACTGGCCAGCAAACCCTGCAGGGACACCAGTTCCTGTCCAGAGGGAGGCTGCAGCATGCCGCGCAGCAGGGGACACCTGCTCTGCTGCCCTTTTTGCTCTGTGGGAGCCCCTTCAGCCCCCTCGCCAGCAGAGAGGATGCTCCAGGCAGAGCCAGGAGCTCCAGGTGCAGCATCCACTTGCCTGCTCTGGTACATGTTTCCTAGGGCTGTGAACATCCAGTGCCTTCACTGCCCAGGCATTTGCTGCAGCTCAGCACCTTCTGCTAAGGATAGCGTGAGCTGGGGCACTTGTCTTTTATGTATGAGCCCTAAATATGAGCCAATGGAGGCAGATGCGCAAGGATCTAGCTCCCTTCTCATGGGCTGGGGCTCCCTGATGTTCCCCACTGCCAGCAGACAGACTGGGAAGCAGGCCCTGCCTGGTAAAGTGAGTGCAGGTGAACAAGAGTTAACTCCAAGGAACAGAGATCCTCCTTTCCTGCCTGCATTCACCTCCCACCTGCCAATCCTCTGACAAATACCTGCTAGTGGCATTTCTCCACTCCCCACTGCATTCTTAATATCAGGCAGAAAAATTCCTCTTAAATCCTTAAATTCCTGCTGGACTAATACTGATCCAGAAGGCTAGGATCCTGCATGTGCCCTAGAACCCCCCAGTCTGGCCAAACTCCCATGCTCTGGTTTTGTGAGCAAATCTCACATCCTGGCTCAGGACAACCGAACCTTTTGTTTCCAAACAGTTGGAACTGCCACAGGTTTGCTCTGATGGGGAGGAACAGGGCAGTGCAGGCAGATACTCACTCTGCAGAAGCACAGGCTCTCTGCTGGCATTCTGGCTCTGGTTGGTGAGGCTGAGGCTCTTCTTCAGGTTTATCTTCCATTTCAGAGACCGCGTTTTGTTGTCCTTCAAGTGTAAGGGGATCAGCAGATTGACCTAAAAGGCAGCACAAGCCAGAACAATTTTATCTCAGCTCATTTTCAACACTAGTGCTCAGGGGAGCTGATCAACTGAGGCACCAGCTGCTCCCCTGTGACCAGAGCTGGGGCTGAACTTGCCCAGAAACCTTGAGGAATAAGAGATACCCAAGGCTGGCAAATCCAGAAGTGATTGTGGTTTTTCACACCCATGCTAAAGAGTTTACTCTGCAGATGAACTCAGAGGAAGAGCCCAGAGAGGCTCTAGGTTCCCACACACCAATTCTTCTCTGTGCAATTATTCAGGAAGCTTGCAGTTTGCTACACTTGCACCAATGCTGCAGTGCAGGGACCAGGGCCGTGGCCTTTGCAGGGTCCCCAAGGCCAGGGAGCAGAAGCACAGCCAGCTCTCCTGTCACCCAAGCGCTGTGCCAGCAGGGTTCCCACAGCACACAGGACCAGGCTGTGGTTCCCCAGCCGCAGAGCGGGATGGGAGCTTACCTTGCTCTGCAGGCTTTTAATCTGCAGATTTTGCTTGTCCAGCTTGTACTGCTGCTGCTTGATCTTCTGCAGGAGCTCCTCGATTCGCAAACTCTGCACACCCATCAGGGACTGTGTGGTGAAGAGCCAGGTGAACCCTGCAGCTCTGGGGAGACCCAACTGTGCTGCACACACTGCAGGGAGCCAGTCCCCCAGCAGGGCTGGTCCCCGCGGGTGCTCCCGGTGCCTGTCAGCCAGTCCCCACAGGCACTCCCGGTGCCCCCAGGACCATCACCCCTCCCCACCGCTCTCCTGAGGCCCAGCCCCACCCGCTGCTCCCGTTACCCCGGGAGGGTCGGGTCCCCCACGGCAACTCCCGCGGCCACTCCCGGGAAAGGGGGGACCCCTCCCCGCTTCCCCCAGGTCGCTCCCGGTGCTCGGGGGGGTTGGGTCTCCCCTCTCACCCCCCCGGGGCGGCTCCCCCCGGGCTGCGGGCGATGCTCACCTGCAGCGCTCCCAGGTCCTTGGCGCTCTGGTTATGGGCCGGACGCGCCTGTAGCGCCTGCCGGACGCGCCCCTCCAGCCGCTCCAGCCGCCCCTGGATCTCGGCTTTGTCGGCCGCCACCTCCTCCAGGCGCTGCCGCAGAGCCTCGGAGAGGTTGAGGAGCTGCCGGCCGCGGCCCTCCAGTTCCCGCACGCTGGCCCGCAGCCGCTCGCCCCGCTCCTGCGCCTCCCGCAGCAGCCGCCCCATGGAGCTGTTGTGGGCGCTCAGGCGGCTGCCGAGCTCCCGCATCTGCCCCTTGGTGCGGTCCGCGTGCTCCTTCAGGCCGTGGCCGAGCTGCAGCAGCCCGTGGGCGATCACGTTCACCTCGTCCCAAGAGGCGAACTGCGCCCGCCGCTCCTTGCCGCCGCCCCCCGCTGCGGGTCCCACGGCCGCCGCGGCGCACAGCAACAGCGCTGCCCCGGCGAGCTGCATAGCTGCCCGGCCACCTCCCGATGCGGGCCCTGCCGCCGCGCCCCCGCTTTTATCCCCGCCGCCGCGAGGAGGGTCCCGCCACCGGCCCCTCCCCGCCCGGCCGCCCGCCCGGCCCCGCCGCTTTGTTCGCCCTCCCCGCGCTGGCCCCGGGCTCTCCGGCCGCCCCGCACCCGCCATCCCGCACCCTCCATCTCGCATCCGCCATCCCGCACCCGCCGCTCCGCACCAGCCGCCCAGGGCAGCCTCGCCGCTGAGTCCATCCCGCGCCCATCCCGCACCCCAGCCCCATCCCATCCCTGCCGACCACCCTGCCCTGGGGACCCCCGTCCCCACCAATCCCTGCCTCTTGGTCCCCCTCCGTGGAGCCCCCCGCCGTGGGTGCTGCCCCACCCTGTGCCTGCACCCGTGTCCTCTCCCTGGCTATGCCCTGCTGGGAGCCGCTGGCCTGGGGGTGGATGGATGCTGCAGGCACAGGGGTCCCAGGCCGTGCCCTAATGGGTGCTGGGGGCTCCAGCGTGGGTGCCTGCTGTGGGTGCTGGTCTCTGTTGGGTGGCTCCGGCCCTGGCATGGGTGCACGCTGCAGGTGCAGGGCTCCCGGGTGGTGCTCTGCAGGATGCTGCCAGCCCTGGGGAGGGTGCATGCTTGGGGTCAGCTCCTCTGCGCACCTGGGGGGAGCAGGACGCTCACTCCTCTAAACGCCCCCAGTCTCTGAGAGCGCCAAGGATGAATTCCTCCCCCCTCTAAGGCTTCAGTCATCCACCTGTGAAAAATGTGCATCTTATTTAACTTGCAAGTGTCTTGGACTCCAGTTACCAGCTCTACCCTCTTGTCCTGCCTTTTTCCACTGGCTTAAAGGGATTTTCAGTCTGTTTTTTTCTCCCCATGAAGGAATTTCACACACCGTGATGGAGCCGCTCTCAGCTCTTGTCAGATAAGAGCAGATGGAGCCCTTCTGCTCCCTCCCCGCCGGGTTTTTCCTCCTGCCACCCCAGCACTCAGTCCCTCCTCTACCAAGCACATTCTAGAGCAGGAAGCTTCGGTCCCATCCGCACTGTCTTTAGGGGTGAAATCCCTGCATCCCACCACTTGCTGGGCCCTGCCCATGTGCCAGGCTGATGGCGAGCACCCGAAGGATCAGGGCTGCAGTGGGGGCTTGTGCCGAGCTCACCTCCACTCAGCCCTGGTGAAGCCCGCAGCAGTTCTGCCTCCATCCCACCACCACCACTCCCAGCCCTGCACTTGGGCATCGCCCGCCTGTCCCGGGGAGAAACCTTTTCATCTTGTCCAAAACTGCCTGGCAGCAGGATTTACCCTTCCAGGAGTCCCCGTGTCACCTGGGGGTGCAGGCAGGGTGGTGACATGGACGCTTCCCAAGGGCAGCGGCCATCGGGAGCAGCTTTCCCACCCTGCACAGCTCTCCCCTGAGGATTTTTTGCCAAAAGTCTGCATTTGTGATCTGCCACTCCTTTTAACTGCAGTTTTGCAGAGCTGAATTTTAAGCCCAGCCTCTCCCATGGCACTCAGCCTTGTAGAAGCGCTGACATGTGTACCCAATGCTTCCACCGGCCAAAATTATTTCCTTGTGCCCAAGTAGGTAACTAACATTCAGGGTTTCCCAGCTTTTTCCTTTGCGGGATAAACTCCCTGTTGTTGGGAGCAAAGCAGCTCTTTGGTGTAGGAGTGTTTATGTACAAAGGTGTATGAGGCTCCTGCAGAAATAAACACCAGCTGCCGCTTTCTTGGTCTTCTGGCCCTGAGCCGTCTCCAAGCATTTCCCAAGCTGCTGCTTGTGGGAAAGGTGAGTGAGAGGCCTCGGGGCACACACCCAGCGAAGACAGCACTGGGAGGAGTCACAGAGGTAGGAGCTGAAGAAGGAAGAATTTGGGAAATTTCAAACGGCGCAGAGTCCAGAGAGCACCCAGCCCTCCCTGCCAGCAGGTGCTTTCTCATTTATTTCATGATCAGAAGTTTTTCAAATGAGGGAAAATGAAAAGAAAAAAAAAATTGGAAACACCACAGGGGAAAAAGAAACAACAAAATATGTGAATTGAGGTTGGGGGGGGTCCCCTCTGCACTCACCCCGCTGCAGTTGCTGGAGGGGAGCTGGGGATGTGGTGGGGGTGGGGGTGGTGATGGGGGGGTCACCCCGCAGTAGGGTGAGAGCATCAGGCTTCACTGCAGGGCCTGGGGTCCCTGCGTGGCACCTTGGGGTGCACCTGGCTGGCCTGTGCCCCCTGGACCCCTAGGGCATGCCAGATCATAGAGTCATAGAATCATTAAGGTTGTAAAAGACCTTGAGGATCATCAAGTCAAACCATCAACCCAACACCCCCAGGCCTCCTAAACCATGTCCCCAAGTGCCACATCTACACGTTTTTGAACACCCCCAGGGATGGTGACTTCCCCACCTCACTGGGCAGCCTGTGCCAATGCCTGACCACTCTGTCAGTGAAGACATTTTCCCTAATATCCAATCTAAACCTCCCCTGACATAGCTTGGGGCTGCTTCCTTGCATCCTGTCACTAGTGACTTGGGAGAAGAGACAAACCCCCACCTCACCACAACCTCCTTTCAGGTAGTTGCAGAGAGCAATAAGGTCTCCCCTCAGCCTCCAGGCTGAACACCCCCAGCTCCCACAACCTCTCCTCATAAGACCTGCTCTCCAGATGTTTTACATCTGCCCCCACCAAGGGACAGATCTGCCACAGTACCCACCACCGCCCCGAGTGCTGGAGGGGCAGCCACACCTCTGCCAAAAATTCCCAGACAGGGTCGTCCCCTCCAAAACCATGAAAATTCTTCTTTTCATCTTGGTCCTGACAGTTTTGGCATCCCAGGAGAGAGCAAGCTGGCAGGAGCCATGCCTGCAGAGCATCCTGTGAGCCCTCTGAACTGGGAAACACCAAACCCCAAGTCACTGGGGCAAACAGGGAAGCACAATTTCATGTGTTGACTATTGCTCAGGTTAATGACATCAGGCGAAATGAATCCTGTGTGCAGCTCCACTCCCCGCCCTGCTGTTACCCAACACTGGAGCTTGTATTGGGAAATGACAGGGTTATGCCAGGTACCGAAGCAGACGTGTTCTCACTGGTTATTTTCCACATTTGCAGTGTTTGTGCTGAGGCAGGAGAGCGGTAATGTAAGAACCCGAGGCCTGTTGAGAAGCCACATGATTTATGCATTTTCCTTTGGCTGTACTTTCCTATTGGGACATCTCCAATTTGCCCTGAGAAATATGAATTTTGAATGTACACAAAAGAAAAGTCCCCTGAGGCCCTGAGCTACCCCGGGGTTGTGAATGACCACGGGTCAATGGGAAGGTGTTCTCTGCAGAGCCGGATGCACTTGAGTTTAAATAGAGCTTAAAATGGCCTCGCCAGTGGGGATTGATCTCTCAGGGCATTTTTCTGTGCCCAGAGGGAGCCCTGGTCTTCCCTGCGTGGAAAAGGGCTGCGGCCAAAATCCCCAGGGGTCCCAACTGCCCAGCTCAGTTTGGGGCTGGGGAAGGGCCGAGGTTTGCTCCCGGGGGGATGAAGGACCTTTTATCCTGCACATCAGAGTGCACCCCCAGGAGGGACCCCACAGGGACCCTGCCCCAGCCCAGCAGACCCTGCAGCCTTTGGGGCACTGGAGCAGCCCAGGGAGCAGCAGGGCACAGTGGCCCTCAGGGCTGCCCCCCATGTGCTTCATTGGGGTCCCCCTGGCTGGGGTCATCCCCTGGTGAGGGAACAGCAGGCTCCAGAGGAAGTTATTTTTTGTGGACGTCTCTCTGTGGGAACAGGGGTCTCTCCCATCCCCATCCCCATCCCATCCCATCCCCATCCCATCCCCACCCCTATCCCGTCCCACCATCCCATGCACGGCAGGCTGCCAGTGGGCAGGCTGTGATGGGTGTCTTCGTTCTCTGCCTTTCTCCATCCCACTCCTTCCCACACTGACCCACTGGGTCACTGTGTGAAAGTTCAGCCTGGTCTGAACTCACATGAATTCCTGCAGCTGCTCAGCCCCAGCCCGGGCTCACATCACTGGGAGGGGTGGGAGAGATGCCAGTTGCTCACAGCTTTGCTTTGTTGTTGGAAATGGCAGGCATAAGGGAGACTCCGATGAGAGGGGAATAGGGCATATGTGAACTACACCGTCACCGCTTCAGGAATAAATTTAGGTTTTCCACAGGAGCCATTATTCTGATTCAGCAGAGGTCGGGAGACTTCCAACAGGGATTTCCTACTGGCCCCTGGCTGAGCGCAGCAGCACATCTCACCCAGACAGTCACTGGCAGCATTCCCAGCCGGAGCAGGCACCCCGTCGCCTTGGTCTCCACTCAAACCTGGTTCTGGCAGTGACTTATCGCACACCTGTGGGCCCCAGCCCTGCTAGCGAAACAGTTCTGCCTGCTGAAAACCCCACACGCTGGGGTCACTTATTCCCACTTTGCCCAAGCACAAGCTTTGCTGGACCAGAAACACCCTCACTCCCTTCTCCGGAGTGGGGCTGTGTGGCTCCTGGCCTTGGCACATGGCGGCGAGGGAGCAGCCTGGCTCCTGCAGCCAGCCCAGACCTCCTTGGCAGCCAGGCTGGTCGTACCCTGACCCTCATCACCCCGAAGGGATGGTGACAGAGGGGTGGCATGGGTTGCCTGAGCACCAGCCTTGTCCTTCCCCAGGGCCAGGGACACCCCCTCATCCCCATCAGCAAATTTGCAAAAGCTTCTGCTCTTGATGGTGCTGCTTCTTGAGCAGAGATGAATTTCTAGGCAGGGTGAGTCAGAAACATGGAAAATTGGTTGCAGCCATCCACCTCCAGTGAGGACCAGCTGCATCGGGAGCTCAATCATGTCACCTCGGCTCCATTCCCATCCTCTCTCCTCCAGCTTTCCCAGCCAGCACAGGGCAGCCCAGGGTAAACCACTGGCAGCCCAAGCAAGGGAGAAGACATCGCTACCTGGACTGCAATGATGTCCCCTGCAGACTCTGGAGGACAGGGTGAGGGTTGCAGCCACCCTGGGGTTCCTCTGACCCAGGGAGGGTCCCAGGCACCGTTAGCCCAGAGCAGGGAAGCCTGTTTTCACACTTGAAAAGCTGACATAAAAGGCCCGTGATACTCTTGATCCAAGCAGCCTCTTCATTTTCCTGGTGGGGCTGGATGAAGGTTACACAAGTCTTTGCTACCATTTATTCTTCCTGGCATCCCAGGGCTCCTCAGGGAGCGCTGGAGTTACTGTGTAAAAGGTCACACATGCCACCAGGCAGGAAACCGAAGGGCTTGGGTTAACGTGGGAGGCTTGGCAGCTGGAGAAATCCGACCCTTATTTTTACAGTCATCTCTCGATTTAAACATGCGTTTTGAATTAGGGCCTCTTGCTGCCTGGGCTCGCACACAGCTCATCGGTGCAGGAAGCTCCAGGTCCCCAGGGGATGGGGCTGCCCCTTAGAATCATAGAATCGTTAAGGTTGGAAAAGACCCTTAAGATCATCAAGTCCCACCGCTAACCTATCACTGCCAAGTCCCTTGGCACTCTCGGTTTGCTCTGAGCCTGTGCAGGAAGCGCCAGACCACTGAAACCAGGGCTGGGCTCAGCTCCCCCAACAAGACAACAGTGGCTTCCCTTTTATTAACAACAACCTTTGGCTAGTGACAGAGGCAGTGGCTTTGGAAGAGCCTTTGATGGGCACGGGGGTGACAGGGGATTTCTCCAGATATTTTCTGAATGTCCTTTTATTTCCTTCACTGTTTCTGGAAGGAGATGCCCAGAGCCTCTGGAAGGAGAGAGCCACTGCGGCAAGCATGAGTGGAGCCCACAGTGAGTGCATCTGCAGCCCCATTGTCACTCCTGGCTGCCCGTCCCCTCCTCTGCGATGGCAATGGTTCTGGCTCAGCTCAGCACTTATCAGTCAGTGTCTGCTGGTGGCCATGACCCCTCCATGCTGCTGGCACGACCCCTCGTGGGCTGGATCTCCTGACTCAGCACAAAAGGCTTTTTTGGCTGTGCTGCGTGATAAACCTCAGGGTCACTTCTGCTGCCCAGGAAGGTTTTTAGCCACCCCAGGATGTGCAAGACAGGTGACTGTGCTGGCCCTCGGGGACTTGTGCTCCTGTCCGGCATCTTGCTGGGTGAGCGTGGGGTAAGGGCTGCTTGGCCTTCTGAGCTCTCCCGCACACTGCATTCCTCTCTCACTTTGCTCAGGAGGTTGTTTCCCACCGCCCCCTTCCCTCCCGGTGCTGGGCAGGTCCCCGTCCCCGGTGTGAGCGGCTCAGAGCCAGGGCTGGTCCAGGGCTGGGGTGATGCAGCCGCCAGGCTTGGCTGTGCTGCACCGCAGCAGCCACATCACTCAAGGGCTCCATGGGGTCCCTGCCTGTCCCTGCATCCCCACGAGGCCACGGCTGCTTTTCCCCCCAGGAAGGGACCTGCTGGCTCCCGACACCCATAGGAGAGGGCTGGAGCTTTAGACGAGGGGATGCCAGGGGAGACACTCCTCATCCAGCCAATGCAGGGGAAAAGCACACAGGCTTTTGGGGACAGTCCTGAAAACCCCAGCTGGGGTTCAAACCTCTCCCCAGACCCTTCCTGCTCTGTTCATGACTAAGAGACATGATGCTTGGGCTTCCTGTCCAGCTCCAGTGGCCGAAGCAGAGGCAGAGGTAGGCCGTGCCTCAAGAGACTGGGCAAGGTAGCGGTGACGTTTCTTAGCCTGCCCAGCCAGCTGCATCCAAACTGTGTACTCAGCTGCATTAACAAGGTGTCCGGGAATACTGGCCTCAGGATGTGTCTGGGAAGTTGTGATATTTCCTACTGCTGCAGAAGGTTACATCGAGAAGGTAAGGGGAATGGAAGGGACGGCACGGGCTCTGCCGGGGTGGGGGGCCAAAAAGAAGTGACGAAAACAAGGCTTTCCCTGTCATTAGCATTTTCCAATAGGGTATATAAATATAACTTAATCTTTAGCTTAGATTTTTCTGCATTTTCACCCTCGGATTCTGGATTTTTCCCCACCCCACAGGACATGCAGGCACTAGGTCATGAAAATCCCACTGCTTTCTGTTTACTGCAGTGAAAACCTGAAAGGAAACGGATGAAAATTCCCCAAAGCTCCAAAAGTTCCAGCAGCCCCTTTCCCAGCCGCCTTGCTAGTGAAATAGCAGTGGTGGCTGGGAGCCCAGCAGGCTGCAGGGGGACTCCTGATCCCCAGGGGAGCCAGGGGGCTGGGAGGTGGGAGCTGGCCCCATTTCTAGCCCTGGCACTGTCCCCTGCTGTGACAGTGACCTCGGCTGCTTCTTGGTTTCCTTAGCTGTGCAATGAGCATTTTGCTGCCTGTGGGGCAGACCTGAGCTCTCCACGGGCACAGCAGCCCCATCCCTGCTGCGGGACTTGGTTCTGCAAGTAGGAGCTGCCCAGCACACAGCACCCACAGGTCCCACACCTGGGGCATCCTGCACCCAACTTTGCCTTACGTCCTCCTCCATGGCCCAGAGAAGGAGCTTGGGTAGGGCTGGGACAGAGCAACCTCTGTCTAGTTTGATTTTCTTATGAAAAACAAATGTTGTGGGGTTTTTACCTGGTGTAGACAGATGTTTCAATTCATGGAACTTTGCTCGGCAGACAGCAACAAAGCTGGAGCGGATCCAAGCCTGCGTCTGAGTTCAGATGCTCACGTCAGACCACCTCACCCACCCGGCACCGAGCATGTGCCCTTGGAGCTGCCCCGGTTTGGCACCTGGTGATCCCCCCACCGCAAGGATAACCATCTACCTAGAGAAAAAAATCCCAATGCCAAGAACCCACCTACGCAGCTCAGGAGTGCCAGGAAAATGCTTCCCCTTTGCAAAGTGCAGGGAAAAGGTAAATCCTGAGCATGGTCCAAGAAAATCCCCCCCACCAAAAAAAAGGAATCCAAAATGGGACGTTTCCCATCAAAGTAGCTGAGGATGCCATGATCATCGTGGTCGGTGGTGACCCCTCAAGATCATGGAGCACCACAACTCCATTTCAGCCAAAAAATAGGGTTTGTGTTCATAGAATTATAGAATGGTTTGGGTTGGAAGGGACCTTTAGAGGCCATCTAGCCCAGCCCCCCTGCAGTGAGCAGGGACATCTTCAACTCGATCAGGTTGCTCAGAGAGGTCAGGCAAGTGTCACTTTAAAATTGCAGCCTTGGGGTTCCCTTCTGCTACCTGGCCATCTCCCAAATCACCCAAATTGATACCCTTGGCCAGGCAATATCTTCCTTTGGGAGAAACCCTCAGGGAGGGCAGGGTCAGAGTGCAGAGGGGGGCAGTGGGTGGGTCCCAGCCTTGCATGGTGCCTCTGGGCAAGGACAGAGCCGAGGTAACCCTGGGTGAGTCACCAACCTCCAGGTGATTTTCCATGTGTTACATATTTGGGAGGATTTCTGTTTGATGCTGCAAGAATGAATGGCAGGTGGCACAGACAGGCAGGGCAGGGAAAACCTCATCAGCGTACCTTGCTGTGGAGCTCTGCATTCATCGGCATTTTCTCCAGACCAACAAGAGACCAGCAGTTTCTGGTGCATATTTCTCCTCCTGGTGTGTGGCTCCCCAGGGACACCCCATCACCAGCCTCACCTGGGACTCTGCAGAAAATCTGAATATCATCAGGAACATGGTCTTGCAGCAGGACCGGATGCCTTCCTGGGTCTCAGGGATGCCTCAGACGCTGTTGTGCTAAAGGAGAGGGTTTGCCCTTTAGTCGGCGCAGCTTATGGGTTGTGCTGGGCAGCTGTGGCACTGCCGACACCAGGCTCGGCCCCCCCGGCGTTTTCCTCCACCTCTGTTAGTGTCCTGGCAAGTCCCCAGCCATGTCCAGGTGCAGCACATGGGTGTTCGCAGCCACTGGTGACACATGGGCAGCCTTGCAGGGCTGGGAGCCACTGGCACCGACTTGCTGCTTTCCAGACAATGCTGAGCCTCACTGAGATGTTCACGGCTGCTCCCCACACTTTATGGGGGAGACCATCACCGCAGCCTCAGGGCTTTGGTGAAACCCGGCTGCGCAGCCAGCAGGGCCGTTCCACCACCTCACAGGGAGCCTGGGCGCAGCTCATTCACGCAACTCCTAAATGACCACATCCTGTAAATGTTTGCAATCCCCTGCTTGGAGCTCGTTGAGGTGATTTTGGGGGACATCAGTGGGAAAAGCAGGTAGGAGGGCTCCTGCCCTGGGATGGTGTCTTCCTCTCTCCCAAATCCCTCTAATACCCTGAGCTGGTGCAAGGGATGGAGCTGCACCTGGCTCTGCACCTCCTTTACCCTTGGACTTCAGTATGTGGTGCAAAAATAGCTGTCAAAAAGGAGAGAGGTGACCTTTGTCATTTGAATAACTGTTTGCTTTGTCAGCACAAGCACAGCGTGTTTGGGGATTTTGTGGAAGGTTCCAGGGGCTCTGAGCCAGGACCAGACAATTTTCCCTCTCTGCAGCAGCAGCCATGAACCGCACCAGGAATGCGCCCTCCTAATCCCTGCGCAGGGAGGCATTCGGGAGAGGAGGTTCCTTCCAGGGAGTGTGAGTGGAGACTCTCGGCTTCCCTGTGTGTCTGCATGCCAAAACACTCCCCTGTTTGGTTGCCTGACCATGGGAAGGGAAAGGGGAGGTTTGCAAGGATGGAATGGGATGGGGTGGGGATGGGATGGGGTGGGGATGGGATGGGATGGGATGGAAAGGGATGGGATGGGATGGGATGGGGGAGGCTGCAGGGTGGGGTGAGATGGAATAGGAAGAGGGAGGTCACAGGTGTGTGATGGGAAAGGGGAAGCTGCAGGGGTGGGAATGGACTCAGGAATACCACAAGCTGTTTCGGATTTAATGGCAAATCCTCACATCATGCTAGTCTTTCAAACGCACAAAAGCAAAAGCTGAAACATTGCCCTCAGGGGCTTGAGCAAGGTGCTCAGTTTCTTCTGCCACAGGAGGGACAAATGGGGCTCCTGGGGGAGCTGAGAGCCTGGGGGCCTGGAGAGCAGAGAACAAGGTGGCCAGCTAGGCCAGGACCCCCTGGCTGTGGTGGGGACACTGAGCCCCTGTGGAGCACTACTGCCCGCAGCTAAGTACTGCCAGACCCCAAGGGGTTCAAACCCGGGAAGGGCAGCTAAGGAGGGTCGTCTGGAGTGCCCGCAGAGCTACATGATGCAACACGGGGGCGGGCTGGGGGCTGGTGTGGCGGGATGGGTTCACTGGCCAGGGTATCACCCCAGCAGCACCCAGAGAGCTTCCACAGCCTTTCTGGCCCACCTGAGATGCTGACTCACAGGTGGCACAGCTCGACACAGAGTAAACAGCCTGAGGTCAGGAGCAAGGACGGCAGTGGGCAGTGATGCTGAGCCATGGCACCACCCACCCCTCGCCTCCCCTGGGCGGGCAATCCAGCAGCGATGGGCCTCTCAGCAGCACCCACAGGTGCTGGCTGGCAGCAGCCCCACAGTGAGTCCGTCCCCAGCTTTGCTGTGCCACAGCAAAGAAGAAACCCTCCCCCCTAAAGGCATTTCCCAGTTGAGGGGGTGTTTTCATCCTGGGACAGGACCAGGCAATGCTGCAGGGGCTCTGCCACCATCCTGCAAACTGGTCCTGACTGACCTCGGGGCAATCCAGTCCCCTCTGGTAGATGCAAAGAGACCCTGTCCTGGTGCCATGCCATGGCCCCGACCCTGCTGGGTGGGTGTGCCAGCCAGGGAGCCACCAGGCCATCTGTCACCCAGGGGATACTACAGCCAAAAAGAAATTAAGCTCCCAGTTGCCCATGCCAGCAGGACTTTGATGCAGAACAGTGGGCAATTTCAGGCTTTGCAAAGCCCACAAAGGTTTTGCTGTCCTCTCTGATTTCACTTGGAAGGGGCTTGGAGAAGGCAGGACGCCACAATGATGGGCAGTCATGTAAAAGCCAGCAACAGCCAGCAGGCTCGGGCAGACAGCCTGGCTGGGACACAGCCCTCACCTTTGGGTGCCTGCAGTGGAGGTGGGTGCGAGCGGCCGTCGTGCTCAGCGGGTGTCCTAGCTACAATTCCCCAGGCCGAATGTCTACGTGGGGCTGAGCCGAGCAGCTCCCTTGCCTGCGGTGCCTGCACCGACCAGGTCACCCTGACATACAGCGAGTGCCTTAGGTCTCAGACACGGCTCCAGTGCTCCAGATGGCTTCTGGGGAGGCAAATGTCACCCCTCATTTACATTACCCTGACAACATCCCCCATGACTGACCAAATGAATCGTATTCCCTAATTAGCACAGTTATTAATGACATCAGGACAGGTTTGCAAAAGGCAAGTTCAGAGCCCCTGTGCCTGACAGCAGGGCAGCAAGTGGGATGGTGGGACCATCCCACACAACTGGGATGTCCTCTGTGTCACTCAGGGGAGTCCTGGCCACATCTGGACCCTGGGAGCAGGGACATTCCTGGGTACTGGCTGGGTTGGATGGGCTAGGCGGGTGCCATGGGAGCCATTGCAAGGGGATGAGCAGCACCATGTTGTCCCCAGTCTTCCCCCATGAGCCAAGAAACTGCCCTTGGCTCATACTCAGGCAAATCCTAAGGGAATCAGGACCTTTGTTATTCAGGCCAAGACTCCTGGGGATGCCAACATCTGGATGTTCAGGGTGAGAGAGGTGAGAGGGTCCTGCTGTGCATAGGAAACTGTGCCGGCCATGCTACAACGCTGCCCCTTCCCCAGCCCCCAGGTCGCTCCGGCTCCTGCCTGCGAGCCAGCGGCTCTGCAGCCTCTTTGCCGTATGTAGGGCATCCCCAGGGTGCCTGCAGCAGCTTGTGCGTCGCCAGAGCTCCTGCCGCTTCTGCTCCCCATTGAGCGCTTGGAGAGGTGCCTAATTCATCCTTTCAGAGCAGAGATAAGATGGATTAAGGCCTGCTGAATGCTTGCCAAAAGAATTGCCATTAGGCCCTGGAGAGCTTAATCTCCACCAGACTAAAAGCAGACAGGCTGCACCACAGCTAGTCCTGTCTGCCAGGGGATAAACACCCAGTGCAGGATTTCAGGAAAACCTTTGGAGGCTACAAAATGCATCCCAAAGTGTACGTGCTGTCCAGAGCACCCAAGGCTGGGTGTCAAGCCCCACGCTCCCCCTGGGCACCCAGGGGTGACGTAGCTGAACATGATGCAAAGGACCGTGTTGGCTGCTTGCAGTTTCAGACACCCCCATGCCTTGGACCTCCTTTTCCATGAGCTCGTCTCCGAGGCTCCTCCATCCCAGCAGTGTTATCTCCTGCAGATTAGCTCTCCGAAGCTGTCCTTGCTTGCATGCTTCTCAGCTGACTCACATTTGTTATTTCCTGCCCTTACGTCTGATTTCCTTTGCTGTCCTCGCACTACTCCTCCCCAAGGTCCAGCTCCTCTCCAGGTATCCCTGACCCCGATACTGCCTGGGGACCAGGTCATTCCCCAGCCTCCAGGCTGATTTCGGAGGGTGGTGATGTCCCTTCCCACGGAGCTGGAGCACTGTGGGGGGACAGAGTTCCCTCTCCCCGCTGGTGATGGCGGACAACCCCAAGTTCACCCCAGGCACTGCCCAGCACCCTGCCCACGGACACCTCCATGGCCACATGTGGGGCTGGGGTCAGTGCTGTGCCCAGCCTCACCACCCACTTGGGGAAGACAGTGCCAGGCCAGTGACTCACCATTGCCTGGGAAGAGGTGGTGAGACTGACCTGGGGTTTTGGACCTCTTTGGAAAGCTGGGACAGGCAAGCTGGTGTTTGCGTTTTAGTCAAATCTTGGTGGTGAGCAGCAGGGTGTGTGCTGGGTGCCGGCCACCATGGGGCAACTGGCCCCAATGGCTTCAGTCTGCAGCCTCCATCTCTCAGAATCCAGGAGAGAGGGAATGGTCCCTGTCAACCGCATCCTGCTGGAGATGTCCAGCTGTCCAGCCATCCCATGAAGGGGATTTTTGAGTTCATCTTTCTGCTGGACCCTGGGCAGAAGCAGGGCACTGGCAGCATTCTGGGGCAGCCCAGGAGGGATGGGGCTTATCGTGCCTCTGCCCTGGAAGATGCTGACACCCCCAATGCCATTTCCTTTGGGCTTTTGTGGCTGGGAGGGACCTCACCAGCATCCCTCTCCCACCAGTACCATGTGGGTAAGTCAGACACTATTAATGAACTAAAACCTCCAGCCCCCAGCCCTGAGCCCTTCCCTCCGGTTCCTTGGGGCGCTCCTTGTCCCCAGCTTCTTTCCCACAGACAATGAGCCCTCCATCTTCACTGCTGTCTCCCCCCAGCCCTCCCACAGCCATCCTATCCCCTTCCTTGCCTGTCCCGTGCCCTTGCGTCCCGCCAAGCCGGTGGCTCCCTCTGGCCAGAGGAGCGGACTGAGCCTGGGCACCACTCTCCCCTCTCTGCTGGCATGACGCAACCCAGACTCTGTCAGCAGTGACACGCTGTCCCAGCCAAGCAAACACAGCTCAGAGCCTCATGTTGCATTGCAACAGCCTGCACGGCCCTGGCACTCACAGCCAGGGACAGCCCAAGCCCACATCCCACAGCAGACAGGGCTCCAGCAGCGGCAGCTCCTCTGGTGCAAGAGCCATCCCAGCATCCCACTGGGGCCACTTTCTGGCAGGGCTGGGGCCAACCACTGAGACAGGCAAGGGAGGGCTGAGCTCTCACAGTTTTCCCGACACAACCTGGGATGCAGGGGACCTGCATCTCAAACTGTCCCCGTCCCCACCGGTGTGGCAGGAGCCCCATGCTGAGCCCAGCCGGGGCCCCATGGTGTCGCTGCATCCTTGCCTGGCTCTGTGCCTGCTCTGCCCTGTCCCCTACTCTGTCGCCCATGGCAGAGCAGGGCTGCTGGGGACACAGGAGGGCATTAGCTGATCCCCCAGGGGCATTTTGATGCCACCCCTGCACTCCCTGGGGACACAGCAGGCACATGAGAAAGGGCTGAGGCCAAAGTGAAGCCATGAGATCCATGAGGCACCGGGCACTGGGACTGTCCAGACTCACAGGATAAGCCAAGGCACCAACATGATTTGGAGCAGGACTCAAGGGCGCTGGCTGCCCTAGAAGTGGTGATGCAGGGACCGTCATGGCCAGAGCCACCACTGCCGAACCAAGCTGGAGGTGGCAGCAGCATGGCTGGGGTGTGATGCCAGGGTGCGGGAGGAGGCGGTGAGCAGTGATGAGCCGATGTAGGTGAGAGTTAAGCTGCGCTGGGGAAGCTGAGCCTTCCCCATGCTCTCTTGATGTAGTATTTGCGGGAGCAGCATGTTCCAGCAGTGCCATAAACACTGGGAAGGAATAAACTTGCCTTTATCTGCCTGTGGGGCCTTGGGACCATCTAAATTAGGAAAGGAGGGAAAAAACAACAAACCCAAAGGGTTTGTTTTCTAGCTGAGCAGAAAACAGATCAGAAGCTGGGAGGGGGAAGTTCAGCCCAGACAGGGGCAGGTGGGAGCCAGGGCACCTCGCCTGGCCCTGGTGCCACCCCGGATCCACTGGGGACCCTCTCCCTGCCCTAGAGCCAGCTTCTGCCTGGGAGCACGTGCCCAGGTCAGTGTCCCTGGTCACAATGGGCAATGGCAGCTCTAGCATCACCCTCCTCCCAAGGGCGGCAAAGGAAGCTTAACCAGGCTGGAAGGCTCTGGCATGGAAACGATGGGGGTGTCTGCATGCCCACACCCTTCCTGTGCCCCTGCCCTGCCTTTTTGGGCAACCTACTTGGAGCTGTGTCTCCTCTCCTGGGCCCCTCACAGCCCTTCACTGTGCCAGTCCTCCAGCAAGGGCCTATGTGCCATTGCTTCAGGAGTCACCCTTGTATTAGAATCCCAGCTGTAAGTCACTGACCTGGCCTTAACTTGACTCAGTGCTGTTCCTTGCATGGGCACAAGCAGGTCCCCAACCCTCTGAACCCTGGCCCAGCACCTGGCATCTCCTGGGCATGGACTTAGTGTCACCTCACTTAAAATGAACTATTCTGGGTCATTTTCCTCACTGAAGATGCTGGTGTTGCAGAAACTGAAGTTCTCAGCCAGGGATGGTTATGAAAAGTTTCCATCCAGATTTTCCCAAACCCCCAGCAGGCTGTCACCCCTCTTCTTGCCCCTTCTGTCCCAAACCTGGGAATTTTTATGGTACCATCATCAACCTATTGCCACCCGTCATGAAACCCTCACTGCTAATTGCCACCCATCCCCAACACATCTGCCAACCCATCACCACCCATCACTAACCCATCACCAACCCATCACCACCCACCAACCCATCACTAACCCATGACCACCCATTGCCAGCCAATGCCACCCATCCTCACTGGGGACCAGACGCAGCTCCCGGCAGCGAGGGCAAGCTGTGGCCAGATCCTGCACAGCACTATGCAGGTGGCTATTGCAACAGTGCCTCTTGGTGAGGGTGAAGCACTGGTGGCAGTGTGCTGGGGGGAAGCCCTCCCATCCCCCAGGGTATTTTGGGCTCCCAGATCACAGCTCGTGTTATGAAAATCATAAATTATTAATTGCAGCTGGGAAATGAAAGGCTGCATGCTGCTGCCTGTGCAGACCCTCCATTCATCTCTGCGTGCTCTGCCCACTTAAAGCAGGTCTCGCATTTATATTTCATGAACGCGTCCCTCAGAAGCATGGTTTTACAGCAAAAAGAAATAATTCACACTCCGTGCGCAGAGCCCACATGGATGGCGTATGGCCCCAGGCATCCTTCTCCATCCCAGCCAGACCCGCATGCTGCTGCACAAGGAAACCCTGCCCAGATACTGGATCCTGCCTTCTCCTAAAATTTAGGACAATCGTTTAGGGCTTGTCCTGAACTTTGGAGGCAGGTGTGCCAACAAGCGTGTTGGCACAAGCCAACTCTCTTGAGACAGGTGCTGGGAGCCTGGCACATGGAAAGCCGACCTCTGAGGAGGTTGTCTCAGCCTGGAAAGCTTGTCTGGTCCTGAGCTCCTGCTGCTGGCCCATCAGAGCAAATCCACATCATGCCTCATTAAAAATCTGGGGCTCAGCCCAGGCACCCACCCCAGACATGATGCAATAGAGGTGGGGGGGCACCCACACAGCACCCAGTGGTCAGGGGACACCCCACGAAGACCTGTCCTGAAGAAACACCTCCCTGGCTCAGTGGTTTGGGCACCTGCCAGGTCCTGGGCTGACCTGGGACCTTTCCCTCCCCGCTGTGATGTGGTTTGGGGTCTCAGGCTGATGCTCTGGGTAGGACAAGTTGGGTTTGTGCCCTGTGCAGCTGCAAGCAGAGCATTCCTCCCTTCAGCACCCAGAATCGGCTGCCTCCCACGGGTGGTTGACAGCTCGGGTTCAGATCTCCTATCACCTGCTTCGAGGAGACTGTCTGCTTGTTTGTTCTTGCCTGAACCCTTTTATTAACCTGAATTAATACATCATTCAAACTGGCAGTGCCTGGCTCCCTCCATGCTCCCTCACAGCAAGGATGTTCGTTACAATTAGTGCCCGTGCAAGGGAATTACAGCAAAACTCCTGTGCTGCCAAGGTCCGGGGATGCTCTGCCAGTGGGACCCATGGCCCCAGGACAGGGCTGGGATAACGGCAAAGAGCCCGTTCCAATGTAGCTTGCTGGAAACAGGGGCAGATGTAAAACCCCTTGAGCCTCTGGGAGCACGGGGCAGTGCCACGGGGATTTAGTTCCCATCCAGCCTAGGGAAGATGGGGACAAACTCCTGTCTGTGCTCCAGCGTGGGTCAGTGGCTGCTGTTCATGGGATTTGGGTGGGACCCACCAAAAAGCTCCTTCCCCAGAGGAGACCCAGCCCTGCGATGGGTCGCCAGAGCCGCGGGCTGTCTCTGTCCTTGCCTGGGGTTTCCAAACCTGGTTGCACAACGCTGTAGCCATCCTGACCTGGGGCTGGGGCTGGTCCTGCTCGGATGGGCAGGGACATCCCATAGCCATTGGGCTCGTGGGGCTGTGACAAACCCTTCCCTCTCTCACCACCTGCCACCCCCTGCCCAAGATGAGGCTTTTCTTAGAGCTGAGTGGAAACACACAGAAACCCTTATCATATGAAGGGAGACGATGAGCCTGGCAGGGTCAAGGACCATTGCTTTGAGTTTTTTGCCCCTATTAGTGACCAAATGGTGGAGGGTACTGTGTCATGCAAAGCCCACGCAGCTCCATCCTCCTCCAAGCAAGAGCCCCTGCAACCCCTCCCAGCTCAGAAGCAGCATTAGAGGGGTGTTAATATGAGTGCCCGTGCCCCATGTCAGGGGTTTCCATCGGAGGTGAAATGATTGAAATGCAAAGTGCAGCCCGAATCTGGCTCCATCTGCCCAGGGTTTGTCCAAGCGCTGCTCAGGCTCCAGCCAGGTGCTCCCCGTCCTGTGTCCACACAGCACACCGCCATGGCTGCAGACACACAGATGGACAAAATGCTGCTGCTGAAGCTTTCAAGGGGCAGAAATGCCAGGGAAAGGCCAGCCAGACCCAGATTTTAAAACTAATTTATACCTGGACTTTTTCACTGGCTTTAGCACAAACTGTGATCCCTGCCAATGAGCCTCAGTGTGTCTGGATGCATTCAGTCATATCTGCATGGGGAGAACCCCCACTTTTCAATGTACTTCTGTAGCCCTTTTCCAACACCTTGGGTATCCAGCACAGTTTCTGTGCTGCATGTTCTCACTTGTTCAATGAATAATCAATTTAACTGTCATATGCACTGCTCATCGAGAAAGAAACTGCTTCTTGTTAAAGGTGTGAAACTAAGTCATGTGTGAAATTAGCTTAGCTCTTTGCTAAATCACCTGGGAATTGCTTTCAAAGCAATACAACCTGCCTGGATTCCCAAGAGCTCAGCCATTTTCCACACCAGCTACAGAAGAGGAAAATATTTTCCCAAAATACAGGAGAGGGGTGCTGGCAGCTCGCTAAGGGCTGGGTCAGGGAGGGGAGAGTGGTCACTGGGATGAGATCCCAAGCCATGTCCCCAGGCTTTGAAATACTCTGCCAGCCTGGGAAGAAATGTCCCAATGTCTGGGGGGAAATGAGGGTGGCTGTCCCCAAACAGTACTGGCGGGTCGCCCATGGCGGGTGGCCCAGGGCTGCAGCTCACCCTGGCCAGCCTCACCCCCAGGCTGCTGGTCCCACACACTGCAGTTTGTGGGGTTTTTTGTTTTGAAGAAAAATGAACTTCTGGGGTGGGATTTGCCACCACTCCAGGGATTTGGACATTAATTTCTAATGGGGATTAAGAATCCAAATCCCTTAAGCAGCTTTTGCAGCCCCATCCTTCACTCCCCTCGCAACAGAGACCCCCTGGCCAGCCCTGCTCCAGTGTGGACAGTGTCTGCAAAACCCCCATGTCAGCAGGGCCCTGGGCATGGTGGCATCCTCATTGCATCACCCAGGACCTGCTTGCCCTGGGGTGATGGAGACGCAGCTCTGCCCACCCCTGGGGGTGAGAGGCCAAAAGTAGCCTGGCTGGAGGGTCTTGCTGCCCAGCTCCATCCCCACTCCAAGCACAGAGCATTTGCTGGGGTTGCAGCCAGTGCAGCAGGAAGGGCTTTTATCATCCAAGACCAACAGGGACTTTGGTAAAAGCCCTGATACCCCCTTAAATGTCTTGGGTTCAACCGTGTCCCTGGAGTCACCCTTCCCTAAACCGCAGGGCTCTCAGCCTCTGCCCCACTCCACTGTAGGAGATCCTTCAGAAATGGAGGTTTGAGGCTGTTTCCCCCAGCATCAGACACTCCCCCCCAGGGCTGAGGAGCAAGTGCAATGTCTCTGCTGCAAGAATTCCTATAAATAGGCTGACACCATTTCCTTGCTTAACTACCAGGGACTTTTAGACTATTTCCCACTATATTTTGGGTTCTGCATGTTGCTTTCCTTCTGACTTCACCCTGGGCACACACCTCAGTGTCATGGTTTAATATGAGCGGAGCTTGCTGGAAAGCAGGGGATGGCTTCAAAAGCCCAACTTCAAGAGCAATAAACCCCAAAGGAAAGGTTGGCTTCCCATTTTGAATGGAGGGAAAGACTTTGGGTGTGCTGTTTCCACTGGAGGGCTGCCAGCAGCACGCATGGTGCTTTGCAGCTACCTTGAATGCCATGACAGGTAGCAGAAATCTGGCAGAAGGCAGCTGGCAGGGCTTCCTATCCAGCAGGACCCTCGGCCCTGGGGCTTGGCCTCAGCAGGGAGCTGGGGGCAAGCGTAGCCCCCAGAGGGGAGCTGGGTCCCTGGGGCATCCCTCACCCCATGCCCAGGGACAGGGGTCTGCACCATGGATGCATGTGGACCCCCTCCAGGATCCTCCCCACCAGGTCCTCTCCCCAGCTGGGAGATTTGGAGGAGAAAGGCATGAATTTGGGGGAATCCACCCTGGCTGTGCCCCGGTAATGTGGCAGGCTGTGTGAGAGGTGTGGGGGAGGGGTGCAGTCCCCCTCTGTCCCTTGGTGTGACAATGCTCCTTGTGCCATTAGCATCGCCCTGCCAGCTCCCCTGCAAAGAGCAGAGAGGAGGGGGATGGCCCCAGCGCATGCAAACCCAGTCCACCCTCACCCTGCCAGGGTGCCCTGGGACACCAGGGGCTCCTGTCCCCAAGGGCTTTGGGACATGGGGGAAGGCAGGGGCAGTCCCGAGCCTGATGCCAGCCGCACCATGGCCTCTGCACCAAGTCACGGCAGGAGGAGAATGAGCAAGTGCCCAGGAACCTCATTAGCAGCCCTCCCCATTAGTAACCGTCTCCATGGTGATGGAGTTCAGAAAGCCTTATTGCAGAGTGGCTCCTGCACTGAGCAGCCCCCACGGCTGGGCTCGGGCATGCCGGGGCCACGAGGTGAAAGGCTGCGCTCCTCGGGGTGCAGCACGGTTGCTCCCTTAGGCCCAGCAGAGCTCCCCATCATGCTGCGGGCAGCCACAGGGGTTGGGGAAAACCAGGGATGTCTTCATGCCATAGCCCTTCTGCCTCTCTGGTATCGCTGACCACTCCCAGGGTGGTGGCTGCTCTGCTCTCCTCTCCTCCTTGCCTTCCCAGTCTCAGCAGAGATCCCCCTTTAGCCCAGAGTTTGCCACTGGTCTCTGAAAAATCCTGCAAGACCCCAGCAATTTGGTCCTGCTCAGGCGTCCTTGCATCGTCCCAGGACAGCAGCTCCCATCACTCCTGGCTGCCCCCACACGTCACAGCATCTCATCACTTCCCACAGCGTGAAGGAGGTTCCCGCTGCCTTGAACCACCCACAACCACCCATGAAGTAAAGCCTGGTTTGGGGAAGGAGAGGAAAATGGGCTGCACATCATACCGTCGGGCTGCTTTCTGTGGTATCTGCATCCCCCATCGCTACCAACAGCCCATCTGCAGGCTCTGCCGTGCCTCTCCTGTGGAATCTCCACAGGGTTTTGTAACTGTAGCAGCACCTAAATGATTTGACAGGTCTTTCGCATGATGTGGAGTGGCCAGTGACCGAGCAAGATGATGATGGGCTGGTGCGGAGCAGAGGCCAGCGAGAGGAGAGTGAGCACGCACCTGCCGGCAGGGGGGTCTTTTCTGTGCCAGTGGCCATGGTGAAGCATGCCAGACTTTGCATTAACACAGCGATAAATGTCTGCAGGCACCTCAAACCAGGCAAAAACCTTCCTCTGCCCACTGGGAAGAAAAGGCAGCAGCTTCCTTGGATTTCCTCTGAAAAAATGCAACTCCAGACAAGCACACGTTTGAAAAATGTACATTTCCCAAAGGCATTTATTGAGCATTTAGGGCCCAAGACAGCACAGTTAAAGCCATGCACAGGCACCAGTGCTTTGGGGAACAGCTATTACTCACTTCACATCAAGCACGTGTGTAAATGCACTGTGAGACTGGGACTGACTGCAGCACACTTGGAGCAGTGTCTGCTGAGCCCCAGAGCCATGTGCTGGAGGTGATCAGAGGAGAGACCAGAGGCAACTGCACCAACCATTTGCTGGTGCAGCGTCCCATGGCAATGCTGAGAACAGAAATCCCTCAGGAGTCAGAGCCTGGGCTCACCAATGAGTTAGCAGCCAAAAAAGGCCAGGCACATTAGGTTCTTCTATCTAAAAAATATTCCAGATATTCATGGCTCTGCTTCATGCTATGCTGTGCCAGCCAAGCCCCCCCAAACAGGGGGAATGCATGGAAAGAAGAAATGCCAGAGAGATCATCTCCTTGTGGTTTGCACAAGCTCCTACCCCCGTTTCTGAGCAAGGAAAGCAGCAAATTTGGGGAATTTTGTCAATGCTGCCTGGCGAAATTCTCAGCTTGGTTGTAGGCAGTGAAAATCAGCAGCAAAACTGTACGCAGCTGGGGTGGTAACAACAGGCTGTGCTCAAAGAGGCATCCTTGAGCTTCCCAACACCATCCAGAGAGCATCTCTACCTCCCGCCCCAGCTCCCAGGGCAGAGTCAGCATCATTCACACTCCTTCCCACTGCTATCTGCTGGTGAATTGCTCCTGGTTCATTAGGTGACACTTCCGCTAGTCTTAGAGTGGGGACTGGAGTTTCTGCAGCGTTTCCCCACTTCTATGGAGGACTCACATCAGAAAGCTCAGGTTGGGGCCAGTTCCTTTGGTCCTGGGAGAGACCCTTCCCTCGGGGTGTCAGGAAGGGGAGTCACACAGGGGCAGTGCCGGGGACCCCTCTCCCACCTGGGATGGGACAAGCAGCTCACACCACAACACAAGGGATGCACCAGAGGTGGAAAAGGCACCTGGTTCTTGGCAATATGTTAATGGAAAGTTCAAGGTGGACAACGTTAATATGAAGTGTGATCTCCCAAGAAAGACTCCCAACTGCCCAGAAGCTGCATCTGCCCGTACAGGATCCTGGGGTTCAGGGGCTGCACAGCGCAGCCATGTCTGGCCCCGGGGGAGAGTGGGACGTTGCCAGGGTTTTGCAAGCACAAGGCACCAGAGCAACACTGCATGTACAGACCTGGCAAAGGCAAGTACCACTATCAACACCCAGTATCAGCCCCCCAAACCCAGTACCAGGACCAGCACCACATACCCTGTACAAGGACCAACACCAAATGCTCTTCCTCAGTACCAGTACCAATACCCAACACTGACCCCCAACACCAAAGCACTGATGCCCAACACCATCCACAGTGCAAATACCCCATACCAGTACCAGTGCACGAGGCACTGGTGTCCCAGCTGTCAGACTACAGGGATGAATATCACGGACTCCTGACAGATGTTCTGCAGAAGACCTTGATTGTCAGCTTTTCACTGCTTATATATCTTTTCGACACATTCCTCACGCGCACAAACAATTTCTGTTATTCGTCAGCTAGCTCTAAGCACGCGCCTTATGCTACATTCTAATAGGCTGTTCTATTTGCGCTACTTCATTTGTTTTTGCTTACTTAAATTCTTCTTGGCATTTCCCATGCTCCTGTCTCTGTTTTTTACTGCCGCATTGCTTCAGTTCAAGGACGTGTCAAACAGTGCTAAGTTACTTGCAAATTCATCCCCCACATCACCAAAAAAGTTTAGGGTTTGACCCATTCCTGCACAGACTTTCTCAGCATCTCATCCCTGGCAAAGGAAAAGGAATAAATCAAATCCCTAATGCAGGGAAAGGGGCTGGGGTTAGGCACAAGCCCCCTGATTGCCTGGGGCTGGGCTGGATTGAGGCATCCCCCCACATGTGGCACTGTTAGCAAAGAGCCATGAGAACTGCTACCCCTGAACGACCTGAGCACCCCAGGGCAGGCCACGTCCTCGCACGCCTGTGCTGGCTGCCCGCCCGGGGTCTCTGGAGGAGATGAGATCACGCAATAACCCTTCTTCCAGGCACTTGTGCAGTTGCCTTCAGAGCTTTATGAATATTGTAGCAAGGCCACTCCTTTCATCTCCGCTTCCTTCCAGGGAGCCCCAAACCTTCTGCACATTTGTTTCCACCTCACTATGCCTCTTAATTATTTAAACTCGCCTTCACGAAAGCAGAGCCCTTCCATTATCACTCCTTCCTCTGCAGCGCACGTGGAATTTGGGGACTTGCAAATCCACTTGATTTCTTTGCATTCATGTGGAGTGGCAGGTTTCCACGGGCTCCCCTCCCCGTTCCCCTCCTGCCTGACCATGGGCCACATTTGCAGAGGCCTTGGTCACAAAAACCTCAGAGCCAAAGCAGAGCATCAGTGCATTTTACTGGGGTCCTGGATGCCGTGGTGTTTCCCAACATGACTTTGATTATTGCCATCGTTCTTCTTGCCACCGGTCATCCCCCAAAGCCACACGCGAGGCCAGCTGTCCCTGTGCTGTGGTTGTACCAATGTGGGTCACAAGTGGTGCGTAAGACACTGCAAAAATCCCTTGCTGCTCCATTGCCAGCACTCATCAAAGCTAAAAATACCTGCAAGGACTCCCTGCAGGGTAGATCCCATCCCTGCCCCTCAAATGAGACATCCCCACTTAATTGCCTTTTAACTAGAAGGTAGGAATGCTGAGCCCAGCTCCCAAAATACTTGAAGTTAAAGCCTGGAGGCTCAAAAAGCTGTTGGGGAAATGCAGTTTTCAATAACATAGATACATAATAATACCTTCTCTGTCTACTTTTGAAAGGCAGCAGCTGTGTTTGAGCATCACCACGCATGCCCTTCTACCGGCACAGCTCCCCAGGGACATCCCTGTGCTGCCAGGGTCCAGCCACAGCTGAAAAGGGAGGGTTTTGGTGGAGCTCCAGGGGATGCTGGTGGGATGTGGGAGCTGTGCAAGGGGGTGACTCAACTGGGTTTGATGCGCTTTGATCTTCTCCTGTCATGCCTGAACCTGCCAGGTGCTTGACAGCTGGGGCTTGGCAGCCAGTTCCCAAGGGCTGCATTGGCCCTGCCTTTGCACTGTGCCATGGCAGGGCGTCAGGCATGGCCAGGCCATTCGCTGGAGCAAGACACTCTCAGTCAATGCTTTTTCTCCCCATCCTCCTGCTATATATGGGTTATTCTCTGGTTGTCTCGTACCCCTCTAACAGTTTCTTGATTTGGCTCATCTTCTCCTAGGCCACCATGGGAGGGTTGGGGTCTTCTCACCCCACTGGGGGGGACGAGGCGGGTGAGGAGGTACAGTGTGTGCAGTGAGACTGGCCACCTCCACCAGCAGTGCATTATTCCTGATGTTATTATTCATTTGTGCATTTACTGACACATAGCTGCAGGCTGGAAATGGGGTGGGGGCTCTGAGGGGAGGCCAGCATGGAGGGGCTGCCAGAGCCCTCAGCCTCTGACACCAACAGCAGCATCACTGGAGCAGAGAGACCCCGCTCTGAGCAGCTCCTGGCTCCATAACCCCCCAAAGTACTCCAACAGGGACACACGCAACACCTCCAGGGCTGCAGCAGGAATATCCACCATTCCGGGGTGGACACCAGTAAGTGCCGCTGCAGCGTTGCTGATCTGTGACCCCATGACACCAGCCCTGCAGGACACCGACCCTTCCCAGCCTCCTCGCTTGCTTTGTGGCCAGTCCCCAGCAGCGGGACCCCCGCACATTGTGGCTGGGCCCGATGCTCGCCTCTGTGTGTCACTCACTGAATTAATCATCAGCCTCGTGCTGCACCAGTCTCCTTACTTAAAGAGATTTTTACGCATTAAAAATTAACAGCACTAAATGATTGATGGCCAGGCACCCCCGCACCCCACGCTCCACAGCAGAGCTCAGACAGCTCCAGCTTTGCTTTCCCCGAGGGCTGCCATATGTCCTTGTCCGCAGGCATCCACTCTGCCTTGGGCATCATCTGGGGAAGAAAACCAGCATGGCAGTAACCCCCCCAAAAAAGTGACCATTAGCTATATAGAGCTCGGTTCATCTGCTGGAGATGTTTTAGGTGGTAGAGCATCCTCAGGGGTCTGAGATGAGCCCATCGCGGCAGTCACCCCAGGAAAGGGATGCTATGCACAGTCGTCAGGGGCTGTTCGCAGGCCCCACATGTGCACAGCAAACCGTGCAGTGCAGAACAGCGTTGCAGGCTCTGGAGCGGGACATGTACTTTGGGGCCTTCTGCTTCCCTCTCCCTCAGGTCTCCATCTCTCCCCATGCTGTGGCCAGGCATTTGGGAGCAGCCATCGAGAGGTGTGGGGCAAAAAGCTTCTTTGCACTGCCTTAGGCTGTGTGGCCTCCTGTGCCCATGAGAGGTCTTGCCCTCACCTCCTGGCAGGGCCTGGCTGCCTCCTGTCCCTGCTCACCCACCTCCAGTGCCCACCCCATGTACTCACTTCCAGCACCCATCTCAGGTTCCCATCCTATGCGTGCATCCCCCCACCACCTCCAGCACCCACCCCCTCACCCATCCCATGCCCCCACCTCAGGCACCTGCCCCCGACACCCCCCACATACCTCCAGTGCCGACCTATGCACCCAGTACAAGCACCCATCCCCAGCACCCACCCCACGCACCCAGACCATGCACTCAGCACCCAGCCCATGCACCCAGCACCCATCTCTCCATCACCCCATGCCCCCGCCCCTGACTCCTCCCACACCCCTCAGCACCCACCTATGCACCCAGCACCCACCCCTCCAATCACCCCATGCCCTCACATCCAGCACCCACCCCACGCACCCTTACACCCAGAACCCACCCCATGCATCTACCCCACGCACCCAGCACCCACCCCTCCACTCGGCCCATGCCCCCACCTCAGGCACTTGCCCCCGACACCCCCTACACACCTCAGCACCCATGTATGCACCCAGTGCAAGCACCCATGTACCCAACAGCCACCCCATGCACCCACCCCTTACACCCAGCACCCACCCCATGCACCCAGCCCCCACCAGTGCACCCCCTCCCCCTAGCCTCCTCGCCCCCCGCCGCCCCCAGCCCCGCAGCCCGGCGCCCATCCCCGCGGCGGCGCGGCGGTTCCCGGGGCGGCACCGCCCCCTCCCGGCCGCCCGGGCCCGGTGCCGCCAGCAGCCGCCGCCTGCGCGGGAGCGCGGGGCCCTGCAGGGGGCACCAGCAGCCTCCCCCAGGAGCGGGGAGGAGGGGAGGGGGACGCGGGTGGCGGGAGGGGGAGGCTGGGAACGCGGCGTCGGGGTTGCACCGCCGGAGCTGCGAGCGTGGGGTCACCACCACCCTGTCACCCCATCATCGCATCACGGCTGCTCCCGCTGGCTGCTGTAACCTTCTCCCAAACCCCCCTTGGCCCCAGCCCCAGGGAAAACATAGAATCATGGAATGTCCTAAGCTGGGAGGGACCCCCCAAGGACCATCAAGTCCAACTCCTGCCCCTGCACAGGACACCCCAAATTCACACTGTGTCTCTGAGGGCCTTGTCCAAGTGCTTCTGGAATATTGCCAGCCTTGGTGCCGTGATGCCTCCCTGGGGAGCCTGTTCCAGGGCTCCACCACCCTCTGGGGGAAGAACCTTCTCCTAATGCCCAACCTAACCCTCCCCAGCACATCTTCCTGCCATTCCCTCCGGTCCTGGCATTGGTCACCAGAGAAAAGAGATCAGCACCTGCCCCTCCTCCTGCCCTTATGAGGAAGATGCAGACCGCCATGAGGGCTGCCCTCAGCCTCCTCTTCTCCAGGCTGAACAAACCCAGGGACTTCAGCTGCTCCTCATACAGTTTCCCCTCTAAACCGTTCCCCAACTCCGTGGTCCTCCTCTGGGCACTCTCCAGTAGCTTTATATCCTTAATGTCCTGCGGCGCCCAACACTGCCCACAGCACTCGAGGTGAGGCCGCCCCAGCGCGGGGCAGAGCGAGACAATCCCCTCCCTTGCCCGGCTGCAATACAGTGCTTGATGCACCCCAGGGCACGGTTGGCCCTCTCGGCTGCCAGGGCACACTGTTGGCTCATGTGCAACTGGCTGTCGACCAGACCGCCCCCAGGTCCCTCTGCAGAGCTGCTCTCCAGCCTCTCGTTCCCCAGCCTGTCTGTACACCCAGGGCTGCTGTGCCCAGGTGCAAAATCCGGCACTTGTCCTTGTTAAACTCCACATGGTTGGTGATTGCCCAGCTCTCCAGCCTGTCCAGATCCCCCTGCAGGGCCTCTCTGCCCTCAGGTGTCAGCAGCTCCTCCCAATTTTGTGTCACAGCAAACTTAATTAGTATTCCTTCCAGTCCTGTGTCCAAGTCATTTACAAAGAGATTAAAGAGCACCGGGTTCACACTGGGCAGGACCCTGATGTGCTGCCCACCTCGCCAGTGAACCTGACACCTCTTCCTACGGACCCCAAACCCAACTCTGCCGTGGTGCCCAGCTCCCTGTGCTGGCTCCCCCCGCCACTGCCTCTGCTCCCCTCTGCCCTGGGCCTGGGCATGGTGAAACGCGGGGCTCGGGGCCTTTTGTACACCCCATGGGGTCGCCGTCCTGCTCAGGGCGGGACCGGATGGTCTGCGCCAGCCAATGCTCCAGCACTCGGCAAGGCTTTTGCTCCCCATCTCCTGGAAGCCACATCAATTCGGGGGACCCTTTCTCAGCTTTTTGCCCCTCCCAACTCACTTGGCTTCAATGCGGGTCTGCACCCAGAGCCTGTGTTGCATTCCCCAAACACACATTAATCTTTTTAACAAATGTCCCTCGTTTCAGGTGTTCACCCTTTCTGGGTGCCAGCGCTGCTGGGTGCCCTACGCTCAGCCCACAGGTGCTGCTCCACCATGGAGCGGTGCAGGAGGGCCGGAGCGGCACCCTGCAGTGCTCAGCCTGGCAGCCCCCTGGTGGCGGTACCGCTGCAGGTGCTCCCCTGCCCCATGTCCTGTGGCTGCGGGGCTTGGGCCATGCTGTCCCTCTTGTCCTGCTCCTCGAGGGAGGAGGGACGCAGGTCCTGCACACCCGGCGGCTCCCCATGGCCCCGCGGAGCCGTCCTTGTCTCTGCGGTGCAGGTGGGTCAGCAAGTTAGGCGGCCTCAACTTCGCCATGCATCATCTGCAGAAAAACCTCCTGTAGATCGGCCACCTTCCAGCTCCTCTCCACTTGCCAGACAAGCAAACAGCTGGGTGCTGACAAAGGGGTTGTTTCCTTCACCACAGTAGCCAGGATGCCTGGGCTCCCCAGACAGAGGTTGGCCAGGAGGGAGCTCTCGGAGGTGGTGGTGATGGTGCAATACTTGGGGAACCTGTTTCTGTCCAGCAGATGGGGTGGGAAGCTCCTGGCAGAGATTTGCGAGCAGAAAGCAACAGCCTGGAGGAGGATTCAGGCTCCAAAACAGCCCATGGAGGGGAAGGAGCAGGAAAGCTCATCCCCTTGGCCCCACTCTGCTGCCACCGACTCAATGGCCCAATTGTATGCTGGGACCAGATGCACTGCTTCAGGCAGCAGCACAGAAAGGCTTTTCTGCTGCCTTTCAATGGCAGATCTATGCCATTCCCTCCGGGAAGGTCCCGCTGCACCGCCCCAGCCCTCAGCAGATCCCCGGCAGCCGGGAACCTGCCAGCTGTGGGGCGCCGGGCAGAGAAGGGTGCTCTGTGTCCCGAGACACACACAGCCTTTCTTGGCTTCCCTGGAAATGTCAAAATGGAGTTGGATGCTGTCAGTCTGAGGGCTCTGTGGCAGCAGGGGCGGGGGAGCGGAGAGCTGAACATGGCTGGAAATAACTCCCTGTGGACACACTGAGAGGTTGGTTTGTTGGTGGCTGTGGCGGGGCAGAAGGGCATCCGCTGGGCAGGACATTCCCACTTTGTCCTAAGAACTTGGCTGGTGTCTTTGCTGGGTGCTAGAGGCCAGAAAGCCCAGAAGAAGGTGGTACTTGGGGGCTGTTTTGTCCCCCTGGTGCACACCCACCCCGACCTGCTCTGCAGGGTGAAGGGATGAGCTGGAAATGGAGGTCACAACTTTTCAAGGCACCCCAGGCTGCAAACCCTTCGGGCACAGCATGACCCGGGTGCCCAGAAAGTCCTGGACCTGGGAGCATCCCACCGGCAGCTCCCACTGATTGTTGGGGAGTGTTTATGGCCACATGACAGCAGGAAGCCGCCAGCCAGTGGGGCAGGTCCCCCCACCCCAGTGCTGCTGGTGGGGCTGGCCTCCAGCCAAAGCAAATCCCAGCTGCAGAAAGCCTGCATGGCATTTTCCTCAGCCTTGATAAGACTGACCTGCAAACAAAGACACAAAAAAAAGCTGTCTCAGCCTTCCCCGGTCTGGTTATGTGCTGTGCCAAGCGCACGGAATATTACCTGAGATAAAAGCCCGAGCCACCTGCGGCCGGCTAGATCAGAGGGACACAGGAGAGGGGATGGGGGATGAGAAGAGCGTCTTGCACCCGGGCGAGGGCTGGTCGTTTAGGGCCACGCTGGGGATTAGAGGGCACACAGGGTCACAGACATTGGGGGACATAGGAGGGGGCAGCATGGAGCAGGAGGTCCCCAGGGAGTGAGTGACATTGCAGGTGGTCTGTATTTGATGCAGCTGCCACAGCATGGTCCTAAATCAGGTTCAAGGGAGTCTCCAGGAGGTGACAAGGTGGTGGGAAATGGCAAGGGGGGTGTCGTGGTTCAGCCTCAGTCAGCAACTAAACCACCACACAGCCACTCACTCACTCCCCCCACCCCTGTGGGATCGGGGAGAGAATCAGAAGAGCAAAAGAACTTGTGGGCTGAGATAAACACAGTTTAATAATTACAATAAAAATAATTATAATAATAATGATTATAATAATAATAATGATAATATAATAAAATGGAAAAGGGGAAAAAAAAGGACAAAAACCCAGAAACACAAACGATACAACCGCTTACCACCCACCGACCGACGCTGCCCGTCCCCGAGCCGCGATTGCTTCCCTCCTGCCCCCAGCCAGCCCCTCCCAGTTAACATCCTGGGCATGACGTTACATGATATGGAATATCCCTTTGGTCAGTTTGAATCCGCTCTCTTAGCTGTGCCCCCTCCCCTCCCAGCTTCTTGTGCACCCGGCAGAGCATGGGAAACTAGAAAAGTCCTTGACTAGTACAAGCGCTACCCAGCAACAGCCAAAACATCAGTGTGTTATCAACATTGTTTTCATACTAAGTCCAAAGCACAGCACTATGCCAGCTGCAGTGAAGAAAAGTAACTCTATCCCTGCTAAAACCATGACAGGGGAGGCTGTCCCACTGTTGGGGTATGGCTCCAGCCTCCGTTGTCAGCCCCTTCCCTGCCAGCCTGGCTAAGTCTGAGCCCAGTGCGGGTGTCCGGCAGCCCCTCAAGGGCCCTTCCCCAGGTTCTGCTGACCTGCACATGGCTGGAGAGGCAGGGAAGCTGCTCCTGCTCTGCTCTCACGTCCTTTGTTCTGCTGCAACATCCTGGGGAGGAAGGATCCGAGCAGAGAGGCAACAAGAGGAAACAAGCTTCCTGCCAGCTCCCAAACCTGCAGGCAGAAAACAAGGACATCCTGCTGCGGCCGGGCTGGGCAGGGACAGCCGAGCCTGCCCGGAGGGAGGCATGCTGGGCTGGTTTATTTACAGCAGCGTGGAGGTGTCCACGCTGCTTTCCTACAGCCTTTGCTGGTGGGTCCCATGCCGTGCCCAGCATGGCCAGCCCATTCGCGGGGCAGTGGAGGGAGCAATGGAGCCAGGAGCCAGGCTTGGGCAGGGCTGGTGGAGCTGGATCAAGCAGAGGTGAATTCAGGTAGCCAGGAAACAGCTGGAACACACCCCACCGGCTGCTTGTCCAGATGCACCCTGAGCAGGCACAGCTTCTCCCAGACATGGGCTGCCACCAGCCAGCCCCGGACAGCCAGGGCTTCGGGAGCCCGCTGCCCTAGAGAGGACCGAGATGCTCAGGGCTTTGGGAGCCTGCTGCCTGTGGAGGGGACTAAGATGCCCAAGGGTTTGGGATCCCACTGCCCAGGGAGCAGAGTCATCCAGAGCTGCAGCGAGCGGGACAGCTCATGCTGTAGCACACAGGGCTGCAGCCCTTCCCCACCAGCATCTCCAGCAGCGTTTCTCAGACCCTCCATCCAAGAGTCACCTGAATGAGGTTGGATGACAGCAAAAACTTGCTCACAGCCAGCTGAAAACTGGCCAGGCTTTGTGTGTCTTCTCATGTGCCGACACCACTTGATTTCTGTGCTGCGTGCGGAGGGGCACGGACACAGCCTGTTCTGTCAGTATGCAGCCACTTCCAGCTCCTGGGGCTCTGTCCCCCGGCACGTGGCAGAGGAGCACCCTGCTGCACTGATGCACGTCGCAACACAAGCACACATACACACACACTCTCCCTTTCCAACTGCCCTGATGGGGAAACTGAGGCACAATCACATGCACCGACCCAGTAGGGGCTGGCAGAGAGCAAAGGATTGGGATTCACAGGGAAAGCCATTTTTTGAGACCCTTTTCTGAACCAAAAAAAACTTTTTAATATTTCTGATGAATTAAAAATTCATCAGGTCTGGAACATTTAGTTCAGACAGATGCTCTTGGGTGGGTCAGGCCTGGTTTCCCTGGCCAGCGCGAGGTCCAGGACCAGGGTCAGCCGTGCCAGGCCCTGCCACGATGCCATCAAAGTCTGCAGAGCACCAGGCATCTGAACTACAACATTCCAGTACCAGAAAACCATCGGGTTTTGGCAAAACTGCCCCTACAACAGCAACAAAAGCCTGGCTAGCCCTCCTCACCTCTCTGTGCAGGGTAATGAGAGAGATGCTGAATACAAGAGCTCCGTCCCAGGCTGTGGCAATCCCTGATCCTTAACCGGGACTGATCATCCAGGCATCTTTCACCCACGCAGGCACCCACCTGAATATCTGCAACCTCACAGTTGCACCTTTACCAGCTCGAAGCTTGGCACATGCGCAAGTGCAGCAGGAAAGCCGCTGCCATTTGCCTCCAAGCCTGGGTTCAGCTGCGGCTGCCAGGGGCTGCCAGCCCAGGCAGGCAGGTGCTACAGCTCGGACTGGCCCTGGGCTGGCACCCCTGGCCCGGCACCCCTGGCCCAGGGTGGAACCACCGCACCAGCCAACAGCCATGACTTGGGGAGCGCTTTTCTCTGCACCGCCTCCCAGAAGCAGTTGTGATTTACGCAGGGTTAAAACACCGACTGGCCCCTGTGACTTCTTTGGCCATGCCTTCGCATTTGACCTTTGCAGAGTGTTGCTGTACACTTCTGTGGGAGAACTTATCTTGGGCCGCATATCTCCGGGACACAGGGCTCTACCCACCCTGGGGACAGTGATGCACAGACATCAATATGATGGATACAAAATGTCCGTTTATTTAGCTGCGTCACACGCTTATATAGCTCTTGCGCTTCCTGTTCCTGCCACTCCTATGGGGAGGAGTCTATCTTTCCGTCACATCCCATGATCTTCCGGTCGCCGATCCCTGTCTATTCCCCTACATCTCCCCCTCTCCATGCCGTTAAAAGTTCTACAAAGCTACTTGCGTAAGCGGATACATATTGCGGTCAGGTCTATATTCATGTAACTCTTGCAGGCGCTCTTTGATTTGTCTTATAACACAGCATAACAATGGCAGCCCACAAGTAACCATGGTTACTACACACAACAAGATCCCCCCAATTATTACTATCCAATCCCAGTTCATATCCCTCTTTTGCCGCCCTCTCCCAGTGTCGCTCTCGTTGCAATATTGCTTGCGATCTTGTCAAGGAGCTCATTTCTTTTCCCAATGGTACAGCTAGCATGAGGATCCATGTCAGCAGACCCTGCAAAGAGACAACTCAGAGAGGGATTATTCATTGTACATCCTTGCACAGTTCTTCTTTCACACACTTTGCAGGCACCCATTCTATGCGCCCTTCATTCTCAACCACGGTGTAGCCCCTCCCCAGGCATCTCAGTTTCCATCCTCTTGCCCATTGCTCACTGCCTGGGAACCTTACTCGTACCTGCGGATAGCGCTCGCCTGCTTGAGCTTTGCCAAAGTGCTTCTCCACTGCTTTAACTTGCTCCTGCCCGTGTATAAAATGATTAAGCGAATATAGCGCACGCATTAAAATAGTTTGCTGAGCTGCTACGGGTATAGCTCCCTTATACCCCTCCCCCTCCCCAAGCTGCATTATCTTTGCTTTCAAGGTGCGATGAGCGCGTTCAACTATTGCCTGCCCCGTGCTATTGTAAGCAATGCCGTGTTTTAATACAATATTCCAAGCTTTGCACCATTCCTCAGTACTTCGAGCCCGAAAGCATGGTCCATTGTCTGTTTTTATCTCGGTAGGCTTTCCAAGCCATGCCATCACCGTGGTCCAATGCGCAGCCAACTGCGTTGCGGTCTGCTTCCGATGTTGAGTAGCCATGATGACTCCACTATATGCATCAATTGTAATTGCCAGGTGCCGTCCGGGGGCCAACTGTGGACATTCAGTAAAGTCAGTCTGCCAGATAGCATTTGCTTCCAGTCCTCGAGGGTTGACTCCTGCCTCCCACAATGGCGAGTGCTGACAGTAAGGACAGGTGGCTACTACTTCTCTTGCTGCTCTTATTGAGATGCCACGCTCCTTTGCCAAGGCTTTAGCACCCAGGTGCAGTTGTTGATGCAGTTTCTTTGCCTCCGTCAATGTCCAGACTCCCGCGGCTGCCTCATCAGCCATGCGATTCCCCTCAATCAGTGGTCCAGGCCCCATCTGATGGCTGCGAATGTGAATTACTGTCACAGTTGCTCCTCGCTGCGATAAAGCAACCTCTAGCATCAAGGCAATTTCCGTGTGTGGCACACCCTCTCGTTTCATGGACGTGACTAATTTATACACGTATAAAGAGTCCATGCACACATTTATATGCCGATCTATATCCTTTCGCAGGGCCATCTCTAGCGCTTTCGCTTCTAGCCACTGCACACTTTTACCCTGCTCCTCATACGTCTGGCGCATCCAACTGTTCTCTTCTTTCCACACTACCGCCGCTCTGTTCATCTTTGAGGAAGCGTCTGTGAAATATGTTGGTCCTGGGTGAGGGGTATCCAAAACTCTACTATCCACACTCAAATCCACCACTTTGGCTGTCTCGGCCCACCTCTGTACCGTGCCTGTGACGATTTTTCCTGGGTACGAGTATACCGCCAATTGTATATCCTCTTCACTCTCTACCACCTTCCGCCATTTCTCCCCATTCCACGGCACTGTCAGCTTATCTGGCTCCTTCCCAAAGATTTCCTTGCTTTCCCTTCGCAGACACCAAATCATTCCCCCGGCTACCTTGACTTTTGTGGAGAATGCATCCTTGGGAACCTTCTGATATACCCATCGCAGTGGTTTTTCTTCCCCTGCCCGTATTTGATATAGCAATCCTAATCCTCCACCGGCGGTTAGAATCCAACCTGCGATTAATTCCTCCTGAGGGTCCCACTGCCGTACTCCTTCCTTTTGCATTCGACGTTCTATCATCTGCAACTGCTGGACTGCCTCAGGGTCTAAACTCCTGGGCTCCCACGGGTCGGTCCCTTTCAGCAACGCATAGAAAGGTTGCATCTCCTCACCAGTGATGCGCACGAACGTCCGCAACCACTGCAGTGCTCCTACCAGCTTCTGTACATCGTGTAAATTTTTAACCTTAGGTGTAAGTTTAATAGGCTGAGCTTGTATGCAATCCCCTTCTATTCTAGCACCCAGAAATCCACACACTGGTCCTCGCTGTACCTTTGCCTCAGCTACCTGGAGGCCCTGTCCCGCAAGGCCCCTTTGGGTGTCTGAAAAGACTTGTTCACACAACGCCTCGGTGGGCGCAGCTATGAGGACGTCATCCATGTAGTGGATCATGTAGATTCTCTCCCGATACTGTCGCCTTACTTGCCGCAATGCAGAAGCCACATACCTCCGGCAGATCGCTGGAGAATTTTTCATCCCCTGCGGAAGTACTGTCCACTGCCATCTACTACCTGGTTCTGCGCGGTTCACCGCGGGCAGAGTAAAGGCAGATCTCTTTCTATCATCTGGATTTAGGGGAATGCTGAAGAAGCAGTCTTTGATATCTAAAACAATGACTCGCCATCCTCTCGGGACAGCACTCAGATCTGGTAGGCCAGGTTGGAGAGGCCCCATGGCCTCCATTTGCTGATTCACTGCTCTAAGGTCATGCAGCATCCTCCATTGGTTTTTATCTTTCTTTTTTATAGCAAATATAGGGGTGTTCCAGGGGCTCATCGAGGGCTCTAGGTGCCCCGCTTTGTGCTCTCGTGTTACTATAGCTCTTACAGCCTCTATTTTCTCTGTTGTCAGGGGCCACTGCTCCACCCAGACGGGCTTCTCGGTTTTCCACGCCAACTTGTGCTGACGAAGCCCCTCTGAGGCAGTGGCCCTTATGCTAAATTTTTCAACCCGATCCCCATCTGGGCAAGGGCGTCCCACCCCAACAAGGGGCTTGCTACCCCATCTGCTACTAGTATTGTCACTACGGCCGTGAGGAGCTTCCCTGCCTCCTCGTCCATGACTTTGAGTTTCACAGGGCAAGTACTAGTCCTCATCTGTTGTTCTCCTCCTACCCCTATTATACGTTTTCCCATGGCAAGGGGCCAAGTTGGTGGCCACCGTTCGAGTGGCATCACTGTGACATCTGCCCCGGTATCCACTAACATTCCCAGGTATATCCGTGCCGGACAACTCGGCTCTTGTGGGGTAATCATCACCGCTGCCATGGGTCTCTTGTTACAGCCTATGACCAAGGCCACGCAGGGACCGTAACCTGCAAATCTTGCTGGTTCTGCTCCCCTGCCTGAAGGTTCACTCCCCCTTGGCCTGCTACGGTGGGCCAAGCTCCTGGCACTGGCACCATGATGGGGGCCATTTGACTCACAGGAGGCGAAAATCCCCCTCGCTTCGCCCTCCTTTGGCCGTTTCCCGGCTTTGTGGCTGGACAATCTCTTGCCAGGTGTCCTGGCTTCCCACACACCCAGCACCTCCCTACTGGGCGCGCTCCTCCTCCATTACATCCCCCCTTTCCGCTAGTGGGCACCCAGCTTTAAAGTGCCCTTGCCGTCCACACAAATGACATCTCGGCCCCGCCCCGGCCGCTTGCACCATCACCCTTTCTTCGCTTCCGCAGTCAGGGTTCTGGCAGATGTGCGCTCCCACACCGCCATGCTGATTCAACGCCTCCTGGCGCAAGACACGCCTGATGGTTTGACCCAATGATGCCCCCACTGCCAGGGTGCGGAGGACATCTTGTGTCTGCGGATTTGCTTGACTTCGGAGGCAATCCATAAGGACTGCCTCCTTGGCTGCTGGCGGCAATTCTGATTCTATGAAAGCCTTCTGCAACCTGTCACAAAACGTTGTAAATGGCTCTGCTAGTCCTTGCTGTATCTTTTGCCAAGGTTCTACTTTTTTTTTCTCCTTTTTTTCTTTTTTCTTTTTTTTTTTTCTTTTTTTTTCCCTTCCCCCCCCCGATACCTGCCCACTTTGCTATACGCGCTACGGGAACTCTCCGTCACTGCTTACAGCTCCCTGTGATACAAAAATTCGCGGATACTATCCTTCAAAGTCCGAACTTCCCCATAAGAGGAAGCGGAGTATCCAGAAAGTTCCCGAAATAAAACTCAATAGCAACAAAGTCACTATTAAGCAGGCATCCTTTATTACAGCGCTGGGCAGCACTGGGGATTGATCCACCATGAGTGCTCCAGTGATTCAGTAAACTTCCAAAGATTATATGCTATAAAGTCATACATATTCATAAGATTCCCGAGGATTCATTAACATATGTAAAAGCTCAAGCTGCATGCATAGTTGTCCTTTTAGTGGTCTTTGGGAGTCCTCCAGTGGTCTCTGATGGTCTTCCTCACCTGTCAGCTGGTTGAACTTTGGGTTTCCTTTGCCCATATATAGTCATTGAATTAGCTCACCAGTCCTTTAGCCCTGGACTATCACAAGGGGCTGATTTAAACTAGTTCCTCGAGTGCTTATCTCGGCACTGATGTCCTGAGTCTCTGTTATCAATAAATTTACAAGCTTATGCACCATCTTTTTAATCCCATCTGGCACCAATTTGCATTCTTCAAATCCCTGAAACTATCTTTGCAAGGGAGGAAACCACAAGAGAACAAGGATGTTTACAATACGGATTAAGTCAAGGACTGTCAGGGGTTTAGTTCTATCACCTGCCCCTCCTCCAGGAGCTATCCGGACAGGGAAGATCCCGGGCATCTCTATCCTTACTCCATCGAGGCTACAATCTCTGGCTATCAGCCGCCAGTTAGGTAACTCAACTGACTGTCGCTGGGGCGCCCCCTTCGTTAAGAGTCCTGTCTGCCGCCGAGTTACTTCCCCTAGTGCGCGCATAGCCTGCTGCAGCTGCCGCAGCACGTCCTCCGCGGACCCCTCCGGAGCTGCAGCGCCCCGGACCTCCCCTTTTGGCGGTCCCTCTCCTCCCTCCTTCTGACTGGTCCTCCGAGTCTCTGCTGTTTTGTGCCTCTTTTTTGCGCGCCGCAGGCAAGCTGCTCTCTCTTCCCACATGTGGGCATCGGTTTCTCCCCCAACTTCTGATTCGCTGCTACTCGAAGTTGTTCTATACTCCCCCTGTCCTCCCCTCCAGGCACCCCAATCCCCCTCCTCGTCCGACTCCCATCTCAAGGGTTGCCCCGGGAGCCAGTCTCGGGGGTCAGGCAGAGGGCGGTGCCGCTGCCGGCGCTGCTTCCGGCGCTGCTCATCTTTCTCCTTCCGCTCCGTCACTCCCGCTGCGTCCGCTGCCACGTCACTCTCCCCGCGCGCGGGCTCCCGAGCCTGTGCCAAATCATCCCAGGGGTATGCGGGGGGGGGACTCTCTAAAAGCCCTGCTGGCTCAACAGGGAACACTGCCGCTTCCCGATCCACCTCCTTGGGAGCCTCAGACTGAGTCGCTGGCCAGGCTACTCCGTCCGAACTCTCCCCTTCTTCCCCATCCCCCGCGATGCTTGCCCCTGTCTGCGTCCCCACTGCCCCCCCTGGGTCTATTTCCGGGCTACTGTCGCCTGTAGCACCGTGCAGGCACAGCCGCGCCTGCCGCCACGTCTCCTGATCATCCCGAGCTTTCAATAGTAATCGGTGTATCTTTCCCCAGAGCTGTATGTACTGGGGTTTTCCCATCATAGCCCTTTCGGCTAACTCCTCTTTAATTCTCACCCAATTATCTTTATTAAATATGTCTGCGGGACTCCGTATGAGTGATAGAGCCCCTGCATAATCATCCATTGGATACCCTTTGAGGTAGGCGCCTTCGAAATCGAAGTACCATATTCCTTCCCCAATCCCTTCAGTACCTTTACGACTGAATCCATGGCGCGCCCGCCGTCCTGCGGCTCCCCGTCCCGCCCCTGCCTGCCCCAAGCTATCATTTCCCCCCGGCGAACTTGCCATGTTGCCCCGCCGATCACGTCGGGGTCACCACTTGTTGCTGTACGCTTCTACGGGAGAACTTATCTTGGGCCGCATACCTCCGGGACACAGGGCTCTACCCACCCTGGGGACAGTGATGCACAGACATCAATATGATGGATACAAAATGTCCGTTTATTTAGCTGCGTCACACGCTTATATAGCTCTTGCGCTTCCTGTTCCTGCCACTCCTATGGGAAGGAGTCTATCTTTCCGTCACATCCCGTAATCTTCCGGTCGCCGATCCCTGTCTATTCCCCTACAGCAGAGTTTCCGCAGAAAACTGAGAATGTTAGAAATAAGGGCTGTCCCTTGGGTTTAATTCTTCTTGGTCACCAGAGCTTAAAGCTGGAGTATGATCAGTGCAGGGAACAGCTCAACACCTCTTGTTCAAAGGCTGCTGTTGAGTTTTAGCCTGGAAATCTCTGAGCTGCCACAGTTCTGTGCTCCAGCACCCAATTTTGGCAGCTGCAGGTCTGTGTTTCCTTGGGGGTGGTGGGTGGCTCGAGGCCCCCCCACTGTGTCACAGCTCTGCCCCGGTGTGGGGGAGGCAGCAGCTGTGTGGGCAAGGTCTGGCACCTGCAGAGCTGGGGCGACATTGCTTTCCCAAGCTCACTTTTCCTCAGCTCCTCCTTTATGGGGTGTTTTTCCTTACCTTCGCAAGGAAGAAACAAGAGTTGCTGTTTGGCGATGGGTGACATTTTTGTCAGATGTCCGAGAGTGGGAGCAAGGGACCCAGCCATGGGCCCTTTGTGGAGCTCTGAGCCGGGACACAGGGCATGAGCTCTGTGGCGCAGCCAGCGAGTGGGCACCCGTGGGACTTCCCTCACCGCACCAGACTACCTTCCCAGATCTGGATGGAGAAGGCAAGCCGCATGGCTCCAGAGGACCCAACCAATTTCTTTGTCAAGCAGTCAGTGAATCAACAAGAGCAGTGTGCTATTCTAGACCTGCTTTGGAGACAGAACGAGGGCAAGAAATCACCAAGTTCATTACCACAGGATGCTGGAGAGGCCAAGTATGTAAATGGGTTGGAGAAGGATGAGGTCTGTTGGTGGAGGTAGATCCATTAGGGCTATTAAGGTACTTCTGTCCAGATGCAAATCCTTTCTCAGGAAGTCCCCGAGCTGACAGCTGGCAGGGATGCCAGGAAGCACATCTTGTTTCTCCTGCTCTTCCTGTGAGTAGCATTGCAGAAGAGCCAGCTGTGGAAAAATACCCTGGGGAGGATTCAGCAGCTGAAAAGGAAAGAAAAAGAAGCAAAAATCCTTGCTGAGGGTTTCAGTGTTGAAAGGGGTTGGAGCAGTTAAGTGAGGGCAAGCTTTAAGGTGTGAAATTGCCAGGGGTCCCTGTGGGATGGAAGACGGCACAGACCTCGGCGGCTGAGCGACCAGTGTGTGAAGCAGGCAGGGAAGAAAGCTGGCAAGAAAAGGAGACAAACATCCTGCTGTTGGACCAAGGGGGGGCTGCCAGAAACCCAGCAGGGCCAGGCCTGGGGAGCCCAGCCAGGGCGAGCGGCACAGGGCTCCTGGCCATGGGTGGGATGGGGGCAGGTGGTGTGCAAGGCTGTGGGGGCCAGGCGGGCTGGTGGGGGGGGGCAGCTGTGCTGGGGGGGGCGGCGGAGCAGGGAGCTGGACCCCAGCCACCCACAGGCCCCTGGCCAGCAGCAGTGTTGAGCTCAGGGCAGGGGATAGCCCAGCACTGGGATGACAAGGGCAGGGGATCCCCCTTTCTCCAGGGTGACCATCCCAGAGGTGAGCAGGGTAGCGACATCCCCATCACCAGGGTGACTGGAGTAGGGGCACCCCATCCCTAGGGGTAACCAGGACAGGGGGTCCCCCATCCCCAGGGTGATTGGGGCAGGGGATCCCCCATCCCCATGGGTGACCAGGACAGGGGGTCCCCCATCCCCAGCGTGATCGGGGCAGGGGAACCCCCATCCCAGGGGTGACCAGGGCAGGGGACGTCCCCCTTCCTGGGCTCACGGGGAGCCCCCCTTCCCCCCAGGAGATCAGGACGGGGGAAATCCCATGCCAAGGGGCCACGGGGACAGGCACCCCCCTCCCCGAGGAACGGGGGGCGGTGGCACCTCCGTGCCGGGGCTGAGCAGGGGTCCCGGGGAGGCGAGCGGCCGGGGGCGGTGCCCGTCCCAGCCGGGGCCCGGGGGACGATCCCGCCCCGCCCCGGCCCGCCCTCGGCCCGGGGCTGCGGCGGGCAGCCCAGAGCCGCCGGGCCCGGGACGGCGGCCCCGCGCTGGGGCTCGGCTGCAGCCCAGACGCCCGGTCGGCGAGGTGAGGGGCGCCAGGGACGGGACGGGACGGGACGGGACGGCGGGCCCGGCCGGCAGCGGCGGCTCCGGTTCCGGGAGCGGCTCCGGCGGCGGGGCGGGGGCTCGTCCTGGCGGCGGCGGCGTCCCGCAGGGCCCCCGGAGTCTCCGCCGCCCGGGGCCCGCCGAGGGGCCGCTCCGGAGCCCCCGGGACCGCGGCGAGGTGGGGCGGCCCCGGCATCCCCCGCCTCGGGGGCTCCGCCCGGGCTGGAGCGGGAGCGGGGCTTCTGCCCGCACCCGGGAGGTGCCGGGGCCGTCGGAGCCGGGCTGGGCCGCCCGCCCCGGCTGGCGGCGGCGGGGAGGCCCCGGGGTGTCTCCTGGGCTGGGGCTGGGCGCCCCGACCGGCGGGGGCGTGCAGGGTGCTGCGTGCACCCCGGGGTGCTGCAGGTGCCACAGCGCTCTCAGGGGCGCTGGGGACCCGCAAGGTTGGGGGTGCTGGCGGGTTCCCAAGGGTATAGGGGAACCACAGGGCTGGGAGTGCTACAGGCACCCCAGGGCACTGGGGACCTGAAGGACTGGGGATGCTGGGGGGTTACGCCACGATGCTGGGGCCCCACAGGGCTGGAGGTGCTGTGGGCTCCCTGGGGTGCTGGGGACTCGCAGGGCTATGGGGTGTGACAGAGCACCCTAGGCTGCTGCAGGCCCCTCTGGAGTGCTGGAAGGCACATGGGATGCTGCGGGGTTCAGGGTGCCCCCTGCGTGCACATGGGGAACCCACCATGGGGCTATGCCCAGCGCTGGTCATGTACCCCCACTGTGCCTGTGCACCCTGTGTGTAAATTTAACCATTTCACCCTCGAGCACCCCCTCGCAGCAGGGGGATCCCAGGCCATCAGGGCTCATTGCCAGCCCCGTGTGTTGTCACCAGCCCCGAGGGAATCGAGGAGGTGTTGGTGGGAAGTGCTGGTGGGCAGCCGTGGCAAGGGTGCAGAGCAAGTGGTGGATGTTTTCTAGCAGAGATATAGGAGCCCTACAGAGCTATAGGTGTGACAGGGCACGTAGAGCCAATCCCCATTTTCGTACGTCTGCATACAGACTGTGCACCTGTTGTCCAGGTGTTGTGTGAGCTCAGGGAGGTCCCCGAGGTGCTGGAGCAGGTGCAGAGCCCAAGCAGCCCCTGCAGCCTCCTGACTAGCCAGGCCGACCATAACGACAACTCCAGAAATAACAGCCCAACCCTGAAATTAGGCTTTTGAGAAGATCGAAGCGTTTCCTTTTCCCTCCCTGGGTCAGCGCTGGCACACCCACCTGCACGGGATCCAGCTCCTCTGGGAGCAGCCTCAGCCTGGATGGCATGGCCAAGGTGGCCTGGGCGAGCAGGCGCAGGGACAGCGGGTGGCACAGAGTGCGGGCTGTCCCATATAGCCCTGGGGCAGGGGATGGGACGGGTGGGTGGGAGGGTGTGATGAGCCCCCAATATCTCCCATCTATACCCAGCCTGCAGCACTGGCAGGTGGCACTGCAGGTGACAGGCACGTGTGATAGCTGGCTCTGTGTGAGGAGCCCAAATTCCAGCAGGTCACTGGCAGTGGAGGAAGCCATGTGCTTGCTCAGTGGTTTCCCTTTAACTTTGGAACAGCCTCAGCGCCGAGCTTCAGGGCTTATCACCTGAGTGCAGCTTTGAGGGAAGCGTGCCTGGCTGAGATAAATCAAGTTGCGCTGGCCAGGGCTGCTCTGGACTCTGTTCTTCTCACATTCCTCATGACTTCAGTATTTTGGCTCGGGAGGAGAGCTGGGGAGAGCCCTCCCCATGTCCAGCCCCAGCCACGCCGGTGGAGTGGCTGGGGCTGCATGGCAGCATGTGGCTGAGCTGGGGCAGGGGCTGCACTGCCTGTGCCCCTGGCAAAGGAAAGGGCCCATCGGAGTCCAGAGCTTTAAAAATAGCTTGCCCAGGCCTGTCCCCTGCTGGCTTGGGGACCCTGAGGGGGGAATCTCCCCATGGACCATGAGGCCAGGGGTCCCAGGAGCCTGGCTGGGGCTGGGGCATGGGTATTGGATGGTACCTGAGCTGTGCCGAGGTGACCAGACTACTCCATCCCTGACATAGCTTTTAACTGTAGTTGAGCAGAGCGTCTCCAGTTTTGGGCCCAAGTTTCCTGTGTTGGCATTGGTGCAACGGCAAGAGGGGGAAATAGAGGTGCAAGCCCAGGGCAAAGCGTAGCCCTGCCTCTGTGGGGACAATTGGGTCCCTGCACATCCTCTTCCTCCTCTGGCTGTCGAGCCTCCCCAGCGGCACTTCACTTTGTACCATCCTGCTTTTCTGCAGAAACACCGGGGCTAGAAACAACACTCCATTTCTTCCAAAGGAAGCTGGGATCGTGTAGGGCCCTCTGCCTCTGGCACTCAGGGGTCTCTGTGCCCAGCCCCGGCAGCACCAAGCCCCGGTGCCCAGGGAAGTGGCCGAAGCTGCTGAAAATCAGCCTTTGGCACCAAAGTGGCCAGCACAGTGTTCCCCGTTGGGACTTCAGCCCAGGTGGAGAGCGGTTTCTCTTTGAACCAGTGCTGCGGTGACAGCAGCCAGACAGGGACAAGGCTGGCTTTGTGCGGCTGGCCCAGCAGGTGCCAGTGGTGGCTGAGTCATGGGTGTGGGGACTTAACCCTCTCACCACTGTTGCATGCTGGGGCCATCTGCCTCTGTTGCTCATCCTTGCTGGCTCAAATCCAGCCTGCCACTCGCCTTGTTGCCGAGCCCAACCCACCGGCTGCCCAGGGGTTTGCACATCACAGGGACCCTGTTGAGATTTGCACATCACAGGGATCTCATCAGGTTTTGCACATCGCGGGGTCCCCAGGGTGATTTGCACATGGTTGGGAGACCGCAGGTCCCATCGCCTGGCCTCGCCCTTTGTTTTGGAGCTGGGTGGAGGCAGAAGCTGCTGCCCTGGGTCCAGCCCATCCCATCGGGCCAAAAGTAATGGGGGCCTGAGTACCACAGGGGAGCTGCGGGAGGATATCCCCCGGCTTTGGGGACGGGCAGCGCAGCCACGTGGTTGACAGCATTTGCTGGTGTTGGCTGAAGGGGCGGGACGAGGTGGCAGGGGGACGAGCAACGCATCCCTGGGCCAGCAGAGGGGCCAGCGGGGCAGTGCCGATGGAAGGGGCACCTTTGCCACAAGTGGAGGAGCGGTGCAGACCTCCCAGCAGAGGCTCTGGCGGAGGCAGCTTTTCCTGGCGCGGCCCCAGGCAGGACAATACACGGATGGGCGGCGGAAGGGAGCTGCCGGCCGCTTCCCCCAAGGAAACGCACCCTCTGGCTCCTGTTGCTCTCCCTCTTCCTCCTGCTTGATTTACAGCGTGGATGGAGCCTGGTGGGAAGTTTGTCCTGGCCCTGATGCTGTTTAATTACCTGCAGCGAGGGCTGTGTAGAGGAGGAAGCTGGCCGCTTCCCGGGGTGGGAGGGATTAGATGAGGTGGGGGATGCACGGACCCTTCTAGGTATGAAGCTGGTGTATGGGAATAGTGGGGTGCCAGCATGGAACTGGGGTGTACCCAAGGGAGGAGGAAGGGGTGCCAGCATGAAGTTGGGATGATCCATGGGGAGGTGGAAGTTGGGACATGCATCAGCTGCAGATGGGTTGGTAAGCAAGCCCCCGGATCTGGCCTGGTGACTGACGGGAAGCATCTCATCCCTGCCCAGTTGGACTCAAGCCCTTGGCCCCGGGCGCTAGGGCTGGCAGTGGGAGGCTGCCATGTCACCTGGGTGCCCAGCCTGAGCCTGGCCTGGCGCCATCTGTGCCACAGCTGCTCCTCCGGCTTCTGGCAGTCGCGTGGTCAGGGCGAGCCACGGGCTGGCAGCCACAGCAGCACAGCTGGGGCTGGGGAGCGGCAGACGGCATTGTCGTGGGCAGTGGGTGAGAGCCAGGGCCCAGTGCATCATCCCCAGGCTGGGCTGTGTGATGGGGATGGCCGCAGTATCTCTGCTAGAAAAGTCTGGATCTCTGGTCGTCACGGGCAGGGGCTTTAGGGATGGATGCAGGTGCTTCTCTGCAGCCAAGGCCAGATCTTGCACCCTTCTCTGGGCAGCGCTGAGCCCTGGCTTCCCTTAGGGCTGTGTCTGATCTGCCTTTCCTCTGTGGCATGCCTCCCCACCTGCTTTCTTCTGAAAATAGCCTGGTGCCAAATGCTTTGCCCACAAACAGCTGCACAGCCCCATGGCCACCTGTGCCCCATGGGCAGGGCCACTGTGTCCCTGCGGTGCAGGGGCCCTGTGGGTCCCTGGAGGATGGTGCAACAGCAGCGGGTGCTTCCAGGGTGTTGTTTTCCCCCATCCTGCTCCCACCAGGAGTGCTTCTCCCCTGGGCCCTGGCACTCAGATGCTGCCAGATGTTGCGACAGGTCCCAGCTGAGCGCTCACAGCTGGCAGTCCCCCCAGCCCACCTGTGGACCGCAGCTGCATCCCACTGGCTCTCCTCCAGCATGCCCGTGCCCAGCTCCTGGGAAAACCAGGCTCCCATTTCATCCCCCCCTGCCCCCACCATGCCTTATCCTGCATTATTGACAAGGAAAAGCAGCCAGGTCCCTCCTGGGGGTCACCAGCCCTCAAGACACCCCTGAGGCAGGGTTGTGCAGCACAGGGCACCCTGGTCCTGCTCAGCCTGGGCAGTGAGGATGGACATCGCACCCAGTGACCAATGGGTGCTGGCAGCTGCCTGTGGTCACGTGACTTTGCAAAAGCATCAATTCCCTTTATCCAAAGCAAACTTCTCTGCTGAAAATCACACCCGAAAGGCTGCAACCTCTTTTTTTTTTTTTTTCTTTCTTTCCAGCCAGCTCCCCCAGTGCAGCTGAGCTCTGACTCATGACTCTGCACCCTCGGAGCTGGCAGCGCGACCACCACGCCCATCCCAGCCCAGGCTGTGAAGCATTCTTTAAATGTACAAACAATTCCCGGCCCTGCAGGCAGCGCTGTGCTCGCCCGCCTGCCCGGCAGCAGGCTCGAGCTTCAGCCCCATGGCACCAGCGCTGGAGGGAGGCAAGGGGGGCCCAGTGGATGGTGGGGGGTGGCCACGGGGTGCTCCCCAGGTGGGGGCAGTGGTTTGTGGCCACATGGGGCTCGCTGGGCCCCGCTTTGCAGGGTTTCACTGGACGTGGCCCCGTTGTTGTTGCAGGTTGATGGTCCCCTGGTCAGCGGCATCCTGGGGAGAAGATGGCTCAGCCTGCATCCCTGAACCAGAACCTCCCAGGTAAAGGGACCGGGCTTGTCAGCGGGCAGGGACGGTGGAAGGAGCATGAGGGGGGTGGCAGGGCTGATCTATCCCATCCCATCCTGATGGGTTTCCTCACCCCAGCACCGACCCTGGCACAGGGTTGGCCCTGTGACACCCAACGGCACTAAGGGTGCTGGCAACAGGCCATCCGCTGGGCCCACTGCCAGCAGTATCATGGCAGGGAAGGGGGCTGCAGGCTGCAAATCCCAGTATAACCCAGCTGGAAAAGCCTTCCTTTCTCCATCAGGTCCCTGCCTAACTGTCCCTGCTCCTCTTGCAGATCTCGGGGGCCCATTCTTGTACCGGGACCAGGACGATGGGGAGAAGAGCTCATATTCAGTGGAAACACCCTATGGCTTCCTCCTGGACCTGGATTTCCTGAAATACGTGGATGACATCAAAAGCGGCCAAATGCTCAAGAAAGTGCCACTGCCTCGCAGAGCAAAGGGGGCCCGGACACCACCTGGTGCCCTGTGCAGCCCCAGCAGCCATGCCAGTGCCTGGACCTCCACCGAGTCCCTCACTTCCACAGCCAGTGAGGGCAGGCCCATGCTGCTGCTGTCCCCACACAGCCAGGCAACCCTGGAGCCCTCAAGCAAGCCAACCTCCCACCCCGTCTCGCCGCCGCCACCACCGGTGCGGCTGCTCCCACCTCCCACCCGCAGGTGCCTCATGCAAAACCCGCGGGTGGAGAAGACCTTGGTGGAGACAAGCAGGAGGCTGGAGCAGGAGCAGGGCCGTTTGCAGGATATCGGTGGTCCCTCCTGCGGTGGCCCGTCAGGCGCCCCAAGTCAGCTGCCACCCTGGGTGCCAGTGGGCACCGAGGGCCAGGTGAGCTGGGGCCAGGTGAGTCCCGGTAGCTCAGAGCGCAGCACGCCAGCGGCAGGGCTCAGCTCTGCCCTGCTGTAGCACGTGCGGGAGCAGATGGCCGCAGCCCTGCGGCAGCTCCAGGACCTGGAGGAGCAGGTGAAAACCATCCCCCTCCTGGAGACACAGATCTGCGAGCTGAAGAGGGAGAAGGCAAAGCTGTTGGAAAAGCTGTCAGCGGAGCCCAGCGAGGCTCTCAGCCACCCCCCTGTCTCTGAGGTGGGGGGGGCCGAGGAGCTGCCCCGAGCGGGGCCTGAGAGCGAAGCGGAGCTGGCAAAGGGGCGAGTGAGCAAGATCGCAGAGCTGAGGAAGCTGACGGAGAAGCTGGCCATGCTGGAGCGGGGCAGCAGGGCTTGGCCGGGCAGGAGCCCCAGGGCTGCCAAGAGGCCATGCCACTCCGTGGCAGTGGGCGAGGACCGAGCCATGACAGACGCCGTCTTCTACTACCAGTTGCAGGAGGGTGGTGACGTGCCAGATGGCAGGGTGAGGGAGTGCAGGGATGTGGCTGTCTGGGTGCTGGAGTCCTCACTGGGGCTGGCCAGTGAGGCAGAACAGGAGCTGGAGCTGCTGCAGCAGACAGTGGGGCACCAGAAGGAGGTGATCGCCCTGATGGAGGGGCACCTGCGGGAGGCCACGGGAGAGCTGGAGGAGCTGTGGCTGGAGGTGTGCGCCCGCCGGCCCTGTGGGTGGGCAGACAAGGAGGTGACAGCCAAGCCGCAGGTGGCCGAGGCGCTGGTGGAGGCGGTGATGGTGACACAGAGCCAGGCACCCAGCAACCCCCCGGAGACGGCAGAGGCAGGCGTGGAGTGCTGCCTGCTGACCACCTGTGTTGGGATGAGCTGCCGCCCCAACATGCAGGACGTGGCAGTTGGCCCCGATTTGGCCGCCAGGTGTGAAGACAAGGGCAGCCAGACTGACGTGGGCAGCGCTGTCCCGGTGGGCGAGGAGACAGAGCCTGGCGATGCCCCAAGCAGCCCCTCAGTGCAGGGTGCAGGAGCAGTGGGGGGAATGTGCCAGGGCAGCCCAGCACAGCTGCACCAGAGACAATGCACAGTGGCCAAGACCCATCCCTGGCGCAGGATGGCAGAGCTACCCCAAGCCCTGCAGCCAGTGAGTTGGCACCAGGGGTGACACCAGGGTCTGGGTTGGGATGTTCCTGCGGGAAGGGAGAGGGTGGCCCTGTTGAGGACAGTGCCTGCAAGGCCAACACTCCCTGTGTCACAGGAGCTGCCTGCACTCTGCCCACGTCCTTCCCGTGCCCACCCTGGACTCTGGCCGGTTTGGGGAGCCTGGGCAGCCCTTTGGGGAAGTTCCTGCTTGCTGGCCCCTGACACCCATCTCTCTGCCCCCAGGAGCCCTGAAGTCCATCATGAAGAAGCAGGATGGTCCCCCCCAGAGCGAGGCCGAGGGCAGCAAGAAGAGCCTGCAGTTTGTGGGCATGCTGAATGGGGAGTACGTGCCGAGGGGCTCTGGCCAGCCCCCGCTCCTGGCATCCCTGTCCTGGGCTGGGGGCAGTGGCAGTGGCGGGTCTGGAGGGAACCAGCTGGGTGCAGTGTTGCCACTGAGCATCCTCCCTTTGTGCAGGTATGAGAGCACGACCAGCGAGGAGGAGGAGGAAGAAGATAGCTCCTCAGAGAAGGCTTCAGCCGACAGCTCTGACAATGAGGAGCAGGGGGACACTGACACCTCGGATGAGGCCAGGGAAGGCAAGCACAAGGGGGCCAGCGTGACCCTGCCAGAGCCCCCCAAGGTGAAGGAGAAGTAAGTGCTGGTAGGAAGGCCTCTATCACCCCATGCAGCTGGGAGCCACAGGCTAGCACCGGCCCTGCCAAGTCAGGGCATCTGCCCCGGTTTCGGTGCAGCCAATGGGAAAAACACATTCAGCTCCTGCAGAAACCATTCTGCAGGGAAAAAAATCCTTTCAGCTTCTTGGGTCTGCTAAGGAAAGGATGAAACTGAGGCCCCAGATGTGTCTTTGCTGGAGAAGATAGCTTGGGGGGGGAGAAAAACCCAACAGCCCTTAATGGCATTTTTTAACAAAAGGAAAAAAGTTTGACCTAAAAATGGGTAAATCATGCCTGGGCATGTCTGTATAAGGCTTGGTTCAGCAGGGGTTTGCAGAGGCTGAAGCTGCCAGGGTGCAACTGCTGGGCTGGACATTGCACCATGGGGAGCTTGTGAAGGCTCACAGGCATCAGGGAGAGGAGCAAAACCTTCACAGGGGGACTCAGGGTGCCCCTTGTCAGTGCAGTTTTGGTGGGGTGACACAGCTCCACACCACAGACGCCCTCATGCTCTCCCCAGGTTTGAGCTGAGCCCCAGGATGCGGGAGGCCTGCCTCATCATCAAGACCCACCTGGGCCACCCTGGTGCCACCAAGAGCAATGAGGTGGTGAGTGGGGTGCTGTAGGTGGGATGACTTGCCCAGCCCCTGCCAGGGTCCCCCTCAGGGGTTGCCCCCCCCCCCCAAAGATGGGCCAGCAAAGCCCAGCTCAGCACCTTCCCCCAAAACACAGCCCTTCGCTCCAGGATTTGTTCCAGATATCCAAAAAACCTGTGTGGGCTCAGCTTGGGCCATCCTAGCATGGTTTTGGGGTTTCAGGGTTCTGTGTTTACCTAGTCTCCTCTGGAGTGGGATTTCTGCTCCCTGCCAGGGCCAGCAGCAGAGGGGTGGGTGCAGGGTGGGTACCAGGGCAGGGGAAGGGGTGTGGGGCCACACAGAGGCTTGGGGGGAGCTGCAGCCCCCAGCTCAGCACCTCTCACCACCCACAGCTTGCCAGCAGCAGTCTGGTCCTGCAGGAGTGGTTCTGTCTGTCCAGCCAGAAGTCATCTGTCCCCGACACAGTTGCCAACCACCTCCTAGCCTTTGCTGAGGTCTCACCGGCTCTCCTGGCCCACGTGGTGAACCTGGCAGATGGGAACGGCAACACAGCCCTGCACTACAGCATCTCCCACTCCAACTTCCACATTGTACAGCTGCTGCTGGACACTGGTCAGTGCCCAACACCACCAGAAACATCCCACTCCATACCCCAGGTCACATCCTGGCCATGCCAGGTATGGGGGGGAAGGCGCTGGCAGCAGAGGGAAAGGGAGAGTTGCCCTGGGCTGTGTCTGTGCACAGGGGGGAGGGTTTGGGCAGCTACTCCAGCCCTTTGGGTGTCAAGATTTGATGGGCAGAACCCATCAGCCTGTGCCTGTGGGATGGCTCACAGCACCCTGGGCAGGGCAGGAGCCAGGCAAGTAGCTTGGTTCGTGCCTCCCACCAGCCCTGCAGCACACTGAGCCCCCTGCCCCACTCCACCCATCCCCACAGGGGTCTGTAATGTGGATCACCAGAACAAAGCTAGCTACACAGCTCTCATGCTGGCAGCTGTGGAGCAGGAAGATGACATGAACATGGTCAGGAGGCTCTTCAGCATGGGCAATGTCAACACCAAGGCCAGCCAGGTTGGTGGGGGCTGGGGGGCTACCATGTCCTGACCACCTCCCCCCACCCCCAAGCAGCTGCCAGGGCCACACTGAGCTCCTCCAAGGGCAGGACTGTGGCTCCAAAACCTGTAGAGGCCAGTACATGGTGAGGGCATCAGGGCACTCAGTTCTCACCCATGCCTCACCTCCAGCCAGGGGGGTGCTCAGAGACAGCATGGGTGCTGGGGACAACGGTGGCGCCTCCCTAGGACAGAGAGAAGAACAGGTGGCACAGCTGGGGCAGGAGCAGCCTGACAGCATCCCTTGCCTCACAGGCTGGCCAGACGGCGCTGATGCTGGCCGTCAGCCACGGCCGACAGGAGATGGCAGAAGCCCTGCTCGCCTGCGGAGCCGACGTGAACCTGCAGGATGAGGAGGGCTCAACTGCACTGATGTGCGCCTGTGAGCATGGCCGCATAGAGACAGTGAAGCTGCTGCTGGCTCAGCCCACCTGCAACATCTCCATCGTGGACAGCGTAAGCCTCTGCTGCTGGGGCCTGGGCACTCTCACCCACCCTGCTCTCTGTCCCCAGACCTCTCCCCAAGCACTCTCCCTTCCTCTTTAGGATGGTAACAATGCCATCGCCATTGCACTGGAGGCTGGCCACAGCAACATCGCTGTGCTCCTCTACACCCACCTCAATGGCACAAAGGCGCAGATGCCTGTGAGTACCACAGCCCCCCAACTCCTGCCACCTTCCCTGTGCCACAAGGGCCACAGAGGTGGCACCCCGCCACCGGCTCAGCCACACAGTGGGCAGGCAGCCCCGTGGGAGGGGACAGGGCTGCGACATAGGTGATGCTCCCCGGGAAGGGGCTGCAGGGGCAAGAGCAGATCACCCCAGGTGCCACGTGCTCGGTGCACCCTCAGTAGCAGGGAACCAGCCTGGCTGACCCTGACTGAGTCATGGGAGGGGTGTCTGGTGACACTTCAGGACTCTGTTCTCCCTGCAGCAGGGGACATCACCGACAGCCAGGAAGAGCCCTGGGAGCCCAAAGAAACCAAATTAGGGTGACCTTCAGATCCAACCAGGAGCCAGCCAGCCACCATCAGCGCTCAGCTGTAGTTTATGTACCCTCTCCTGATGCTCCTCTGTGTGCCAAAACGCTCTCTGCGGCTGCAGATGCTTTAATTCTCCTGTCGCTAGAGCAGGCGCTGTCCCTGGGCCTTACTCACCCATCTCCACTGCTGGAAGCAGCCCACACGCAGCCACCTCACTCCCCCAAGTGACAGAGGAGCCAAGCTCAAGTGACCTTGGGGTGGGAAGCGCAGTGAGCAGAAGCCAGGCCCATCCCCTCTGCTCCCTACCACGACCACTGGAGCTGCACTGCCTCAGAGCCTTCTGCAAGCCGCTAACTCATTGGAACAGCAGAAAATAAACCCAGCAGACATAGCCACTGGTTTCTGCACTCTCAGCCAGCTCCCAGCAGTGGAGCCAGTGATGGGGAGCAGGGCTGCAGGAGGGCAAGCATCAGCTCCTGGACCCTGCTGTGCTGCATGGTGCCAGTGTGGAAGCTGGTGCTCAGCAGGCGAGTCCTGCACAGCAGTGGGAGAGGGAGGACAAACCAGCTGGTTAATGCTGCCTCAGACACAGGCTGGGAGCACTTGCAGACTGAAATATTTGCCCTTCCTTTGTGGAATTTCCTTTCCTGGCTAAAATCTGTATTTTTTTTTCTAGCACATGCACACAAAGCAAAAATAAAATTGTATTGCTTATTCAAAGGATGGAGCTCAACATGAAACTCAGTGATTTGATTTGCTTAAGGGGAACAAAACTTCTGGGCACTTGGGGCTGCAGCCAAGCTGACAGAAGGTGGCCCAAGAGCCATGAACACATTTAGGGACAGACTGCCCAGCCAATACCCCAGACAGGGAGCAGGGACCCTCTCCCAAGGGAAAGACAGCAATTACCTCCTAAACATTTCCCCTTTTAAACTGTCTCACAGCCACTGACAACCAGAGGCCACAACCAAGTCCCTCTCTGCCCACTTTCCCTCCCAAAAGGGAGGAAGGGCAGCTGAGGATAGCTCCAGGAAAAAAAGATCAGCAAGAGCTCAGAGAGCCTAGAGCCAGCAGATGGACATGTATGTCAGAGGACATGTGTGTCTGTGCAAGTGTGTGTGCACCAGGCGGGGTGTGAACAGACAAGGTAAGGACTAAGGACTGAGAGGAAGAAGCTTTTGCATGTGAAGCTGGCTCTGCCCTCTGATCCTTCACAAAGGTAATGCATGTCGCAGCCTCCATTACTGCTCCTTGGCCCAGCCTCCCCCACCATCGCTCTTTCCCCACACAGGCCTGGTCTGAGACATACTATAAGCTGAGAAATGCTCCCCGAGAAACTTGTTCTGCACAACACGCTGCTGTCCTCAGTGGGCCTCTTTCAGCTTTGCACTGAAGTTAACATACGATGCTCACAGACACTCTCTAGCCAAGGGGCAGCCTGGCACAGCCCTCACCCCGAGCTGTTGCCCACATGTTTCAATTAATTCCTTGCAAGTTTATGAACTGGCCAGATCGATCAGTCTGGTTTTCTTCCAGCTGAACTGCCCCAGTCAGGAACCAGACTCAGGTACCGTGGTATCTTCCGGCCCGTTTCACTTCACAGGACCATGCAGGATGATGGGACCAACATAGCCCTTTGCTACCCTGGTTCATCCTGGTGCTCTGATGTTAAGCTGCATTATCAAAGGGCAATCATCAGATTGAGAGTGGGGATGCAAAGTCAACTCCCTCCTCACATGGTCAAGGGCCACAGACCCCACAGGGACACTCGGGAAGGGCTACAGCTGCTCTGAGCCACCCCCACTACAAGTCTACCTCTGGCTGCCAACTCACAGCTGATGCCTGTCTCAGTCACTCACCACAGTCAGGGCTGGCAGCCCACAGAGCAAATGCTCTTCAGTCATCACTAAAGCTGTGCAGGGAACAAACAGCAGCCAGACAAGTAAATTCCAAAGCTGTGAGGGCTTCTCGCACTCATAGCTAGGTCCCGACAGCTCTGCTGCGTCACACAAATCAGAGAAACGCAGATTCACCAGATGCTCTGAAACACCACCAAAGAAGAATCAAGAACTAGATCAAGCAACAGCATGAGCACACATTGACAAGGGCTTTCTGTAGAGCACAAAATCCACCTCAGTCTGCCCATGAGCTGACCAGGGCACAACTAACACCCACAGGAGGGAAAACAAACCCACAAACCCTCTTTCAACGCCAGCCCTAACAGCAATCCTCACTATCTGCCCAAGTTCAGCAATTCAAACATCAATACCAGAAGTGCTCTCCTCAGCTTTAGGACACTCAAACCCTCAATTCCACCTGCCACTGAAGTGCCTTAAGCAAATGCAGGACACTGAAGGATGGAAAAACACTGCCATCAGAGACCACCGGATCAGGAGCTGCAGACCCAAGCTGGTTCAAACACACCACTAACCAGTATCACTCAATTACCAGATGGAAAATACCAGTACTTAAAAACAAGCCCTTGAACCATGACAGTTTTCAGACTCACTCCTTATCCTTTCAGCCTTACCTTTATAGAATAGCTAAAACAATAAATCTTTCCAGCTGATCATACAGTGGAAGGGAAAGCTGAGGAAGAAAATAAGTGAGACTGATTTACTAACTCTAGGAGAGAGACAAGCACTCACTCTCAATGGGTGACTGCCAGGAAAGACAGCAAGTACATGTATTTATAGCAGCATTTACAGAATAGCTTACTGAGGACAGAAAGGCAGGAGCAGCAGGCTGCTGCTTTGCAAGCCAGTGCAAAGCTTGACTTTCAACTTGTAGTTAAATTCCACAGAAGTCCAGTAGGTTTAGCAGTACCACTTTAAAGAAAAAGGCTTACCAGAAAGGTCAGGACTAAGGCTGCTGTAGACAAAACAGGGAGTTATTTTTGTTGAGAAGTTAATAAAAATGCAATAACACAGCGATATTATGATGAAAGCATTATGTGTAGCCCCAATAACAAGCAGCGTGTGCTTTTGTCCTCTGCTGAACCCAATAACAAAAGGCAGGTGTGTAAGTACTGAGACAAACCAGAGCACTCACGCATTCAGTAAGCCAGACCTAAGCAAGGCGCTATTGGAAAAACCCTTTATTGCAGTTAGGCAAGCAGCAGGCTCCTCTCCACCCATGACCCGCGTGTGGCCCGGCCGGTGCCACCCGGCCGCTCCGAGCCAAGGCCGTAGGGCTTCATCCCCTACAGAGTGGGGCCGGCGCTGGTTTAGGGGCGCGGGAACTCAGCGCAGCCGCCGGGCCTCCCGCTCCGACTCGAGCAGCGTGAGAACGTCGCCTTCGCGCACCGGCCCCTTCACGTTGCGGATGATGGAGCGGCTCGTATCGTCCATGAACTCCACACGCACCTGGCGGGGCGAGACGAGCGTTAGGCCGGGCCCAGCGGCACCGTTCCCCGCCTAGACCCAGCCTAACCCACTCACCTGCGTGCACTGGCCCTGGGAACCGGTCCGGCCCAGCACCTTAGTGACCTGCGGGAACAGAGAAAGGGGTCAGTGGAGGGGGTCGGTACCCGGGGGACAGTGCCCCCACCCCCGGCCCGCCACCCCACCCTGGCCAGCTTGATGGGCTGCACGCGGCTGGTATCCATGGCGGCTCCACGGCGCGAGAAAGAGGCAGTACCCCCACGTGTGGGCTTATATAGCGCCA